>NW_027397066.1:15116718-15617353 GCF_003265705.2 Callorhinus ursinus | reverse complement strand
ATATTGTTCTCTCTTTAAAATTTTGGGATACAGTTTCTTCTAACAGACTAAAATATACCCTAAATCTCTAGTGTATGGCTTTGGTCTAGTCTCCTGCCTGATCACATTCTCTCCCCCCCTTTTTGTTAATTCCTCTTCTTTCTTTTTTCAAAAAACTTCTTATCAATTCCTTTTATAAATTTTTTTTATAAATTTCATCTTTACAGTCATATTCCATTCCTTCATCATATTTACCCTTATTTTTGTACATATATAAGTTTTTCTTTCTTTAAAATTTTGGGAGGCACTTTCTTCTAACAGACCAAAATATGCCCCAAATCTATTGTGTGGCACTGATCTATACACCAGCCTGATCATATTTGATCATATTCTTTTTTTTTAAATATTTTTCCTTTTCTTTTTCTTTTTTTTTCCTTTTTTCTTTCTTTCCCTTTCTTTTCCCCTGGATTCAGGTCTCTTCTGATTTATTTAGTGTATATTTTTTCTAGGGTCACTGTTACCCTGTTAGCATTTTGTTCTCTCATTCATCTATTCTCCTCTGGACAAAATGACAAGACAGAAAAAGTTACCTCAAAAAAAGAACAAGATGCAGTACCGACTGCCAGGGACCTAATCAATTTGGACATTAGTAGGATGTCGGAACTAGAGTTCAGAATGACAATTTTAAAGATACTAGCTGGGTTGAAAAACATGGAAGATATTAGAGAAACCCTTTCTGGAGAAATAAAAGAACTAAAATCTAACCAAGTCGAAATCAAAAAGGCTACTAATGAGGTGCAATCAAAAATGGGGGCACTAACTGCTAGGATAAATGAGGCAGAAGAGAGAATTAGCGATATAGAAGACCAAATGATGGAAAATAAAGAAGCTGAGATAAAGAGAGATTAACAACTATGGATCACGAGGGCAGAATTTGAGAGATAATTGATACCATAAGATGAAACAATATTAGAAAAATTGGGATCCCAGAAGAAGAAGAAAGAGAGAGAGGGACAGAAGGTATATTGGAGCAAAGAATAGCAGAGAATTTCCCTAATTTGGGGAACAAACAGTCATCAAAATCCAGGAGGCACAGAGAATCCCCCTCAAAAATCAATAAAAATAAGTCAACAGGCTGACATCTAATACTAAAACTTAGGAGTATCAGAGACAAAGAGAAAATCCCGAAAGAAGCTCGGGACAGGAGATCTGTAACCTACAATGGTAGAAACATTAGATTGGCAACAGACCTATCCACAGGGACCTGGCAGGCCAGAAAGGATAGGCACGATATATTCAGAGCACTAAATGAGAGAAATATGCAGCCAAGAATACTATATCCAGCTAGGCTGTCATTGAAAATAGAAGGAGAGATAAAAACAACTTCCAGGACAAACAAAAACTAAAGGAATTTGCAAACACAAAACCAGCCCTACAAGAAATATTGACAGGGGTCCTCTAAGCAAAGAGAGAGCCTAAAAGCAACATAGACCAGAAAGGAACACAGACAATATACAGTAACAGTCACCTTACAGGCAATACAATGGCACTAAATTTATATCTTTCAATAGTTACCCTGAATGTAAATGGGCTAAATGCCCCAATAAAAAGACACAGGGTATCAGATTGGAAAAAAAAAAAACAATACCCATCGATAGGCTGTCTGCAAGAGACTCATTTTAGACCCAAAGACACCTCCAGCTTGAAAGTGAGGGGGTGGAAAACCATTTACCATGTTAATGGACACCCAAAGAAAGCTGGGGTGGCAATCCTTATATCAGACAAATTAGATTTTAAACCAAAGACTATAATAAGGGATGAAGAAGGACACTATATCATACTTAAAGGGTCTATCCAACAAGCGTACCTAATAATTGTGAATATCTATGCCCCTAACATGGGAGCAGCCAATTATATAAGCCAATTAATGACAAAAGCAGATAAACAATTGACAACAATACAGTAATAGTGGGGGACTTTAACAACCCCCTTACTGAAATGGACAGATTATCTAAGCAAAAGATCAACAAGGAAATAAAGACTTTAAATGACACATTGGACCAAATGGACTTCACAGATATTTTCAGAACATTCCATCCCAAAGCAACAGAATACACAGTCTTCTCTAGTGCCCATGGAACATTCTGCAGAATAGATCACATCCTAGGGCACAAATCAGGTCTCAACCAGTACCAAAAGTTTGGGATCATTCCCTGCATATTTTCGGACCACAATGCTTTGAAACTAGAACTCAATCACAAGACGAAAATCAGAAAGAACTCAAATACATGGAGACTAAAGAGCATCCTACTAAAGAATGAATGGGTCAGCCAGGAAATTAAAGAAGAATTTAAAAAGTAGAGGGGAGGAGGGTAGGGGGATGGGTTAGCCTGGTGATGGGTATTAAAGAGGGCACATTCTGCATGGAGCGCTGGGTGTTATGCACAAACAATGAATCATGGAACACTACATCAAAAACTAATGATGTAATGCATGGTGATTAACATAACAATAAAAAAATTAAAAAAAGTTGATGGAAACAAATGAAAATGAAAACACAACTGATCAAAATCTTTGGAATGCAGCAAAGGCAGTCCTAAGAGGAAAGTATATAGCAATACAAGCTTTTCTCAAGAAACAAGAAAGGTCTCAAATACACAACCTAACCCTACACCTAAAGAGCTGGAGAAAGAACAGCAAATAAAGCCTAAACCCAGCAGGAGAAGAGAAATAATAAAGATCAGAGCAGAAATCAATGAAATAGAAACCAAAGGAACAGTAGAACAAATGAACAAAACTAGGAGCTGGTTCTTTGAAAGAATTAACAAGATTGATAAACCCCTGGCCAGACTTACCAAAAAGAAAAGAGAACTGACCCAAATCAAAAAAAAATCATGAATGAAAGGGGAGAGATCAAAAACAACACCAAAGAAATACAAACAATTATAAGAACATATTATGAGGAACTATATGCCAGCAAATGAGATAATCTGGAAGAAATGGCTGCATTCCTAGAGATGTATAAACTACCAAAACTGAACCAGGAAGAAATATAAAACCTGAATAGACCTATAAGCACTAAGAAAATTGAAGCAGTCGTCAAAAATCACCCAACAAACAAAAGCCTAGGGCCAGATGGCTTCCCAGGAGAATTCTACCAAACATTTAAAGAAGAATTAATACCTATTCTTCTGAAACTGCTCCAAAAAATAGAAATGGAAGGAAAACTTCTAAACTTGTTTTATGAGGCCAGCATTAATTACCTTGATGCCAAAACTAGACAAAGACCCCATCAAAAAGGAGAATTACAGACCAATATCCTTGATGAACATGGATGCAAAAATTCTCACTAAAATACTAGCCAATAGGATCCAACAGTACATTAAAAGGATTATTCACCACGACCAAGTGCGATTTATCCCTGGGCTGCAAGGTTGATTCAACATCCACAAATCAAACAATGTGATACAATACATTAATAAAAGAAAGAACAAGAACCATAGGATCCTCTCAATAGATGCAGAAAAAGCATTTGACAAAGTACAGCATCCTTTCTTGATCAAAACTCTTCAGAGTGTAGGCATAGAGGGAACATACCTCAATATCATAAAAGCCATATATGAAAAATCCACAGTGAATATCATTCTCAATGGGGAAAAACTGAGAGCTTTCCCACTAATGTAAGGAACACGGCAGGGATGTCCACTCTCACCACTGCTATTCAACATAGTACTAGAAGTCCTAGCCACAGCAATCAGACAACAAAAAGAAATCAAAGGCATCCAAATCGTCAAAGAAGTCAAACTCTCACTCTTTGCAGATGATATGATACTTTATGTGGAAAATCCAAAAGACTCCACCCCAAAACTGCTAGAACTCAGACAAGAATTCAGTCAAGTGGCAGGATATAAAATGAATGCACAGAAATCAGTGGCATTCCTATACACCAACAACAAGACAGAAGAAAGAGAAATTGAGTCAATCCCATTTACAATTGCACCCAAAACCATAAGATACCTAGGAATAAATCTAACCAAAGAGGCAAAGGAACTGTACTCAGAAAACTAAAAAATACTCATAAAAGAAATTGAGGAAGACACAAAAAAATGAAAAAAACGTTCCATGCTCATGGATTGGAAGAACAAATATTGTGAAGATGTCAATGCCACCTAGAGCAATCTACACATTCAATGCAATCTCCATCAAAATACCATCCACTCTTTTCAAAGAAATGGAACAAACAATCCTAAAATTTCTAGGGAACCAGAAAAGACCCTGAATAGCCAGAGGAATGTTGAAAAAGAAAAGCAAAGCTGGTGGCATCACAATTCCGGACTTCCAGCCCTATTACAAAGCTGTCATCATCAAGACAGTATGGTCCTAGCACAAAAACAGACACATAGATCAATGGAACAGAATCGAGAGCCCAGCAATGGACCCTCAACTCTATGGTCAACTAATCTTCGACAAAGCAGGAAAGAATGTCCAATGGAAAAAAGACAGTCTCTTCAACAGACAGTATTGGGAAATTTGGAGAGCCACATGCAGAAGAATGAAACTGGACCATTTCCTTACACCACACACAAAAATAGACTCCAAATGATTGAAAGACCTAAACATGAGACAGGAGTCCATCAAAATTCTAAAGGAGAACACAGGCAGCAACCTCTTCGACCTCAGCCGCAGCAACTTCTTCCTAGAAACATCACCAAAGGCAAGGGAAGCAAGGGCAAAAATGACCTATTGGGACTTCATCAAGACAAAAAGCTTTTGCACAGCAAAAGAAACAGTCAATAAAACCAAAAGACATCTGACAGAATGGGAGAAGATATTTGCAAATGACATATCAGGTAAGGGCTAGTATCCAAAATCTATAAAGAACTTATCAAACTCAACACCCAAAGAACAAATGATCCAATCGAGAAACGGGCAGAAAACATGAACAGACATTTTTCCAAAGAAGACATCCAAATGGCCACAGACACATGAGAAAGTGCTCAACATTGCTCGGCATCAGGGAAATCCAAATCAAAACCTCAATGCGGTACCACCTCACCCCAGTCAGAATGACTAAAATTAACAAGTCAGGAAATGACAGATGTTGGCAGGGATGTGGAGAAAGGGGAACGCTCCTACACTGTTGGTGGGAATGCAAGCTGGTACAGCCACTCTGGAAAACAGTATGGAGGTTCCTCAAAAAGTTGAAAATAGAGCTACCATTCGATCCAGCAATTGCACTACTGAGTATTTACCCCAAAGATACAAATGTAGGGCTCAGAAGGAGTACATGCACCCTGAGGTTTATAGCAGCAATGTCCACAATAACGAAACTATGGAAAGAGCCAAGATATCCATTGACAGATGAATGGATAAAGAAGATGTGGTATATATATATATATATACACACACAATGGAATATTATGCAGCTATCAAAAGTAATGAAATTTTGCCATTTGCAATGACGTGGATGGAACTTGAGGGTATTATACTGAGTGAAATAAGTCAATCAGAGAAAGACATGTATCATATGATCTCACTGATATGAGGAAATCTTAATCTCAGGAAACAAACTGAGGGTTGCTGAAGTGGTGGGGGTGTGGGAGGGATGGGGTGGCTGGGTGAAGACATTGGGGAGGGTATGTGCTATGATGAGCACTGTGAATTGTGTAATAGTGTTGAATCACAGACCTGTACCTCTGAAACAAATAATATATTATATGTTAAAAAAAAAAGAATATAGTAGGAAGGGAAAAATCAAGGGGGAGAAATCAGAGGGGGAGATGAACCATGAGAGATTATGGACTCTGAGAAACAAACTGAGGGTTCTAGAGGGGAGGGGGTGGGGGGGTGGGTTAGCCTGGTGATGGGTATTAAAGAGGGCACGTAATGAATGTAGCACTGGGTGTTATACACAAACAGTGAATCATGGAACACTACATCAAAAACTAATGATGTAATGTATGGTGATTAACATAACATAATAAAATTTTTTAAAAAATCACTGTAATTTTTTTTCAAATATTTATATTGGGAATATCCAGGTCCAATGATGATTATCAGATTACTCTTATTCAACATGGAAAGGGACTCTTTAAAGATATTTTTAACATAAATTTTTGACAAACATCTATTTTTTAAATGGACATGTTATATTATGAACTACCAGGGCTCAGGGCATATGTAGATTTTTTTTTAAGAAAGTATTAAAAGACCCATACTCTTTGTAAGTTTAACAGTGAAATAATATTTTTGTTTCATGTTAAAATAAAACAACCCTGAAATTGTTTAAAAATAAAAGAGATTTTGGGGCATCTGAGTGGCTCAGTCAGTTAAACATCTGACTCTTGGTTTCAGCTCAGGTCATGATCTCAGGGTCATGGAATTGAGCCCACTTCCAGGCTCTGCACTGGGCCTGAAGCCTACTTAAGATTCTCTCTCGCCTTCTCTCTTTGCCTCTCCCCCTCTCACACTCTCTCAAATAAAATAAAATAAAATAAAATAAAATAAGATAAAATAAAATAGATTTAAAGATCTCATGTAATTATGAGGAAATGTAAAAGAAACATGGACTGCAGGGTAGGTTTGGCTCAATGGTTTAATAAAATTATTAAGGACCATTTCCCTCTCTTTTTTCTACTTTCAGATGTCAGAGTTATGTTAAGGCAGTTGCCCTATTGTGGATCCAAGAGGAGTGCCATACCTTCCACTGCTCCTTCCATCCTCCTCTGCTCTGGAGAAGAGGAGAAGGGTCACTTCCAAAAGGTCTGTCATAAAATGGAGGAAGCTTCTTTCCCAGAAGCTCCAAGCAAGTGTCTTCTCCCATGTGCTGTCCTGAATTAGGTCCCTGGCCTGTTCCTGAATCAGTCCTTATGCTAATTGGCTCAGCCCTGAGATAGTCACCAAGGTAAGAGGGATAGGATTGCTCTGATTAGCTTAGGCTCCACAAACCCCACCCCTGGACCAGCGGTTGATTCCTCAAGCTGCATGCATGTAAGTAACATAAGATGGACAGAGTGGAGGCCACGTGGTAGAGTCAATTACAATGTCAGATAGAAACAGGAGCCAGTCCAAAAGAGTCTTCATAATTGACTATCCTCTAATAACCAAAGTCATATAATTGGTATAATTGGTAACCTGTTAAAATGCTACGTTTTATTTACCAGAAGGTAGCTATGAGAACTGAAGAAACCTGCTTAATACTTTGAAAATTTATTCTGGACTTTCCTTGAAAATTAGAATCCTTTTCAGAGATAAGGATTCCATAGTACTCTAACATTAGCTCAATAATAATGCCCTAATATGATGAGAGACATGGAACTGTGTTTCCAGCGTGGGCAGGAGTTTGAGGAAACTATACTGGAAACAAAAATCCCTTATGTAAGAGGAGTTTTGGTGCCATGAGAAGCATAATGAACCCAGAACAAGTGCTGAAGGGGTAAGGAAAGAAACAGATGGAGATGCCAAATATGTCATTTACCAACTTTACATTTTCCCCCTACAGTTGGCTCATAGCCATGTTTATGGAAAATGAACAGTAATTGACACTAACCATGGTTCCCTCTTGTGACATGGTCTCTGGGTTGGATTATCTCTCTTGAGTATTTAATCATTTAAGTAATGGTCACAATCTAATTCATAAACACTCTTTCAAGATGAATTTAATTCCTCTGTAGCCTCTAAATGATAAGACAGAGGAAAGTGGGGGTGGGGGTGGGGGAAAAGGGTGAAGTGATCCCTAAAGTACCCTTCTGCAAAGGAAATGAAATAAATGGCATCCATATGCTCCCAGATTGGTGTAGATTTTTCAGTCAGAATGCATACCGGTCTCAGAAATTAGGTAGAATGCCTCTAGATTCTGTTTTATCCCCACTCTCAAAACGGAGAGTTTGGATTGTGGCTATACCCCGGGGTATTTCTGGTTATTCTGCTTTTTCAGGTACCCTCTGTGAGGAAGTGGGGTGGAGAAAGGTTTCCTTGTGGATGTTAACCCACTGAAAAGTGGCACCCAGAATGTTGAGAGCTAGTTAAGGAAAACTCAAGGAATTTTCTGTTACGGTAAATGTGGGAGAGTTTGATTTATATGTGCAAGAAATGAACATTTTTGGCAGCATCACAGAAATTTACATCACTGTACAGAAATATGCCCTGAGGATCTGTGTCCAGTGAGTATTCAGAATCATCATGATGACCACGGGAGGCCTGAAAGCAATGTGCTGAATATTTTGTTCAGAATGCAGCCCACTCGTTGCTCTTGGAATTTTTACTCAAAGGCTAGTTCCAATCCTTCAAAAAGAAAAAAAAAAAAAGTAGACCATGATAATTGCTTATGCCTCTAAAACATAGTCAAAAATACCTCAGATCAGGTGTATAAGTTGTTCTGCAGTGTCAAAGAGCCACCTAATCATCACGCCTCGAAATAACAGAAGCTTATTTCTCATCCTTTCTCCAAGACTATGGCAGGCTAGCTCGGCAGCTCTGCTGTACATCATCCTCATTCAGGAACTCAGGATACAGGGACCTCCATCTTTATGCTGCTGCATGGTTGCCAAAGCAGAAAAAAGTAAACATGGCAAATGGGACATTGACTCTTAAAACTTCAGCTTAGATGACAGACATCATCTTCTGCTTATATTCTATTGGTCAGAACAAGTCACATGGCTGCCCATGCCTTCAAGGATACAGAAGAATGCATCGCTCCCATATTTCCATAAGGAGAAGTGAACACTCTTAAGTAACAACACAAATGACCATCCTCCTAGCCAAATAGACCCTACTTACTACAAATATAAAAACACCCTGGTTTCTGGTAAAGTGTCCATTAGGCTCCTACCAGAAATCTTTACTATATATACCTGGTATTCAGTTTAATTACTTGATTTTTCAACTAATATTAGAAAATACTTGAAACAGAAGTGCTTTACAGCATGAATTAAGTTCACTATGGCTGCCACAATAACAAAATACCATCCAAGAGTGACTTAAACAGTAGAAATTTATTTCCTTACAGTTCTAGAGGCTGGAAGTTGACAATCGAGGTGTCAGCAGGGTTGCTCTCTTCTGAAGACGTGTGTCTCACATGGTCTTCCCTCTGTACATATCTGTGTCCTAATCTCTTCTACTTACGGGGACCCAAGACATGAAGCATACTGAATAGAGCCTATCTTAATAACCTCACTTTAATTTGATTACTTCTAAAGGCCATATCTCCAAATATAGTCACAGTCTGAAGTACTGGGAGTTAAGACTTTAACCATTTTTCAATATGAATTTTGGCGGATACAATTCAGCCCATAATACAGCATAATGGAAGCAAAATTAAAAATAAGAAAGAATAAAAAATAAAGATTTAAGAAAATCAGGTAGTCTGGTGTGTGTGTGTGTGTGTGTGTGTGTGTAGGGACATAAGCCAAAAAACTCTTGAAAAATTCTTTCCTAACAATCAGAGGGTAGGCCATAAGCAATCCAAGAAATTTCTTCAACTGGGGAAAAAAGATGACTGGGAGACCATGGTCGATTTCTTTTTTTTTTTTTTTAACTTATTTATTTGACAGAGAGAGACACAGCGAGAGAGGGAACACAAGTGGGGGGAGTGGGAGAGGGAGAAGCAGGCCTTCCGCTGAGCAGGGAGCCCGATGTGGGGCTTGATCCCAGGACCCCAGGATCATGACCTGAGCCAAAGGCAGACGCTTAAAGACTGAGCCACCCAGGTGCCCTGACCATAGTCTATTTCTAAGAGACACTTGCAATAACTAATAATAAATGGAGGGAATGTATGGCAGAGAAATTATTGCTCACTATACAACCGTGTGCTCTCCTAATATATTTTCCAAGCAATTTTCTATGAGAGAGACTTGTTCTCACCGATGAACTGAATGAGCACGGGAGGTATCTAGAAAAAAATGTTCCAGGCAGAGGAGACACCAAGTTCCATGGCCTCAAGGAGGAGCTACAACAAATTTCATATGCTTGTTATTTTGGGAAATTTGAATATCAAAAATCCTTGACTCTTATTGTCTCAAATGTAGCATTTCCAAGCTCATTACAGAAACTGATCTTTGAATTAGGAAATGAGAAATTAGAATTCCTGGGAATTTGTAGGAATTCTCAAAATCATATAATTTTGTGTTTTTCATAGCACTCAATGGGCTTTTAGTAATGAGTGACCATAAAAGTAAACAGTGAATATTTTATCTGCAGTAGATTTACACTGTTTCATAATTTTTCTGTAAAATAAAATACATATATTACTAAATGGATGACTTGTTATTGTTATTAACTAGTATCTTGTGACAAGATTTTGTATTTCAATAATATATATGAATCCTGTCAACTTGATATACATATTTCATAATAAAAAATGCTAAAGGAAGAACACAAAATAAATGCCAAATACAAGAATTTAAAATGGAAAGACAATATAAAATATTTAATATTTATAAATTGTCATTAAAATGAAAATTTTAAAACACCCAAGACACTAAATGCCCTATTCAATAAAATTGATCCTTGTTTTATAACAAATATTCCAGATACAGAATAATTTATTTCCATTTGAATTAATGTTGGTCAGATTTTTAAAAGTGTACTCAAAAACATCTTTAGATTGGTACATAGTGCTTAATATGATGAACTCATTTCAATTCTTAGCAATAAAAGCTTTTGTTTGCTTGCCTTGATTTTTATTTACTGTTGGAATTAATATTGCTTTGCATTATTAAACTGATTTTAGAGCAGTTTCTGATTTCATGTTGGAGCATCCCACAAGAACATTCACATTTTCTTTTCTTGCATTAATTCTGTTAAAGTGTTTACCAGGAACTGTAGCCTATAGCTAGTATTTAAACACAGCTGCAAACATTAATAGGCAGTATTTGAATAATATGACATTCAGATTTCCTATCAAGGTTAACAACACTACACAGAATCATATGTTGAAATTGCTAATCAAAATACATTTCGCTTTCTAAGTGTGTTATTTCTTGGAACAACTCTCATAGGATTTGTATAAAGTACACAATGCATTCAAACTTACTATTATTGCTGTTTGCGAGAATGGCTCACTATTAGCGATGGATGGCCATGAACACAAATTTATAACAAGGCAACAGCTAAAAGCAATACTTATCTTCTACTGCCGTGTCCTGTTTTCTAAAAATGTTGACCTCAATCTTTGACTCAGCATGTAGGTGTCTCCTAACTTTTGCTTTCAAGACAGGGTTTTCCTTTGGACCAGTACCATTTCTATCTTTCTAGTTAAGATTTAATTCCCCTCAGAAGGGAATTATAATACTTTTTCTGTTTTCCTGATTTCTTGATATTTATTTCATGAGACCGAGGATTTGGAAAAACATATACATTTCCCAATAAAGGTGGGAAAGCAAGTCCCCCATGGAAACATTTTCCAAGGGAGAAAAGAGAAATTGTAATTGGATATCAATTCAGCCAATTTTCATAAGTCTAAAAGAAAGAGGCAAGTTACCTAACACGAATGAAAAAAATGGTAAAGTTGGATACATGAAACTTTAATTAGATCTGTGGTTCTCGGAGTAGGGTCCCTAGACAAGCAACATCAGCATCACCTTGAAACTTGTTAAAAATGCAAATTCTTGGGCTCCTCCTGTACAGGCCTATTGAAGCAGAAACTCTGAGGGTGGAGCTCAGCAATCTGAGTTTTTTTGAATACCTCTAGGTGATTCTGAAGTACAAAAAGTTCATTAGATTAGATTATCTTCATTGGATTATCTTCATTAGATTATCTTCATTTTGAATGACCCTCCTGAGAGGAGTGGTTTTCTCTCTTCATATTTTATTTATTTAATTTAAAAATTTAAATAAATAGCTCCTCCTTCAAAATAGAGGTATGAAAGGCTAGAGTGAGTAATATGTGTCCATTTCTGTATGTTATCTTGTAAGGAAACTAAAAAAAAATAGGCCATTGACTATTTTCTGATCTGGATCTTTCTCTAGTTGCTTCATAAAAAATTCCTTGAAGACAACACTCATAATTGTTTCTGAAATGTCTCTTTGATCATTGCATATTTTTGGTAACAATACTAAGTTATTAAGTAGTTAAATTGAAAGGCAATAAACACTCATTACATGCTTAAGTGCTGTACAAAGTGCTGCACTATGTACAGATATGAACATAACTGCTGCTCTTAAGAACGGTTACGGGATGGTGTAGTAACAGAGAAAGGTAGATTAACAACTATAATACAAACAGAAAGAAATAAAACTTATAATAGAGGCATAGCACACACAAAAAATATGTGTGTGTGCGTGTGTGTATTTTTTTCTCTCCCTCAGAGGAGTACTTTTAGTTGTTAGAAAAATTACATTAATCAAGATCAGCCATTCCTTGGATTGTTAACAATATATTTCAAATTCTGCAGTAACAGTGGAAGGGTGCTATTTAGTGAAGAGATCAGATGAGTAACTTGGCCTGGATGCTTGCAAGGAAATGGTTGGGCCACGGGGTAGCTTAACCCTTAATTTTATCCATTTCGGTGGTTGCCACAAATTCCCACAACTGACATTGATACTTTTCTTGCAAACAACTGAAAACTGCATAGCTTTGTTGGCATTAGTCACTGTGAATAGTTGTGGCCCAAGATGAGGATTAAAGTTACATGGAAAATATAGTTATGATATTGGGTTTTCTATATCTGTACATGCTATAGAAACCACCACTCAGAAGATGACAGGAACTTGATAAGGAGGGTTAAATTCAAAGAAAAGATGGAGAAAAATATCAATTTTCCTAAAATTGAATGCTCTATATTATCTTGAGATCACTTTATTACCATGGATGTAGCTTGTTCCTTGAAATCTTTAGAGGTCTCCTTTGGGTACATTTGCATGGAAGAGCTCAAACGGACCTGTCCTTCAAATGCATCCATGCCACTATTTTCTGATTCCAATTCTTTCTGATGAATGAGGTGGTCTATAAGCCTGCTGCATGTATGATTGATTTTGCTGTAACGTCCCCAGCACAGAAGCAACTACTTGTTGCAAAACTGTGCATAAGACTTGCTGTTACATATGCAAACCTCAAAATCATGAGAAAACAACTCCTACCTCCACCACCCAACCAACAACAGAATGGAGACAGGAGGGTTGAAAGAAGACTATCTTATCCTTGGATGTTGCTCCTTTATAATAAATAAAAGTATGACATCACAAAATTAAAATTTAATAAGCTCTTGTTTCTCATCACATTCCCATGCATGCCATCATCAATTGATGACTATTGATGATTATTGATATCAATTGATGACCACATTATATTCTGTGTGACATCTATGTTCCTCAATATTTTTAGGTGGGAAAAACACATTTTAGTCATATAGCACAGCCACAGATCATTCAAAGATAGAAGCAAAAGCCAAAATTGGGTCAATTTGTATATTAGGAGTAGTTCTGGATATCCATCTGGCTTATTGACTCACAGTATAATAATTATAATCACATCTCTTCAATCTCTCAATACATCAGAAATGAGGCTGTAAGCTTCCTCAAGATATTTTTCTATCTTGTGCTTTTGTTGTATTATATTATATGTAACATCCATGTTCAAATATACATATCTCACCTGGATTCCCTGGTGAACCTGTGTTCACCAATCAAAGATGATTTAATCCCTTCTCTGTGCAGCCTTCACTGTAGACCATACCATATTCCTTGGTGCTGCTACCATCACTCCTTTTATGTACCTTCTTGACAGCGTTTATCAAGTGAAAGAATAAACATTCATTATTGTAGATCAGAAACTCCTTGAAGCAAAGACTATTTTTTTTAATAGAGTTATTTTCTTTTTTTTTTTTTGAGACTAATCTTGTTTATCATTTTTTTCCTGTAGATCAGGGATTGGCAAGTAGGGCCTACTGATGTTTTTGGCCACTCTATGAGCTAAGAATGGTTTTAAAATTTTTAAATAGTTGAAAAAAAGAACTCTTCATGACATGTGCAAACTATATGACATTCAAATTTTGTTGTCCATAAATAAACTTTTACTGAAATACAGCTTGGCTCATTCATTTGCATTTTATCTGTGACTGCTTTCATATTTGCAACAGAGAATGGATGACCTGTGAATTCTAAAACAATAGTTGTTAACTGGGGTTGAATTTGCTCCTGGGCCCCAGAGGGCAATTGACACAAAGTCTGGAGACATTTTTGGGTGTGACAAGGATAAAGCCAGCCGTTACTGCTGGGGTCTTATTGGAAGAGATTGGAACGTTGCTAAATATCCTACAATGAACAACACAATCCCTTCAACAAACAATTATCTTGTACAAAGTGTCAGTAGTGCTGAGTTTGAGCAACTTTGGCCTTAAATACCTGATCCTTTACAGGAAATGTTTGTTAAACCCTGCCCTAGATCCTAATAAAAACTAACGGGAGCAAAGTTTACTTTGTTAATTAGAAGATATGCATGCTTAAGTTTAGACACACAAATTTGAAAATATGAGTAATTAAAATTTAGACAATTTCACTGAATCTTATATATGAAATAAATGCTTCAAGAAACCACCTGATCTAAGTCAAATGGTTCTAACTGCACTCAATAAGTAAAAAACTCACCTGGAAAGCGATAGGGTTAAAATTGTGGAAACAGAGACAAAAACACATAAACGTAAAATCAGTTGCTTATTTTGTGATATGTGTGACAAACAAGGTGATGACATTATTCTAGTTTCAACTTGGTTGTGATTTAACAGAGAGCATAAACGAGTCACTTTCAGTATCCAGAAAATTCTGTGTCTCATAGTTCAATAGTTATTGTAGAACTTTCATTTTAAAAAGTTTTACTGGGTGTGCGCTGTATAAATGTGAAAGCTTATTCCTTATTATTTAAGCCAAACACTGACATTACATAAAAATAAGAAAAAAGAGACTCCATAGCTCCAAGTCTCTGGTAGAAGAGACAGAGTAATAGGAGCCACAATTGGGGATTTCCTCTCTGATTTATAAGGATCTCATCTCAAGTCACCTCTTAAAAATCTATACCTATAATATGTGATTAAACTTATGTCAAGTGGATTATATTTTCACTTGGCCTTTTAACCCCACTTTTTGATTTTTAACAAAAGGACAGGAAATCTTTCCTTCTGTGGTAGAAGGTAGGAATGGGAGGTGTTCTTTCCCCCTTGTCCATTAGATCATACTAATCTCATACTTTTTCTATTTAGAAACCTGACTTTGAGTTAATATATACCATTCTAACATGTCAAAGATGTTAATTTTTAATTTGAAACACTTGTCTTAATAAGAATGGGTGAGATCATGTTAGCTTTATTGTGATAGCTGAACAGTCCCTGAACAAGTGCCTAATGAAAAGAAACAGTGATATTGCAGCTTTGTCTCATTTTAGGCAACAGTAATAAGAAGTGGCCCCAGAAAAATTGATAGCAGATCCCACATTTTGTGCAGTGTTCCAGAAATAATCTGGTTTTGACATAATGCAGAATTGAAGAGAATAAAAGAATAAAGGAGACTGTGGTGAAGATAACTAATTGTTTCCAACTCGTGGCGAAGCGATGATTAAAATGCTGGCTTAGGAGTCAGGAAGACCTGGGCTTGAATACCATCTTTGGCCCTTACAGGCTCTGTTATCTTATGAAGCTGTTCAACTGTGCTAAGATGCTGTCTTCTCATTGGTAAAATAGAGATAATAACAGCATGCACCTCAAAAAGTTGTTGGGAGAGTTAAATGGCACGACACACCCAGAATGTTCAGTGTATGGTAGCTTTAATTACTATGACCCGATGTCATCTGTGGCACCTCTGCCCTCAGGAAAGCTCATGAATCTTGGCACAAGCGCCAACCTGTGCCCTGTGTTGTTCCAAAATCTTCCCCGTGACTTCTGCTAAGTCCTCGGGTTTCCCTGAACCCCTGAGTTCTTTCATTCTTATGGGATATGTCAACTTTTCTCGGCAATACCTTGACAAAAAACTCTTGTGTGCTTACGTACAAGACTCTGCTCACACAATGCACTTAGTTTGAAGAATTATTCAGAAGATTTGGAGTTAGTGTGGGAGTATTCAGATATTGAAACTTCCTGCCATTGGGTGTCAGGTCCCCATATCTGGCATTTTTCTTTCCCTTCTTCCTTCCTTCTTCCTTCCTGCCCATGTTGCTCTAGTTCCTCTACAACTTCCTCTCCTTTCTCCTTTCCCCCTCCCCCCACCCTCACTTCCTCCTTGTCTCTTTGTCTCTGTCTTCTCCATCTCTTTCTCCCGGATCTCTCTGCATTCCACATCCACCCTCAATCCCAGTTTCAAATTCCTCTGTCTCTACTATGCAGAATGGCTTCCCCTTTCTTGAAGCCTGGTCACATCAGCCATTGGGGGGACTTGGGGGAAACTTGTGTGCTCAGTTTCTAACACAGGCATTTTTTTTTCCTTACTAAT
Organism: Callorhinus ursinus; assembly: GCF_003265705.2. Lineage (NCBI taxonomy): Eukaryota > Metazoa > Chordata > Mammalia > Carnivora > Otariidae > Callorhinus > Callorhinus ursinus. The sequence continues at coordinate 15,600,961 of NW_027397066.1, read as the reverse complement.
GTGGTTTTCTCCCTAATAGAAATCCAGAGAGCATTAAAAGAAATGAAGATGTATCATCTTGTTTCTTAATGACTTTATCCTTGGTGTTTCACATCTCCTGACCTCTACTATTCTCTTTTTGCGATACTGAGGGAACATCCATTTCTGAAGACTCTGTGTGGTACAACTTCTTACCACCTTTGGGGGCCCCTAATGCCATTACAAAACTGCCTGCAATTTTCGTATGACCTTTATTTCCTCATGCCATCTACTGTTATCTGTGAATATTACATTTTCTATCATCTTTTTAAGGACTGGAACTAGACCCAGTTCATCTTAGTTTCTTCTACAGTGAGACAGAGTAACACTGTGTACAATACTTAAGTACCATTACTTTTAAATAAATAGTGTCATATAAAGATGCCTGAAAATAACAATCCATATAAAAAAAGAGCATGGGCTTTGTGATTTTCCTGGGTTCACTTATTTTCTCTGTGGTCTTGATTGTGTGCATCAGTCAGAGTTCATACAGAGAACAAAGCCACAGTGAGTATTATGAGAGTGAGGGAATTATTATAGCAATCAGACTTCAAATGATGTGGGAAGAATGGAGGAAGTGAAAGTCGGGAAGGGGAGGTCAAAGGATCAGAGAAAGAAGCACTACCCAGTCTTTCTAAAGCACTAGTACAGGTGGACAAGCCAGAGTTTTCAAGGAAATCTGAGAAGCCAAGCACAAGCACATCTGGCTATTTATACAGGACCACAGACAGGAAGCTGTTACAGGGTCTATGGAAGCTGCTGCATTAGTGTAGCTTCTGCCTCGGTGGTGTATAGCCAAGTGTCTGGTGGTGGGCCAGGGGTTGCTTTTGGTCACCTGGAGAACAAGAACAAGTTGCCTCTGTCCACCACTGTGTCTAATTGCAACCATCTCCAAAGAGAAATGACTGTTGCTTTAATTTGTCTTCTGAATCTCATGCAAGTACCACTTTGGCCAACTTTAATCTGGAGCCATCCAGGAAATAAGATTCTGGGGAGCATAGTTTCCAGCCTTGTACAAGCTGATATAGCACACTCCAAAAGTTATGCTACTCAGTTTCTTTAAGCTTCAGTTTCCTTAGTGGATGAACGCAAACCCTAATTTGTCAGGTTGTTGTAAGAATAAGAAATGCTTATACACAGCCTAATATATAGTAGGTCCTCAAGTAATGACTATATGAGCTGCAGCGTTGGAGCACCTGTGTGGCTCAGTCGGTTAAGCATCCGACTCTTGATGTTGGCTCAGGTCATGATCTCAGGGTCTTGAGATCGAGCCCTGTGTACCCCCGCTCTGGGTATGGAGCCTGTTTAAGATTCTCTCTCTCCTTCTCCTTCTGTGCCTATCCCCCACCGATCCCCCTGCCAAAAAATGTTGCAGTCTTGTGACTGCTTCTAGAGGATTGCCTTCTGCTTTGTTCTGAGACATAAGGAAGGTGTGGAGGGGAGACAATTAAATAGAGAAGAAGATGAAAAAAAAGCCAAGTCAAAAAAGACTTCTTATGAGCTGAGGGTTACTTGCAGATTATAGTGCTAATATCTAAACTAAGGGCTATTAGAAACTGATCATTCTCCATATATTCCACTTAGAATTTCCATGTCACAGTTGCTTCAATTATATACTCCATTATACACGCTCCCATTTTCTTAGGAACAAGAAGGGAATGTGCTCTAGACTTTGGAACTTTCTTACTCAAGAGATCTTAGTACCTTTTTAGTCAAGAAGTGCCTAAATTTTTGATTCATGATCCAGTGTCTTTTTGCACAAGTTATCAGTTTGACACACAGTTATCCCTGCAGATAAATCTGAGGCCCGATTTAAGTGGGCACACATTTTAAGTGAGGAGAAGGACAAATGAGAATTGGGTGAGCTTTCAACATTTGTATTTGAAATCCAAAGTGAGTTGAACTCAGGTCGCATGGTCCACCAAACATTCATACTTTTTCACAGTGTTTTCCAGAAGAAGACCCAGCCAAAAATAAATCCTCCAGTTTTATTCCTGTCTAGGAAGGGCATTCAAGAATAGAGGGTTCTCTGGTTTTCTTCTTCTTTTTTTTCTCTAAAAAGAGTTTTTCCTCTTTCTCTTCTGTGTTTAATACTGTCATTGTCTTCTAAAATTCCCTTAAAACATCTGCAGGACTATGAGTAAGCCTCTGAAATACGACTTTCCCCTAGGACCAGCCAGTTGATTGGATATGTTCAAAAGTGAATCTTCTCTTAAGCTCATCACTTCAAAGATAGCCTTTTTTTAGTAAAATAAACTAAAAGGGTAGATTTGTAATGACATGATAGCTTAAATTTTGAAATAAATTCCCAAAGCGTTCTAACACAGATATAAGTAATATAAAAGAAAATACAACTCTGCCTTCACCCAAAATACCTTAATAATTAATGAAAACTTGTTTTATAAGTTTGATGTCACAGATGACTTCTCTTTGTTGTCCTAGACCTCTGGCATTTTCCCTCTGGCATTGATTCATTTAGTGAATATTTATTTCCCATCTACAATGTGTCAGAGACTGTATGAGGCACTATAAAATCAGAAATAACAGGCACAGTCCCTGCTTTCAAGGGGCAAGAAGTCGAAGGGAGGAGAAAGATAAGAGAGTTGACAGATATAATGCAGGGTGGTAGGTGCCATGACAGTAATGGGTCCATTAATGTGTCCAGAGTGGCACTAAACTGGGCAAAATGAAGTCAGGAAGGGCCTCCCATAGAATTTGATGTCTGATCTGAATCTTAAACCATAAGCATTTAGCATGATGCAGAAAAAGAAAAGTGTAGTAAGGCACTGAAACCTTAGAGACTCTAGTCTGTGTAGGGGCTGTGCATAATTTAATAAAGCTAGGCTGTGGTGGGTGAGATGTGTAGAGTTTGGAAACATGCCTGGCGCAAAACTGATGCTTGATCAAGAACTGTTGACAGATTGAGTGCCAGGAGATGAGCCTGAAGAGGTAGGCAGGGCAAAGATAATCTATGGCAAGCTATGATGGTTGAATTTTATCCAAAAGGCATGGCAGAACTTTATAAATGATCTGTCTTGATGATATTGGGTCTCAGAAAATTTACTCTGACAGCACTGTGGGAATGGACCAGAATGGAACAAACTCTGAGCCAGAGAGAACAATTAAGAAGCTGTTGTATTCCACCAGAAAGGAAGTGTTGAGTAGCTGAACCATGGAGGTCACAGTGGGGATGGACAAGAGAATTATAATTGGAGAGTCTTTCAGATCATCAGTATATCCCTTTGGTATTCTGTTGAGCAAACATAAAAACAATAAAACCCCAAAGTATTGTGTAGTACTATATGGTTTGAAAAATATTTTCACAGAGAGATTTAATCAATCAGTCTATACCACAGTCTTTGTGGACTAGACCAGAGAATTATAATGAAAGGGAAAATAATGAATCCAGCACACATACTGACACACGCAATCTTAGGCCAGGTTTTGTGCGTGGTAACTCTAATTCCTACTGATCACCTAATTAATCCCAGAGAGATCTAAGGCTTGAAAATGCAAATATTACACTTTTCGTTACAAGGTTAATTTGTATTTACCATCCACAGTTTGGCAAATGATTTTCTGTTTTCACCATGAATATGTATGGCTTGCTTTCAGCAACTAGAAACACTTTGTTTTTTTTATATTCTACTTCATGTTCTGCCTGCAGCAGGATGGACTTGGGGAGCAGCCTGCTAATTAAGACTGGGTAAATTATAAATAGCAAATTTAGAGGCAATTGGTTGACTGAGAAAATATATACTGTATACAACGCTGGTCTCAGCAGACCTTTCCATGCATTCATTCTACTTTTAATACATAAAAGCCATGAGACTTTTTAGTCTCCCTTACCAGAGTTATAGGATTGGTTCAATGGAAATGAGGGTTTTCATTTAGTGGGTGTTTAAGAACTATGAGGTACTGATTTAGAAGTTCATTCTCTGAGATAGCAGAATTAAATATTCTTCCTTTGTTTTTCCTCCTTTTAAAATGTTTCCTAAAGAATCTCATTCTATTGACAGAAATTGAGAAAGATCCAACGCAGTGTAGCTGCAGATGTCAGAGACTTAATTCGCCTAATGCCTTAATTTTACAAAGGGAACACCGAAACTCTGAGAGGTTACATGATGTGCCCGGGATCCCTCAGCAACTTCATAAGAAGGGACCAAAGACTTCTAACAGCTGGTTCAGTGCTTTCTCCCTGAATGGCTCACAGAACCATTATTACCTCTTCCCACTTCCCAGAAGGTCACCCTTATAAATTGATTTATTTGGTTTGAATTTGAGTTTACTTTTAAAATTCAAATGTTCCAGAGGACAGGCAGTGAATTCTGTAAGGATTATCAGTTTGTATGCCTTTTAGTGTAAATAAACCTCTCATGCCTCCTTCCCTGAGTGTGGATTTCAAGAAGAGAGAGGGTAGAAAAAAGAGTTAGGAAATCCTCAGTAGTGGAAAGTATTTTTATGGAAGATATCGGGAAAATTACACCAGAGCTTGCTTTTCCCTTATTGAATTGAAGTGGCCCTATTTAGATATCCATATTAGAACATATTTGTTAAATTTAACTTTTACTATTTATTTTTTTATTTTTTGTTAAATTTAACTTTTTGTTGCAAACAAAGAGTTTGGAAATTGATGCCTAATTGTGTCAGTAAATGTGTCATTGTCTCTACTCCTTCACAGGCTTAATCTGCCTGGAAAGCTCTCCCTGGACATTCATTCACATGGCTTCCTTTTCTTAAATTTTTTTAATTTAAATTCAATTTAATTAACATATACTGTATCATTAGTTTCAGAGGTAGAATTTAATGAATCATCAGTTGCATACGACACCCAGTACTCATTGCATCAAGTGCCCCCTTAATGCCTGTCACCCAGTTACCCCATCCCCCCCCCCCCCCCGCAACCCCCCCTTTGTTTCCTATAGTTAAGAGTCTCTTACCGTTTGTCTCCCTCTCTGTTTTTGTCATATTTTATTTTTCCTTCCCTTCCCCTTATGTTCATCTGTTTTGTTTCTTAAATTCCACATACGAGTGGACTCATATGGCATGTCTTTCTCTGATTGACTTATTTCACTTAGCATAATACCCTCTAGTTCCATCCACATCATTGTAAATGGCAAGATTTCATTCTCTTTTATGGCTGAGTTATATTCCATTATATATATATATATGTATATACACACACACACACACACACACACATATATATATATATACACATAAAATCGATGGACACATGGCTTCCTTTTTGACCTTCTTCAGGCTTTTGCTTATATGGCCCTTTCTCCATGTAGATTTCCTAGACCAACCCATCCTGCCTGTCCTCCTTCCCTGATTTCGTTTTCTCTTTAGCACTTATCACCAAACTTACACAATATAAATTTGAACTCCCTATTAGAATGTGAGCCCTATGAGGGCAGGAGTTCAGGAGTTTTTGTTCAATGCTCTTCCTTCCAGTGGCTGGAGTGCTTCCCGGCACATGCTAGGGGTGCAAGGAGCTTTCATTACATGAATAAAGAAATTGATTGAGAACATATTATGTACTACTAAGAAAAGGGAAGAGGTGGATATGTTAGTTTATTTTATGATGAGAGATTGACAGAGATTAATACTACAGAGAACAGCATAGTCTAGTTCTTGAGGTTCTCACTAAAATGTGGAGAAGTGCTAAATATGACTTTTCTGCCTCACGTGGTCATTAGGAATAATAACAAGTTTTATATTTGCAGTCCAAACAATGAAGAACTACTGTAAGATTCAAATATAATTTATAACTAATAATGTTTAGCTGACATTTTTAGTGAATGGTCGTGGAAATGAATTTTCTCTTCTGTGAATCCAGTTCTTTTGAGCAAAATTGTGTAGTCGTCTACCACCTGTAAAGAGAAAGATATAGGATGTTCTGTTATTAAGGGACTGAGATTTCAGTAGTGTAGAGATAAAGTTTTAACAACAACAACAAAACACCCAAGAACCAAAACCAAAAAACTGAAATAGCAAAATTTGGCCTCATTTCTGAGTGTTCTAGATAATCACTCATTCATGTTCTTGATTTGTTTGGGTCTCCCGTATGTGTTACAAGTCATTGTTGAAATGATATCTGTGGTAATAGCAAAGGTCTACTAATACCTCCACTTACATCTTAGCACAGCTTAGTTTAGAGACAAGTCCATGGAACAGTTGACAGGAAAATCAGATAACATGCATTTAAGCAAATTGCAAGGAAAATAAATAGTGTCATCTGTGTGGTGTGCTCCACCTAATCTCTCCAACAACGATTATGAAAATTGAATGCAAGTAAAAACAGATGACCCATGTTTGCTTGGAGAATAAACAGAGAGCTCTCTCGTCTAGTGAATGAAGGGATCTCAGCCCCTCCCTCTCTCCCTCTCTCTCTATCTGTTACGTATATATGAATGTATGTATATTAGGTATATATATATATATGTAGTTATATGTGAATTTTTAAAAAATAATCTTATTTTTTTTCTATGCTCTCTTTTTTTCTTTCTAAAAGATTAATGACACAGAAGAAAGAAAGCTTACAATTTGAGGATCTGGAACTAAATCAAACAAATACCAAAAAAAAAAAAAAAAGAAAGAAAAAGAAAAAAAAGATCAAGAATTACTCTTTATTTTGTTTTGTATCCAAACTAAAATTTAAAATTTATAAGAGTATTTATGCAGTTCAGTTGCCCTGTCAACTGCATATACATTAATGCCACTTCATTCAGCTTTCATACAGTGTAATTTTTGCTGTAGTTAGAGCTCACTGGGAAAAAAAAAGTGCAAATGGGTTTTAAATAAAAATATAGACAAGAGTTTTTAAGGCCCTGCTAGCTTGTGCAGTCTTTATTGTTTCAATTTTAAGAAGATAGCTTAATAATTTAAAAAGTTTTAAATTAAAAAAAGAGACTTTTTTTCTGAATGGGGCAAAGGGTTATTATTTATTGATAAAAAATGCAATTTATATTGGATATTTAGTGGTTAAGAACTTTGTATAATGAATATCATCACAGTAATTAAAAATATAAGTAGATGAAAACATTTAATTGTAACATGAAGTCTCATCATTAGTCTATGGTTTATAAAAAGTGCAAATAATTCAGTTAATAAACTTGAAATAATAGATAGGCATTAATTGGGTGTCCTACAAGAGAACTGCATGATTTCTTAAATGCCACCAAATTTTATAAAACTTAATCATATATTTGCCCAAAAGTTGTAAAAGGTTAAAATTTTATAGGCCATGTTTTTGATAGCACAGTAAAATTGGAGATTAGATAGAAAAGTTTAAAAAAAGTCCTTTGGAGTTGAGCCATCGATTTTACATCCTACACAGCTATTTGTTTAAAGAGGAAGTAAAAGTATAATTAGATATTTTTTAAAAATTTGATATTTAAGCATATGTTGTTGTATTTTCCATTTCAACTAGAAAAATGATGCATGCTACATTATTCACTCCTACATAAATGTAAGGTGCTTTTTTCCTAATGCCCACTAGCAACCATGCACTATTTTCACTGGGGATAAAGAGAACTAAATGGGTACAGTCTTCATCCTCAAAGAACCTCCTTTTTCCCAGCATGATATAGATAAGAAACAAACAAATAAGTAATAGGTTAAAGCATATGAAATCACCTTTTTTGTAGGCCAAAATGGTTTATTATGGACAATTTCATTTGGCTCAAAGTGATTCATATATATCAGATAGATAGAAGGCTAGTACATATGTAGGTGCAATCAAAGTTATCAGTGCTAAAACTGATGTACCTACATAAAGTATGATGAGAACATGAAAATTTGTCTTGTGCATCATCAATATTGTACACAGAAAAAGTCTTTGTCCCCACTTGGCTAATAATGGTACTGAAATCAACAATTTTCGTGTATTGTTCTACAGTATTTTGCATATTTGCTTAATTATACAGACACACATGTCATACGTGGAGAAATGTCCTTCTTTTCCCATTTTCTCTTTTAGAATAAATTTGAACATACAATATTTTTCTCAAAATTATTTTTCTCACTAAAAATCTGTAAGGGGTTATTTCTTTCTTCACTGCATATTAACTTAATAAATCCTTTAAAAAGATGTTTAATATTATATAATATGGATGTAATATTCCTATTGATATGCTTTTATATTATTATTTATTTCTATAATAATAATTCCTCAAAATGGAATTGTTGTGTTAAGAAATAATCTTATTAGAGAAGAGGTTCAGGGATCTCTACATTCAGTGCATATTATACGCTTAATTAATTGCTTTGCTTTCTTTTTGATACACTTGTCCTCAATTATGTTCAGGTCCCTATTTCAGAGTATTTAAAAAACAAATCCTTTCCAATGAATAACTCCTTCAGCTTTTGCCAGAATATGGAAAGGGTTGACTTGTGACTGCTTAAATGAGGAATAAGATCTGGAAGGAGGTGTGTCTAAAATTTTTTAAATGGAATTTCTGTCAACACTCTAGTTTTTAGCCCTAACTTCACCCTGTTGCAGAAAGTACCAGGTAATAACAATTTATGAGTCTTTTGTGTATGTTTCACTAAGTTCAGTTGCTTATGAGTTTTCTCAAGTGCTGATTCAGAGTTCAGTTTTCTCCATCTGCTAAGTCACACACTGTGCATCTTAGAAAGATTGGTGGATATTATTTCTATTCTCTGAATTCAGAGATGTCTTTTTTAAAAATTACTTTGTTTTTGTCTTCATGGGGCATGGGGGGAAGGTAAAGCTAATTGAGATTTTAATCTGCTGTTCTGACTGGAAACCTAAATTCTTTCTGTTATCATGCTTGGGTCTTTTGAATTCAGATGGATTATAACCTTGGACATTTTAATTGAGACAATGATGGGTATGAAGAAAATTTATTCCTTTTGGAAAGTGTTCCTTTGTTTTTCTCAATGCAAGGATTTTAATATCATACAAAGTGGGCGATGTCTTAGAGATTAGTCATTGTAAGGTCTTCCCATGGAATGTAAATATCTTGCCAAATTCATATGAATAATAATTAATAGGGCAAACATTTAATCTGCTTCAGTTTTCATGTATTCATTTTCTCTACTTATAGTCAACTTAGATTTCCAGTTTCCCTGTCTTTTCTACCATGCGACAAGAGGACTTGAACATAACATACATATTTGCATGTTTATCTATTTATCAGTTGTGTCCCCCTCACAAATAAAATATAAGTTCCATGAAGTCAGTAATTACCTAGTTGTGTTGTCTTTTTCATTTATATCAGTACAAAACAGTGTTATCTCCACCACTAAATAGTAACTGGACTCAATATATATTTTAAATAAAGTATTGAATACAATAGTATAAACTCTTTTTAGCTTGGAATGACTATTTTATTATATTGATCTCTGCCAAGTATAGAGTTATTCTTCTATCTAAAGACCTATCTACGGTGCCTGGGTGGCTCAGTCGGTTAAGCATCTGCCTTCGGCTCAGGTCATGACCTCAGGGTTCTGGGATTGAGCCCCACATCAGGCTCCCTGCTCAGTGGGAGGCTGCTCCCTCTCCCTCTGCCACCCCCTGCCCCTGCTTGTGCTCACTTGCTCTCTCTCTCTCTCTCTCTAATAAATAAATTAAAAAATTAAAAAAAATACCGATCTAGTGCTCCCATTGTCAACTCCACTGCTCATACAATATAGCATAACATTGATCCAGTATTGCTTTAATTGCAGATGCAGGATGAGTAGTATTTATTATTCTTTCAATAACTAAAAATATTTAATGATTTCAATAATAATCATTAAAAGCCTGCTTTTGTAAAACAGAATACTTAATGTAATTTACGATTTTCTTGATAATCCAGAGTTCTCATTATAAACATACAAATTACACCATACTATTACTTCTCATGTCTCTTCTCCACTTTCACTTAAACACAAAAAGAAAGAAACATGTATTCCACTTTAACCTATTTTCTAGTAAGTAAAGGGCTTTTTTTTTTTATCAGGAGAAGATATATTTTCATTTTATGGTCTAAATTGATTTAGCAGAATTTAAGCTAAATATTAAGTGACTTGGTATTTTTAAATATCAATACTTTACCATTCAAATACATATTATAAGGTTATACAAAATGTCTTTGTATTTCGTGTGTCATCTAGAAATAATGCTTTAATCAGTTACCAGACTGTATGTTTTAGTAAAGAGAATGTGTGGAGAAGAACAAAGAATATCCATGCCATATTTATTAAAATTGAAATGAATTTCCATTTATGCATCAAGGACCTTCCATTTATCATTCTAGTTGACAGATGAAAGAACACATAAAGAAGTTTTTTTTTCATAAAGAAGTTTAAATGATTTACTAAGGAGAAAAATAAAACCACTTTGCCTCTTATGCTTGACTATTGTTTCTTGGAAATTTTAAACATTTTTAGCTAAGTGTTCCCTATACTCTTAAGGGAGGAGAATGTTGGAAAAAAAAGATCTTAATGTGATTTTTCCAAGTCTTCACAGATCACTTTTAGCATTCATGAAATTACTGAAAGCCCACAATTCCTTACATCAGATTCATAGGGCACAAACTACTAAAATATTTAGTTCTTGGGGAAAAAAAAAGATAAATGAACAGTCAGATCAGTTGTAGGGAAATGAAAGGAAATGCTCTGATGAGGTGACTGGGGAAGCAGCAGGAGGGAAAGGGATAGAGAAGGAAGGAAATGAGAAATGTACCTTTATTACATGGTTTGCTAGAATGCAAGCAATCATTAGTCACTCTTACCACTCTCTGGCCTTGTGAGAAAACTGATTCTATGAGGTATTTTGTTCATATTTAGGAGATCTTGCTTTCAAAATGTGGCTGTGTGCTCCTGAAAGTTTTCTGCACTTTTCCTGCTACCTCAACTGTCAGTAAGTGTTGACTGTGTTCTGTGGCGTTCTAATCATGGGTATGTGCTGAGCTGTATGCTTAGAAGTCTGGAACACAGTGGTTCAGCATGGACTCCGGCATCAAACTATGGGATCTGTCCAGTTGTGTGGCCTTGAGAAAGTTGCTGCTTTTTTTCTCAGCCTCAGGAAAGACGAGACTAGGAGAACATATCTACTTTAACACATTATTGTACAGATGAAACCTGTTACTCTGTGTCAAGCACTTAGTACTATGCCTGGCAGGTGGAGGAGGAGTTGTGTATCTCTTGGCTATTATTGTTTCTTAATGGATCTAATATTCAGATTATCCTTTTATGCTAATCTACATTATTCTCCTACTTTTCTTCTGTCTTCCAGCAAATTAAAGGTTTTCGAAGTTTCCTGAGAAACCAAGAGCTTTCTTGCTTCTTATCCTTTGCCGGTGTAATTTTCTCTCCCTGAATTAACTTCCTCTTCAGTTTCTACTTTACTAAATTGGCCCTGGCACAAATGTCACTTCTTTAAAAAACCTGTCCTTTTTCACAAATTGAATGTTGCCCTTTCAATTGAACGTACTGTAATATTTCCATGTGTCATTTATCATACTTTGTCTTGCAAAATCTTTGTGGCATATAAGGGATGTTTCTTAAAATGTAATTTGTGGATCCTCGGGGTCTGCAGAGGTATACTCAATTTTTATGAGAATTTATGCATTTTGTATTTCCTTCGGATGATGATCTTGAAAATGTTATAAACATATTCTGAGTCACTTGCTTGACATCTTTGTAATTGAGTATTGACACACGTTTTTACTGTGTCTGCTTGAATTTGTGTTTGCGATCACCTTCACAAGGGATGAAGGACAGGAAACTTCAGCTAGTATGATAAGGCACGTTTCATAAGATTTCAAACAGGAAAAAGTCATGGGTGAAAGTGAATCTCTGTACTTCATGGGGTCACAAAAGAACTCAAGCTCTCTGTGCCATATTTGCATGGTAAGTTGATGTTTGGGAAGAATTTTTCATTTGTTATATACCAATTATCCACACTTCATTGGCAATAACTGTACTAGTGAATATGCAAAGAATATAATTTTTTTTTCTCTTTTCCTATTATCACTTGAGGTGTACTATTATCCTGATTGGCCCATCAAAATCAAGAACAATTTCATTGTTTAAGGAATTAAAAGAAGTGACAATGAGGGTGGTTCAAATGATGAGTGCACATATTCAAATTCAAAAGAATCCATTTGAGAACAAGTGAAACACAAAACACAGGCAAATATCATTCTATTTTCGAATGTAATATCAGCAAATTAGTTTCAACAAATTAGCATAATATACATCACAAAAGTAATCTATAACATTAAACTAATGTCATATTTAACTGTATTGCAGTTTATTAATTTTTCAATTTATTCTTTCATTCAACATTTATTGTCTTGCTATGTACAAATCAATCATCTGGTTACTAGAAATGCAGCAGTGAATTGACAAGAATCTTTATTTTTGTACAGCATTTTATTGCAATACAGTGTAATATGTAAAACATACAGTGTGTGAGATTGATTAGTGATGTGGAGGAAAAAGGAAATAGGAAAGGGGACAAAGGAGAGATGAGGAGAGCTGTGGTTTTAAAAACACATGAATTGGGCGCCTGGGCGGCTCAGTCGTTCAGCGTCTGCCTTCGGCTCAGGTCATGATCCCAGGGTCCTGGGATCGAGCCCCGCCTCGGGCTCCCTGCTCGGCGGGAAGCCTGCTTCTCCCTCTCCCACTCCCCCTGCTTGTGTTCCCTCTCTCGCTGTGTCTCTGTCAAATAAATAAATAAAATCTTTAAAAAAAATAAAAAATAAATAAAAACACACGATCGAGAAAAGCCTCAGTGAGAAGGTGAAATTGCCCAGAAGATCTGAAGGAAGCATGGGACTCCAATGTAGTTAACCAGAAAACAGTACTTCAGACAGAGGGAAATAGAAGGTACTAATGCCCTGAGGCAAGAGCATGTCTCTGTAGTTGACAGAGTGATCCGGACAACATAGCTGGAGAGATCTAAATAAGGGACAGAATAAATGAGACAACATTTGAGGTAAAAACAGGAGGCAAACTACGTAGGACCTTGTAAATCATAGGAAGGAAATATTTTGGTTTCTGTTCAGAGTCCAGTGAGAACCATGGAACACATTGTAGCACAGAATGTCCTTACCTGATTTATGGTTAGCACAAATTCTTCTGACTGCTGTGTTGAGAATGAACTTAAAGGTGTTAAGGACAAAAGCAAGGAAATAAACTGGGAGCCTCCTTCAGGTGAGAGGTAACAGTGACCTGAACCAGGATGGGTGCAGTGGGTGTTGAAAGAAAAGCTTTTCTTCTGGATATATTTTGAAGATAAAACCGGTAGCATTTGCTGATTTGGGCTGGATGTGGAGAATAAAATAGTAGTTAAGGATGGCATCAACATCTTTTTCCTTGAAATCTTTCCAGTGGAGCTGTGTATGTATATATATATATATATTTAAGATGTGCCTTTTTTTTATTATGTTATGTTAATCACCATACATTACATCATTAGTTTTTGATGTAGTGTTCCATGATTCATTGTTTGCGTATAACACCCAGTGCTCCATGCAGTACGTGCTCTCTTTAATACCCATCACCAGGCTAACCCATCCTCCACCCCCCTCCCCTCTAGACCCTCAGTTTGTTTCTCAGACTCCATAGTCTCTCATGGTTCGTCTCCCCCTCCGATTTCCCCCCCTTCATTCTTCCCTTCCTGCTATCTTCCTCTTCTTCTTCTTCTTCTTCTTCTTCTTCTTCTTTTTTAACATATAATGTATTATTTGTTTCAGAGGTACAGATCTGTGATTATTTTGATTTATGGTTTGCTCAAAGTTGTAAGTCTGAAAGTTATACCTTTTGTATTTAATAAGTAACACTAACAAGATCATAATTTTTAATCACCAATGGACATCTACCAGGTTTTTTCCCCTTTAAAGGGGATTAAGTCATCATTTAATTACAAGAAACACTATTGTAAGGAATAAGAGCTCAAAGCACTTTGAGATATGATAAACCAAGATTTGAGTTCTGACTTGATCATTTTCTAGATATGTGACTTTCTAGATATGTGCTTTCTATTATGCCTTTCTAAAAAAGGACATAGTAATACCTAAATAAGAAAGTTATGAGAATTAAATGAGATAACACCCATAAAATATATAACTCAATGTCTTCTATGTGGCGCTTAACTGATGTCCAAGTGAAATGCTACTCTTTCCTAAAATTATCCTGATAAACTGTTAGAAAATGGCAGAATTTGATCTGGAGACTCGACAGGGCTGGTTCAGTCAAAAATGTAGACAGTGAGAACAGAGGTAAGGGGACCAGTCATTCTACAACATAGATTTGGGAGTGAAGAGCTAGAGATTTCATACTCCAAGGAGAAAGAATCAAAGCCAAATATTCAGACATGGTATAGAGACAAAAGAACCTTATTAGGTAAAGAAAAGCAGATTGTGCATATAGGAAAACTCCTCAGGCTCAGTAAGATGAGGAAGGCTGTACATATGATGAGTATCAGTTAGGAAAATGTTAGCTGTCAACATTTAGTGTGTGCCTCTTTAAGAAGCATAGTATGAAATCTTTATAAGACAAGACATAAGTTGCTCCAAGTCATAGAAATGGAATTCAAACTCAGGTCAATATATTTAGTAACATTTTCCATAACTTCCTGAAGTTATGGATCTGTTCCTAAGGAATTTAAACAAATTATATATACAAAATTTAAACAAATACACACACGTATACATTATATATCCGCATACATACACATATACATACATACATAAAGCGGTTGGTGTATCTTACACACAAAGTGTTTGCGAAACATGGAGAAATCAAGGCAGGTTACAGGGTTAACAAAGGGCAGAGCTAATATTAAAACCCAAGCAGTCTGACCTCAAAACTCTAACTTTAACCATATGATTTTGCCAAACCATAGTGTTTGACAATTGATTTAATGCAAAATATTTTTCAGAATCAGTTACTGTTAACCAGGAGCAGATTATAATCAAAGCACTGCATTTGGAACTGCTTTGAAGTTTGAGAGATTGATCATTTGGGGTCCACAAGACTAATTTTCACTGCATATTGTATACTTACTATGGTCATGTATCACATTAGGTTCTTTAAATACATTAACCCAAATTCTTAAAGGATAAATCTGAGCCAAAGGAGTTATTAGCCCATTTTACAGAGAAGGAAACTAAAGTGTGAGCAGAGTAACCGGAAAGCAAACACACATATGTCTTACCTCAAAACCGGCTCTAATGACTCAGCAGAGAAAATAAAAGAACTTACCTGAGTAAGTCAACTTTGTAGAGAAGATAAAGCTACTAGTTTGAATTGTAGTGTTTTTTTGAAGTTGAGATTAAATATAAGATTGTTTTGTGTAAAAACTTCATTTCACTCCTGAAAATAAAAATTTCAACTATTTTTAGTTAAAAAAAACTGGATAGTGTTATTTTTAAAATATTGAGGCTCAAGATAAGCTTGAAAGTATATAGAGGGAGTCAATATATTTAGTAAAGGATCTGAAGGCAGAATCTCAGCATCTTTTCAGGGCAAAATGAGACTGTTTCGAGATGTGTGCTGGAGAATATTTCTACCCATCTCTGGGCTGTTCATTTGCAGGAAGGGAGCAGGGTCTCTGACTACAAACAGAGAAGGACTAGGCAGTCCTTTGGTGAGAGCAGAGAACAAGTCACCTTCATTTACTATTCCTCTCAGGAGCTAGCCTACAGAGTGCACACTAAAAAGTCATATGGATTTCAATCAGTGTCCCACTCCCCATAGCCACATAATTAGCTCTCCACATCAATGAAATCCTCAATTCACTTTTGATGGGTTGGTCTCTATCCTGCTGTGGTTTCTCAGCAGTCCATCAAATTAAAAATGTCAGCATGTTCTTTGGAGGATGGTAGACAATGAAGTCAGCCCAATTCAAAGAAAAATAAAGTAGCTGAACTTTCCATAATGAAGTAGTACTGTGTCACTGAAGAGTTTCATAGGCACAAAAGCCCAAAGAATCACCATACTGGAATATAACCAAAGTTCACTCAACCTGGAATTCTGTCTTATTTGTGGCAGTAAGAGGTAATCTGAGAGTTGCCATTCATTATAATAACTCAAAAGTATAGGAGCGTACCACCCAGAAACACCCTCAACTTCCAAATGTGTAATTCAATATTCATGAGCATTTTTTAACCATCATTATATCATAAATTTATTAGGCGCTGGATATGATACTATTTTATTTTCATTATGCTTATTTATTTCAAAAGATGAATGCTAGTACTCTATTCCATAAGTGGAAGAAAAAAAAAACTATGTTGTTTTTTATATATCATAATATAATTTATAAATAACACATGTATAAGGTATTGTAAAAAATATTGTATGAACCTAAGTTAGGTCCCTTATATTTGATCATATGCTTTTCATAAGTACAACCTAGCAATTAACTAATACTTGCAAGTATTTATTTATCATGTCTTACTCACTAAATTATAGTCACCTTGAAGGTAGAAACTATGACCATAGCAATCATTTTGTGTATCTTAGTAGGTGTCTTAATAAATATTTGTCAAATAAATGCAAGAAATAAAATTATAATTTATGGAGGACTTCTACTTCCAGAAAGATAGAATAGACATTCATTGTTCTATTCCTCCTTTTAAGTATAGATAAAAACTTGACATTTAAAAAATACATATTATATGACACTGAAAGGTGGAAAAAAGAAATGAGACCATGTGGGGATCTTGGAATGGAAAGAATGATATGAAAGTGTTTCCTTGGATTTTCTTTTTGCCTCATATAACCCAGGCTAGGTGCTGGAGAAGCAAGCTACCCAGAAACACCAATAGGTACAGATTTAAAAAAAGGGGGGGGGCAAGGAAAACACACTTTCTCTAATCAAAGAAACAGGAAAGCAGCAGCAGAGCAAGGCAGACAACTTTAGACAATAACTGCTCTGTTCCAGCCAAAACCCACAGAGAAAACTGTGGTCACACCACACTCATTAGTAGAAGTTGAATGGAGAATCTCGATTACCACCATTGTCAGGTTGCAGTGAGGCATACCAAGCCTCCTACCAGGGTGATGTCAGAGAGTGGGCAGCTAAGATATTTACCTTCACAGGGCAGTACTGAAGATACTCCCCATGATATTTGTGAAGACCATGTAGGAAGCCTTCCTGGACTTTTACCTCTCATTCAGCAGTAATGTTGTGCCCCTCTCCTTCCTTATGAATTGGTATCAGGAGGCCTAGTGGAGAGCTAGAACTGTCACTACCACCCAACAATAACAAGGCCACCCTCTAGTCATGTCAGTGTGGGCTACCTAATGAACAGTCATGAACATAGAGGGTAGTGCAACAGAGACAGTGGAGAGTCACACTCCTGTCTGAGCCCAGGAAGTAATGAGTAGCCCTCCTCATTGCATTTCAATGGCGGTTTTAAAGACAACTTGGACTCCCCACTCCAGGTGCAGTAAGGAGGCAGTGTTTCTCCCATCTGTTTTCCATGGGATCCACATTAGAGGAGGCCTGTGAAACAAAAGATCTAAATAATATCTAGGCAAATCTCTAAATTAATAAGAAAAGACAATCAACAGATTCTGACAGTAAAAAGACACAGATATTAGAATTATCTGACAATGAGTTTTAAAGTAGCCATTATAAAAATGTTTCAATGAGCAATTATGGACATGTTTGAAATAAATGAAAAAATAGAAAGTCTCAGTAAAGAAATAGAAGATAGTAGGAAGAACCAAATGGAATTTCAACCAAATTTTAGCTATCAAAATATAAAAGTCAAAGTTAAAAAGAAATGCAATAAATAGGTTCAACATCAAGATAGGGAGAACAGAGGAATAAATTATTTAAAGTGCCAATAGAATAAAAGAAATTATCCAACCTGAACAACAGAAAGAAAATAGACCGAGTACAAAACAAAATGAATAAGGGTCTCAGGCATGTGTGAAACTATGTAAGAAAATTTAACATCTGTGTCATCAAAGTCCCAGAAGGAGAGGAAAAAGAGGTAAGCTGAAATGTATTTGAAAAAAATGATAGCTGAAAATTCTCTAAATTTGG
Source organism: Callorhinus ursinus (assembly GCF_003265705.2). Classification (NCBI taxonomy): domain Eukaryota; kingdom Metazoa; phylum Chordata; class Mammalia; order Carnivora; family Otariidae; genus Callorhinus; species Callorhinus ursinus. Next base: position 15,582,921 of record NW_027397066.1, on the reverse strand, counting down.
CAAAAATTATAACTTGTGGATTCATGAAAATAGAATTCAATGACAGAAAGATAACTGGACAATCTCCACATACTTACAAACTTTAGAAACTAAGTAGCACAATTTCTGGGTAATCCATGGATCAGTGAAGGATCAGTGAAGAAATCTGAAGGGAAATAAAATATATATTGAACTGAATGAAAATGAAAAACAATGTAATGGGCTTTGTGAAGCATAGTTAAAGCAGTACTGAGAGGGAAATGTAAAGCATTAAATGCACACATTAGAAAAGTGGAAAAGTTTCAAATCAGTAATCTAATCTCTGACCTCAAAAGCTAAGAAAAAGAACAAAATAAGCCCAAAGCATGAAGAAAAAGAAGAAGAAGAAGATGAAGAAAAAAAAAAAACAAAAACTAAAGAGCAGAAATCAATGACATTTAAAAAAATAAAAACAATAGAAAAAAATAAAGGAAACTAAAACCTTGTTCTATGAAAAGATTAATAAAATTGACAAACCTGTAGTAAGACAAAAAAGCAAGACAAGGCAAAAATGAACAATATTAGAAATAAAGCAGGGGATATAAACACATACCCTGCAGATATCAAAAAGAAAAGAAATACAATGACTAACTTTACACATAAAAATTTGACAGATGAAATAGAACAATTCTTTGAAAAACACAAATTAGGAAAACTCATCCAACAAAATAAATAATTTGAATAACTTTATTAAAAGAATTGAATTTGTAGCTAAATAACTCATATAAAAGAGATCTAGTGGCTAGGTAGTTCGAATTCTAGCAAATGTTTAAGGAAGAATGATACCAATTTGACAGAGAAAAAAGGAGAGAACACTTCCAATTCATTTTATGAATTAGTATTACCCTGATACCAAGCATACACAACCAGGCAAAAATATTACAAAAAAGAACTACTGACCAATTCGAATATGAATAAATATGAATATATCCATGAATATATACACAAAACCCTTAAATTTTAGTACATAGAATTAATTAATACATAAAAAGAACATATAAAAATATATATGCACCATAACTAAGTGAATTTATTCCAGAAACACATAGCTCCTTCAATATTGAAAAGCCAATCAATGTAAAACCAATGTAAAGCCAATGAAAAACAAACCCATCATATTAACAGTCTAAATAAGAAAAAGCAGATGGTCATATCAACTGGTGCTGAAAAGCATTTGATAAACTGCAACACCCAATCTTGATAAAAGTCTGAAAAAAAAAATGGGAATAGAGAGAAACTTACCTAACTTGATAAGGAAATCTACAAAATCCCTACAGCTAACATGATACTCTATGGTGAAAGACTGAGTGCTTCCCTCTAAGCAAGGCAAGGAGTCCACTCTCAATACTCTTATTTAACATAGGGCTAGAAGCTCTAGCATAAGCAGTAAGAAAAGAAAAGGAAATTAAAAAGAATACAAATTCAGAATGAAAAATATAAAGATCTATTTGAAGATGACATGATCATCTCCATAAAAAGTCTTAGAGAATTTATCAAAAACTCATAGAACTCATAAGAAAGTTTAGCAAGTTTATGGGATATAAGATAAATATGCAAAAATCAATGATATTGCTATATAACAATATAATATATAATTGATATATATATTTCCAATCACTTCAAAAATTAAATACTTAGGTATAAATATAGCAAAACATTTGTAGGTCCTGTATGCTAAAAACTAGAAAACACTGATAAAAAAATCAAAGAAGTTCTATAAAAAAATGGATAGACATGTACAATATTTATGGATTTATGGATTAAGAGACCTATATAGTAAAGGTGTTAATTTTCTCCAATGTGATATACAGGTCTAATGTAATTCCTATCAAAATCACAGCAAGATTTTTGTAGACAGAGACAAAAAATATTTTACAATTTATATTTAAAGGCAAAGAACTGGAATAGCCAAACAAGTTCGAAAAAGAATAATAAAGTGGGAAGAATTGTTCTATGAACTTTCAAGTTGCATTATATAGCTACAATAACCAACGTTGTGTTGTATTGGCAAAAGATCAGACACACAGATCAATGGAACAGAATAGAAAACCCAGACACAGATCCACACAGATATGCCCTATAGACTTTTGCCAAAAACACAAAATAAATATTACAGAAGAAAGATAGCATTTTCAAAAAATGGTGCTAGTATATCTTTAGGCCACAAAAAAAAAAAATGAATCTCAGATAAATCTCATGTTTTCTACAAAATTAACTTAAAATGAATCATAGACTTCATATTAAATGTAAAATTATAAAACTTTTAGCAAAAAAGAAATAGAATAAAAACATTAAGATAGGTCTAGACAAATAATTCTTAGATTTAATACCAAAAACATCCATATAAAGAAAAACTGATAAAGTAGACATCTTCAAAATTAAAAATTTTAGCACTATGAGAGCCTGTAAGTGGATGAACAGGCAAGCTACAGACTTGAAGAAAATATTTGTAAGTCACAAATCTAATAAAGGAATAGTATCTAAAATGTATAAGAACTCTCAGAACTCAACAGTAAATAAATCAAAGAATCAAATTAGCAAATGGAGAAGGGCATTAAAACACACTACATGAAGAGAATATACAGATGGCAAATAAGCCTATGAAAGGAAATTAATCATCGTTCACCGTTAGGAAGATGGAAATTAAAATTCCAATGAGATATTAGCACACACATATCAAAATGGGTAAAAAAAAAAAAAAATGGAGCCAGTACTAAATGCTAGAGAGTATGTGGGAAACCGCATCATTCTTCCACTGTGGGTGGAAATGTAAAATGGTACAGTGGCTCTAAAAACTATTTGGCAGTTTCTTCAAAATCTAAATCTGCAATTACCACAGTACTCAGCAATAGCCCTCCTAGGCACTTATCCCAGGGAAATGAAAACTTATGTTCATGCAAAAACCTGTATGTGAATATTTATGGCATCAATAGCTCAAAACTGGAAACAACCAGACTTTCTTCAATGGGTGAGTGGTTAAATAAACAGTGGTACATCCATATCATGGTCACTACTCTTCAGCCAAAATGGATGGTCTACGGGTACACAAAACAATCTAGATGAAGCTCTAGAGAATTATGCTCAGTGAAAAAAGCCAATGCCTCAAAGCTTATACAGTATATAATTCTATTTGTATAACATTCTTGAAATGACAAAATTATAGACATTTAATACACAGTGTTTATCAGGTGTTAAGGAGTGACTGGCAGGGCAAAGAAAAAGATTGTGACTACAAAAGCACATATCAACGATCATCGTAGTGATAGAAATGTTTTATATCTTGACTCTATTAATGTCAACATCCTGGTTGTGATATTGCTCTATTGTTTTGCAAGATGTCACCATTGAAGTAAACTGGGTAAAGGATACCCAGGATATCTCTGTATCATTTTGTACAACACCATATGGTACATTTTCTATCATTTTCTCAGAATAAAATATCTCATTAAGAAAGTCCATATACTGTAGTTGGCACAATAGGTGCTCAACACACATTGAATTAATAAAAGCTGTGCCTTATAGATTTTGCTCAGGATTTAGTGGAAGGAAGATACAACTGTTCCTCTCATGTAGCCTTGCAAGGGTCTTCCAGATTTTTCCTAATCATTTGGCATTTCTTTGCCCTACATTAGCACATGCAAGTGTTTCAATGTACAATCTGTTCTCTATCGGTTATGAGACTATCTTTAAAATGGATGTAGGGCTGCCTGGGTGGCTCAGTCAGTTAAGTCCAACTCTTGATTTCGGGTCAGGTTCATGTTATGATCTCAGGGTCCCTCAAGGAGTCTGCTTGTCCCTCTCCCCCGCACCTCCTCCACTTGCCCATGTGCACACTCAAAGGCTTGTTCTCAAATAAACTTTTAAAAAATCTTTTAAAATAATAAATAAATAAATAAATAAATAATAAATAAATGGAAATACTGGATAATCTCCCATGGTTACATCTTTAAGACTTCAAATGTGGGCATATGAAACAGGTTACTTATTAAAAGTGCTTAGCAACGAAAGAGCAAAACCATGCTAAGGTGTCCTCAGGACTTAACACAGTGTTTCCCGTGTAGCAGGGATTAGATACATATTTCTTAAGTGAATTTACTAAAGAATAGGACATTGTAAGTTTTCCATAAATGATAAATAGTGGTAGTAGTATAGTAGTAATGATTTCAGTAGTAACAGTAGTGGTATAATTGTAGAGTGCTACTATTACTAGAATAAAAAAAAAATAGATGACTTCAAATCTCAAAAATGTACTAGGTTACCATTACTCAAGTTCGTGACCATACCCATATTTCTGCTGTATTTTTCTGCTTCTGGTTTCTGAATTACCAACATTAGCATTGTCTCTCTACTCTGCTCAGAAATCAAACCTAATATTTAGCTGTTTGCCTCCAAACCACCCATGATCCAAAGGTTCTAGGAAAATAAAAAAAAAGTAACTTTCCACTGCAAAAATGTTTAGTTTCTGCCTTGACTATCCCGGAAAATAATAAATCGTTACGTTCTTCCTGATAAACATGCACTTGAAAATTAGTAGCTACAAGTATCAGCTGAGGCACAGGTGAATGCTTTGACACTAAGTTTTGCCAGATTTTTTTTCTATTACATTTCCAAGTGCTTTGTGGCATGTGTTGAATTATAGTGTAGGTGTCACTAAATAGCAGCTTCAAACTACTGAGAGGTGAATAGTTCCCATTTATTATCATGGTTCCAAACATTTTCTCCTGAATTCCCGGATGACCCTGGAGGAACTGCGTCTTGGTTCACAGATCACAAGACCCGTTCTTGATGATCTAATAGAGATTCTGTTTAAGTGAAGTATTATCTTCTCTGTCAACTATTGAAGAAAGGCAGGCAACCTTAAAACAATTGCTATAATATTCTTAAGGGGCAGATGATGCATTTTTTCAGGGGGGATTTGATTAGGTTTTGTTAGATGGTAAAGAGTGTTTTTGCTGGGGTACCTGGGTGGCTCAGTCTGTTGGGCGTCTGCCTTCAGCTGGGATCATGGTCCCAGGGATTCTAAGATCAAGCCCTGAATAGGGCTTCCGGCTCAGCAAGGAGTCTGCTTTTCCTTCTGCCCTTCCCCCACACATGCTCTCTCTCTCAAATAAATAAATAAAATCTTTAACAACAGTAAAAAAAGTGCTTTTGCTTTTTCATAGCTTTCTTTTATAGATTTTGTGGAATTGAAGAAAATAATAATACACACTGATAAATGCTTGCAAATATTTGTGTTTCCATGGTTTACATTTTTGTGTTCTGATGTGGAATATTATATAGTTCCAATGTCCCTCTTATTTGTCTTATGATTTAATATTTCCATCTGAAGAAATGCCCATGTTTAACTTAACCTATTAAAAACCAGAATAAAGAATATCTGTAACCAAAGGTTACTACAAAAATTAGGAGTTTGGACAGAGGCTTATTTTGCAAAGAACCAGACATCTTTCCAGTGATGGGGTTCTTCTCAAATCAAACCTCAAATTAATGTGATCTGAAGTTCTCTTTATTTAAGTACAGAATTCTAATCTAGATATTGTTGTACTTCTATACTATAAATTCTTCCTCTTGAGAAGAATGGTTCTTTGGATTCCGCCATCTGTCTATTGACTATTTCAACATTATCCCTTTTGGTTTTCCTGATTCATCTGTTAACTCAAGTTTACCCCCACTCAACTTAAAGTTGCCCAAATTCTCCTTCTTAATTAGCACCATAAATTTCCTTCTTCTATCAAATTTGTGTCTTTTTAAAAGATTTTATTTATTTATTTGAGAGAGAGAGTGAGAGCATGAGTGGGGGTAGGGTCAGAGGAAGAAGGAGAAAGAGACTCCTCACCACCAAGCAGGGGAGCCTGATGTGGGGCTCGATCTCAGGACCCTGGGATCATGACCTGAGCTGAAGGTAGATGCTTAACCCACTGAGCCACCGAGGTGCCCCTAAGTTTGTGTCTTTTTTATACATGTCAACATTTTAATCCTGATCCTAAAAACTACTAGCATGTATTTATTTATTCATTCAGTTGGTATTTATAACATATATGTATTTCTAGTTTTATGAATTATAGCAACCATGTAGGAAATACATTCCCTGCTATTGAGAAGGGTTTAATAAATCCTAGTATGTTCCCTTAAAGGGATTCTAGACAGCCATTCAAAACAATACTTTAAAACAGTAGTCCCTAAACTATGGCCCACTGGTCGGATATGGCCTGTCACCTGTTTTTGTAAGTATACTTCTACTGGAACATAGTTATTTCCATCTGTTTATGCATTATCTAAGGCTACTTTTATGCCACAATGGCAGAGTTGTATAGATTCAACAGAGACCATATGGTACACAAAGCCTAAAATATTTGCTTTCTGACACTTTACAGAAAAATTTTTATGACTCCTGTGTTAGAAGAATCCCCAATGCCATTTACTTAATAATTTTTATACACACAAAATAGATATAATAGAAAAATATCCATGACATAATATTAAGATAACATGTAGGTTACAAAATGACCCATTTTTTTGTCGATGGAATTTATATATACAAAAAATCTGGTAAGATACACAACAAAATGCTAACAGTTTGAATATTTGGTGGAAGTATAGGAAATATTTTCTCATATGTTGTATCAGAGGATTTTGTTCATGCTTTTCTTATATGTTAAATCTCTTAGGAAAGTATTTGCTGCGGGTAACAAAAACCCTGATGATCAGTGGTTAAAAACATGAAAAAATTGATTGTTCATTTAATAAAGAGTTTATTCATAATTCAAAACCCTTGTCACAGCTGAAGTATGCTCCATATTTTTATAATAATCTAATTTTAGGGCAGGATGAATATTCAGGTAAGATGAAACAAAACAAAACTTAAAGAATGGTTAAAGAGCACATACATGCAGGAGCCCCAAACAGTTACAGTTGTGTGTGAACATGGATTCTAGAGACAAAATGACTCATGAAACTCATTTTACTTCTTTTTTTTTTTAAAGATTTTATTTATTTGAGAGAGAGAGAATGAGAGATAGAGAGCACGAGAGGGAAGAGGGTCAGAGGGAGAAGCAGACTCCCTGCTGAGCAAGGAGCACGATGTGGGACTCTATCCCGGGACTCCAGGACCATGACCTGAGCCGAAGGCAGTCGCTTAACCAACTGAGCCACCCAGGCGCCCGAAACTCATCTTACTTCTTCTATTTGCTGTGCATCTTTGGGAAATTTGTTTACCTATCTTTGTTTCACACCTGTAACACATCTGTACAATGAGATAAGTCAAAGAATACCTTGCAGAATTGTTTTGTGTATTGAACATGTGAATACCACTAGTGGGCTTAAAATGGTGCCCAATGAATAATAACTACTCGATAAATGTTAGGCATTATAAGTATTAACATTACATGATGTGAAAAAATACATGAGCCAGTTAGCTTGAAAGTCTTGCCATGAGGGATATGTGTAATGTGAAACTATGAACTAAAGTCATGCCCACATAGAAGTCTCATTCTTTTGTCTTGCTGATGGCTTGGATGATAAAGGTGAGTTCCCTCTAACCACTCCTCAGAGGGAATAGAGATTTTCAAGTTTCTGACTTCATGGTATATACTGTTTCCTTTGCCTGTGTTGCTTTTTGCTTTAACAGTTCCCCACCTAATTTCTACCAATTTTTCACTCTTCGGAGCATTCTGATCTAGTCTTTCCTTCACCTCTCCCTACCTCCCTGCTCCCATTATTAGTCTGGCATAACAAAGAACCATCTACAGACTGTGTGGTTTAAATAACAGAAATCTATTTAATCACAGGTCTGGAAGTCGGGACTCTAAGAACAGGGTGTTGGCAGTTTTGGCTTCTTAGGGGTCCTCTCTCCTTGGCTTGTAGAGCCCTCTGTCTCTTTCTTACCTCTTTACATGGTCTTTTCTTTCGACATGTCTGTGTCCTAATCTCTTCTTCTTATAAGGACACTAGTCATATTAGACTAGGGCTCACTGTTATGCCCTCATTTTAACCAATCACCTCTTTAATTATTTTTTTAAAGATTTTATTTATTTGTCAGAGAGAGAGAGAGAGAGAGAGAGAAGGCATAAGTGGGGGGAGTGGCAGGCAGAGGGAGAAGTGGGCTCCCCGCTGAAGGAAGTCTGACGTGGGACTAGATCCCAGGACCCTGGGATCATAACCTGAGCGAAGGCCTTAACTGACCCAGGCATCCCCGCCAATCACCTTCTTTTAAGACCCTTTCTCCAAATACAGTCACATTCTGAGGGTTAGGACTTTAACTTATGAATTTGGGGAGGAGACACAATTCAACTCATCACTTCTTGTGGTTGTCTGTCATAGTATCCTATCCGTTTCTGCATAATGCTTATCATAATATATAAATATATTAGTACTTTTTTCATTTATTTGTTAAAAGTCAGCTTCCATATGAGTGGCTGTTTTTTCTATTGCCACAGCCCCAATACAATGCCTGGCACCACGTGGGAGATCAAGAAATGGATGTTAAATAAATGAATGTACCTCTATGAATTTTTTTTCTTTTTTTGGAACAACATATGCTATCTGCTGGTGAAGGTACAGAAACTTCTTTACCATAGGGTATATAATATATTTTAAAAGTAGTTAAGTTAAAGATAGCCAATTATTTATTGTCAGTTCTTTTGAGTATTGGATTAGTTTGGCCATATGGAAATATTACTTTTATAAATAAAAAATGTTCAAATACAGGCACTTTCATATTGCTAACTTATTTAGACAGAGGTTTTTCTCCTAGGTCATTTTGAAAAAAAAATATTCTTCTGTTTGGATCAAAAATTTCTATTGCTCACCTTTCACCCATAAGAACCTTGGGTTGATTACTGCCTTGTTCTTTGCCTAAAGAATTTCTTATGCTAAACTTCACCTTTCTTGGACAATTAGTCCCCTGGGCTCAGGTCTCTTGCATAGGCCCTGTCTGAGGATTTATCTACTGACAGCTCCCTGCAGTAATTCAAACTCAATTATTCATCCTTTCTTCCCAGAGGCTGTGTTCTAGGATATATGAGGACTCAAGAGCACCCTTCTCCACCACCATTAAATCAGTCTCCATGACTGGACGCATGCATTCCATTTTTTTACTTTAGGGTAAATTCTTTCCACCACACACACTGAATTACCTCTCACTTCCCAACATATTGGGTTACTTTTCATTTTTTGTTTTTTTATTTTTTTATTTTTTTATTTTTTTATTTTTAAAGATTTTATTTATTTATTTCAGAGAGAGAGAGAATGAGAGACAGAAAGCACAAGGGGGAAGGGGGTCAGAGGGAGAAGCAGACTCCCCGCCGAGCAGGGAGCCCGATGTGGGACTCGATCCCGGGACTCCAGGATCATGACCTGAGCCGAAGGCAGTCGCTTAACCAACTGAGCCACCCAGGTGCCCTACTTTTCATTTTTTAAAACTGTCTTCTTCCCTTCTCTCTTCCTTTCCTACATTTCTCTTTACCTTTCTCCTTTCCTTCTTCCCTTCCTTTCTTGCTTGCCTTCTTGTTTCCTTCCTTCTTCACAATACCATCATTGCCATGTGTTCTATGAATATAATGATAAATACTCCAAAGTACTGGGCTTAAAGGAGTTACACTGTAGTGAGTGACACTAACATGTCAATAGTCACACTATATAGTGTAAACACTGAAATAGAGCTCTGGACAGACATAGGAGCATGCCAAAGGGGCATCAAGCCAACCTTGTGGATAGGGCTAAGGTGTCAGGAAGTTTCCCTAAGGCCATGGCCACTAAACTGAATGCCTAATTTTATTCTTATTTATAAACCATATTACCTCCTGTCATAAGACATGCCTCACGTTTTTCTTTATATATGGAATGCTCTTTTCACCCCTCTTTATTTAGTTAATGCTGGTCCATCAGATTTCAACTCAAGCATTATTACTTTTTCAGGGAGGATTTCCCTGTCCAGATCAAATCTACGTAGTAGAAGGATGTATAGTTCTGTGCATGCCTTGTATGCTTTGTAGCTATTAGCAGTTTAATTTTACATTTGTTTGTCTGATTAATTGATTAATATCCATTTTTTCCAAGCAAACTGTGAGGGGTCATGAAGTTAGAGATCTGGCTACTTGATTGTCTGAAATAATGCTTTGCATATCATAGAAACTAAATATTTGTTGACTTAGTAAATAAATTTAGATACAGAAGAAGGAAGATTTGAGAGTGGTGGTGGTAGGCAATGAGTTGAGTAGGGTTGTGGGTTGAGTAGGGCCTTCCAACAAGAGAAAACTGCTTCAGAGAGGGCCTGATGGGGAAAGGCACTCTTTGTCAGCAGTTAGCTGAAGCAAAGAGGTTGTGAAGGTAAGTGGGGCCCCACAGAAAGTTTTATAAGTTTTTCAGACTTTTTCCTATGGATTTATGAGGACTTGTTTCAAGTTTTTACACAGGGGAGACGGATGATGAGATTTGTATTGTTGTAAACATCATTCCAGTTGTAATGTGAAAAATGCTTGGGAGGCAACATACCTGAGCTAGTGAAGACCATTTGATGATTGCTGCAAAAATTCAAGTGAAAGAAACATGTTTTCAGCTAGAAAGAGTTATGTGACTTCAGCAAAAGAAGTAATAAGTGGTTGGTTGAACATGATGGGGGTTAAGATTGGAGAAGAAGAAAAGAACAATCCTAGGGTGTAAATTGGAGCTCCAGAGAGATAAAGATGCAATTTAGTAGGATAGAGATGAGCAGGATTGGAAAGTAGGTGAGTTCAGTCTTGACTATGCAAAGTTGACTTGTGGGTCACCCAAGTGAAGTTGCCCAGGAGGCAATTGGAGGTATACATCTGGAGTTAAGGAAAGAGAGAGAATTTTTATGTCATAGGTGGTATTCTCTTTGAGGAATGATCTAAGACAAAGATTTGGATGCAAATCATTTCTTAATGAAGTGGGAGAAGTAAGAAAGGGAAGGGGACGAAATGCAGGAGAGTTATTTCAGATGAAGTCCCAGACTCTACCTAAGTCTTCTTTAGGGATCTTTACAGAATAAATTATACCTTAAATTCATCCCAGTGGAAGCAAAAGAGCTTGTTTCATACTCAGGAGGGCAGAGAGAAGGGAATGTAAAATTCCTAAGTACTTCTGCTTCTCTGTATGGGTAAGGCAATTTGAGGGACCAAAGTCAATCTTTTAAAAGTCATAGTATGAGCTATTATTAGCAAAGCACACAGATGCTTGAGATTGGGTACACAAAAGGATCCAAAGGGATCTGGGTGGGGCACTAGTAGTATTCATTACTGTGTAGTTATATACTTAGGGGTCAGGACTTCTCAGAGACTTCTCAGAGAGGGTATCTAGAGTGAAGAGAACAAGGCTTAGGGAGAGGAGATGTAGTGGAGTCAATGAAGACTGAGAAGGATTGCCAGTAAGAAAGCAGAAAACGTAGGAGATTGTGGTTCAACAAAGTCAAAAGAAGCATACATTCTTAGGTCTTAGGAACCTGATGATCACGAGTAAGAGTTCACTTGCTATTTTCTCCCAAGAATTCTAAGAAATTAGGAGCACTGCAAAATTAGGTGCCTTGTTCTGCCAGCTCAGGATTCCCAATATGGTTTTAAAAATGGGGTCTCCTGAGGATACTCAATGAGTAAATAGAGTGCAATAGTGCTGGGCTGAGACAATAGAGGCCTTGGTTCCAGTTTTAGCTTTACTGCTAGGTACCTTTTAAATTAAGTAATTGACCAGTACTCTGTGGACCTCTCTCTCAGTAGTGGTAGAGAAGAGGGGCACCTGAGTGGCTCAGTTGGTTGAGCGTCTGACTCTTGGTTTTAGCTCAGGTCATGATCTCTGGGTCTGGAGATTGAGCCCTGTGTCAGGCTTCCGGCTTAGCAGGGAATCTGCTTGAGATTCTCTCTCCCCCTCTCCCCGCTTGTGTGCACTTTCTCTCTCTGAAATAAATAAACAAATCAAGAGAAGAAGAAAGAAAAAGAGAAAGAAAGAAGAAAGAAAGAAGAAAGGAAGGAAGGAAGGAAGGAAGGAATCAGGAAGAGAAAGCCACACTAATTGAAAAATTACATGTGTAGGCACAGAGAAGTTACATTCCCCAAAGAAAAGTTTTCAGAGGCCTTAGAATCTCTAGCTGCACTGATTAGTTAGGGTCTTTTCCTACACATAACTGGTTTGTAAAGACTGAGAGGTAACTGTTTTATCAAATACACAGATACCAACACAAAGTTACAAGACACACAAAGAAATATGAAAACGTGGCCCAAAGGAACAAAATAAAACTATAGAAACCAATCCTAAAGAAAAGGAGGCATATGAATTACCTGACAAAGAATTCAAAATAGTCATAAAGATGTTTTATGAGCACAAGAAAATAATGATTGAACAGAATGATAATATCAACAGAGAAATAAAAAACTGAAAAAAAAGCTTAATCGAAATTTGAGGCTGAAAAATACAATAACTAAACTGAAAAATTAACTAAAAAGTGGGAAATACACTTTCTTTCTTACTACACAGAATGCTGATAGTATTGTTTAAACCCTCTTATCCACAAGATACCCTGTGGGGCACCAGCTGTGTCTCCTTTGTTGGATTCTGGAGGTTGTGAGACACTAATGTAGGTTCCAGTTCATCTTCATGGATTTTTTCAGCTTGTCCTCATGCATTCTAGTTTGGTTTTGCTGGTCCCTGCTTCACATCCACCTTTCCTTCCTGACCTTGATCCCTGTTGACGGTCGGTCCACCTACACATTCACAAGGGCAACAGACTTATATGGACTACTCAACCAGCTTCCACAATCATACAATATCTAATCCCTGTAAAAAATCTTGTTACATCACTTATATTGGTTTTGACACTCTAATAAAACCCTAATCGTTACATGATGACAGAATGGATCAAACACGAACAATAAGGTGAACATGAAATTTAGTGTTGAGGTTCACAGAAAAAGATAAAGGGATCGAGGTTCCTGTATCCTAAGGACTCTGTGGAGCTGTAATATCAGCCCTGATCTGCCTACCCCTGGACTTCATTTTACACAATATAATAAATTACTGTTATTTGAGTTTTTTTTTAAGATTTCATTTATTTGAGTGAGAGAGTGAGAGCACACGCATGAGCGGGGGAGGGGAGGGGCAGAAGGAGAGGAAGAAGCAGGCTCCCTGCTCAGCAGGGAGCATGACATGGGGCTTGATCCCTGGACGTTGAGATCATGACCTGAGCCAAAGGCTGATGCTTAACCAACTGAGCCACCCAGGTGCCCCAATTTGAGGTCTTTGTTACATGCTGAACTTAGGTCGAAGTGGTGGATGCTAACTTAAGTTTTTCATTGGTGGTATTTGCTTGAAGTGCTAAGGATAATAAAATATTTGATATGGATTTTACAAGAACTCAGAGGCTTGTATTTGTTTATAGGGAAAGTATGTTACTATCAATTGACTAAACTTGTCAGCTAGAGGGGCGCCTGGGTGGCTCAGATGGTTAAACTTGTCAGCTAGATTCACTAGGTGGGAAAGTGAAGGCAACTTCACCTAGTTTGAGCCATTCTTCCCCTTGTGGATGTTAAAGTCAGTTCTACAAAGAGCCAATGCAAATCCTCTGCTCTTCCTAGTCTCTTAATTGTTCAGTAGTTTCTCTTTACCTGTTCATGGGAATACAGTTGATATATGCCTTGCTTGTCCCAAGATCTAATGAAACCAGGTTTGAATACCTTTTTTGGTTTTTGTTCCCAAGCCATCAGATATGGAATAGCTTAAAGATTCCTGAACCTTAACGTCTAGTGAGTCAGGATTTAAATAATAAAATCCCTACATCATAGGATAACATATCTTTTGTGATATTCTTTTATTTTTAAAGATTTTATTCATTTATTTGAGAGAGAGAGTGTGTGTAAGAGGAAGAGAGCACAAGCTAAGGAAGAGGCAGAGAGAAAGGGAGAAGCAGACTCCCCACTGAGCAGGGAGCCCGATGTGGGACTCAATCCCAGGAACCTGAGATCATGACCTGAGCCAAAGGCAGATGCTTAACCAACAGAGCCACCCAGGTGCCACATTTTTTGAGATATTCTGTATCAGATTCCAAGAATGGAAGTGATAGTATTTTGGGGGCATAAAAGATTAACCTGTGTGTTAGAATTTTAGGTGATAGGATATTAAGCTGCCAATTCTAGAAAAATCTTCAAATTTCTTATTCTTCTATTTCTAGCTCCTTTGATGTGTTTGAAAAGTGAATGTATTAGATATTGCAGGAGTAGAGGGCCTATATCCTGGTTTTTTTTATTTACTACTTGTGTAACATCGGACAAGATGTTTAATCTCTCTTAACACCAGCCTCCACAATATGAGGATAATAATGCCATACAGAATTGTGAGGATCAAGTAAGATAGGCATGAACAATATGTGGGACAAGATAGGCATTCCATAAATGATGTGTCCTCTTGGCTTTCTCTTAAAATGAGCAATAATCCAAGAATATTCCTGTCCCATTACTTCTTCTAAGATCATAGACAATTCCAAAAAAAATGCATTCCACTAAGGAAAAAATTTACATTTATCTTTATCATTGCTTCTGTTTCATGGATAGAAAAATGAGATGTCACATGAGTTCAGTTCTCCCTATTATACGGTCATCTAAAAGCATTTGTGGACAATTTATTGGACGCTTTAGTAACCTACCCAGGTAATCATGATCATCTTATGAGTATTGATTTCCTTTACTCTGTATAAAACCTCTTATATCTTCTAGTGTCTTTGCTGGATTGCTCTTTTATGGAGAAGTAACGTTTTGCCATGAAAAGCATGTAAAATATTTAACTCCTCGCCATTTTTTTTTTCCGGTCAAAGGTCAGGCTTTAATGAGATGGATTACTTCAGGGCCTGGAGCATATTTTTGCAGTGACTGTGTAGCTGTCAAAACCTTTACAGTAACAGAGAAATTATTGACTTTTCTCAGCTTAGGAATGACCAGTGAACAAAAGGATGATTGAACTCACAGCAAGTGTTTCTTAAAAGTCCTCATGACCTTGTCATTACCTCATTTGCAGGGAGAAAAAAAAATCTAAAATTAATTTCCTAAGGGGGAAGGGAGTTCTATATTGCTTTTTATAAGATGTCATCAAGGACAGAGAGATGGGGTTAATGTTGGAAAACAATGAAAGATCATGTGAAAAAGTTAAGTTGGGAATGGCTCGGTAATGCTGGACAAAGAATTGTGTGTAATTCAATAAACATTCGTTGAGGGTATTTTTCATGCAAGGTTATGGTCAAAATAGATTTTACTGAGAAAGCTAAGATGGGAAAGTGTAGTTCTCTGCCCCAGGAGTTTGTATTTTGTAGGCAAGTGAAGGAAGGAAATAATTTGTTATATAGCAGCATAGGTAGACCAAAGAGCTGACTTGGGAGCCTATAAGCATGACTTCTAGGTTCATCTCTGACTTCACTAAGTCTTTTTAACTTCTTGCATTTCACCTTGACTAACTATAGACTGAGGACTGGTGAAGATCCACTTATTCAAAACCAATTCTCTCTCTCTCTCTCTCACACACACACACACACATACACACTTAAACTGTGTCACTAAACTATTCACTTGGAGATTGTGTTTTAGCACTTGGGTATAATTCTGGTAAAGTTTCAGGTGTAGAGACCTCCAGAAAGGGACAAAGAATTAAAGTTAAGATTGATTGGAAATTGTTCCATGATTGAATAGCGATATTCTTTGGCTACTTGCCATCTTATATCTCAAAAAGAGTAGCTTCAAGTTCATAATACGACAATTTGGCATTTCTTTTAATTTGAATGTGGCTATGGCCCCTGGACATTTTACTAAGTTTAAAAATTAAGGGGCTCTTCATTGCCAATATGTGGGATTGATGTGCTTGATTTGGAAAAAACAGTGGTGATCCTGTTTTATGTTTTCTTTTTTTTTGACAGTTTGAAAAATGTATCATTTTCATGAAATCAAAGAAATAAAAAACATTCAGGCTTTACAAAAATGGAAATGTATTCTTATGCCAAATTTTCTGCTTTTATATTACTAAAAATTCTGAGGCATAGCTACAAAAATACTTTTGGAAGTGAGATCAACAGTATATGTATGTGTCTGTGTGTGTGTCTGTGTGTGTATGTATGTGGTGGGTGTGTTAGATGAGTGTGGGAGATCTCTTATAAAACTACTTCAAATGCTTTTATATAGGATTAACAATTGGTAGTTTGCTTTCATAGCAATTACAGAATTATTAGCTAGACCATCAGTTTACAAATTGCTTGATTATATACCATATTCTTGAGTGAGGACGATTTGTTATAAAAGCAAATTCTTAAGGGTTTTTGCTTGGGAAATTAATTTATGAAATATTATGCAGTTTTTTTCACTTTTGCTACTTACTTACTCAACTGATTTTCCAGTAAATTTTAAAATGATTTACTGCAGGGAAATCCTCCCTACTAAGTTCTATGAGAAAAATATCTTCCAAATTATGGTTTGCTGTTGAGACTTTTTTTCCCTTTGGGGCATAACATGGATTGTTATAAAAAGCATGTGTGATGGATTTTAAGATGACACTTTATTTTCTAGAGTGGAGCTCCTTCAAAAACATCTTGAGTATTAGGTTGTCAGTAACTATAAATGTAATATTTCAAAGACTTCTTTATCCAAGGAGTGCAATGTTCTTATAATATGAATAAATTGATTTACCCATACTAGCAGGTAAGAGTGAAATAGGAAAAGAAGATATAATTAGATTTCATTTCTGGTTGCTGGAATTAGCCATGGGAAATCTGATATGTAAGGGGGGAAAATGAACTCCCAGCATTTATATGTTGGCTTCTATCCAATGACATAGAAAAAGTTGACACACTCTTCAAATCAAAGTCCATTTTCTCATTCTTATTTGGGACAACTGACTGTGTGGTCTTGGTTATTTTAGAATTAACTACAACCACACTAAGAGGTACAGTAAGTGGATATGTTAAGGGAATGAAATTAGAAAAGCATTTCAGATTGGCAGAATGTAATTACTTACTTGAAATTTACCCAGGACATTTGCTGTTGACACATTCAGTTGGTGCAAAGGATCTTTAATTACCCAAAGCAACTAGTTTGTGGTTTCACATCTCAGTGGAAAGAAAGCAATTCCTGGAGCAAGGCATTGTAAACACCATGCAGTTCTGAAGCATTCTTTCTGATCAAAGGAAACCAGGGTTACTTCTTATTAGAGAGGTCCACTGCAAGCATGCTCAGTTATTTCTTGGGGCATGAATCCCCAGATATTTTGTGAAGAGGAGCTAATTTTCCTTTCTTGTGTATAATAAAGACAATGGACTCTGAAACAAGACTGAGATTGTGGAAATCTTGGCTCAACCATTTACCAACTCTTTGACCTTGGGCAGGTTATTTAATTTTCCCATATCTAATGCTGCAAAAGGGAAAAGATACCTATATCAGAGAGAAATTAGTGGGGATTAAATAAGCTAATGTATGTAAAATCTAGCTTGTCACATAATCAGAACTCAGTAAATGTCAGTTCCTGTCTGCAAAGCATGGTGGTTTGTGGAAGTCATATTTTGAATGAGATATCTTCACATGGACCAAGGAAAAGGCACTTCTGATAATTGTGCTTCTTACCAGGTGAGATGAACAGAAACCATGGAGATGATGTTAGACCCCAGTATATTGCCCCAGGCATCATGGTAGATGGGGGCAGAATAGTTCCTGTTTTGTTTCTTCTTAGCTGCCTGGTTTGGGGTAAATTGCTTTAACTGTCCAATGATTAGTTGCTTCATCAGGTAGTCAAGGCTCATACTTTTTCTTGCTTACCTCCTAGTGTGTGTGGAACAAGCAGGTGTGTGAACATCTTTTTTGGATTAGAGAGTGCAATCCAACCATGAAGACTTTGTTTTCAGTCCCAGAAAAAGAGGGAATGAATCTACTCCTTTATATAAATATATATTTATTGATTGCTTACCATATGCCAGTTATTATGCTAGGAACTGGTGAACAAAGCAGATATGATATCTTTCTGAGTATTATGGAGGTGAGAGTTAACTTTCTAGCTTTTTCTGACACTGGTACAGAGTGGATATTCATTAATTATTTTTTCCAAATAGGACCGAATTAAAATTTATCCTATAAGACTTTGAATACTCTTGACTGGAATGCCTGTCTTAGACATTTTCTGGGACAAAATGGTCTAAATAAATCCCATGACTCATCAAACATTTCAGGGAAACTATGTATCCAAGTGTGATTATCCATTAATGTGTATGGAATGCCAATGAAATACATTACATGTAGTAATGAAATCCCATTACTACATTTACTTTAGACATCTTTGCTTTTGCTTGTTTGTTAGCAGGATTAACCCTACTTTCATTTTGTTATTAGTGTTTGGCTCATCTTTTACTCATCTATTTATTAAAATTCTTCATGTAAACATAACATGTTCTTTTTTTGGAAATAGGAATAAAACCAGAGAAGAACACTAACATAAGAGCTGTCTTACCCAAACCAGGATATAAGGTGTATGGGAAGTGTCCACCTTAGCTGAGCCATGGACTGTGTGAACCTAGAGTCATTTAAATTGATGACTAGACATTTCAGTATCTTATTGGACAAGGAGAGTGACAGATACATTTATATTGCAATGGAACTTTTTCTATTACTATTTGGTTTACAGTGTTCATTCCAAAGAGGTATTCAGCCTTTTAAGCCAGAGGGGTGGCCTTATTTCTCACATTAAAGAGGTCTGGGGTAGGTGGCTTCCCTACTTCCTATGCTGCATTATGTGGCTAGTTGGTTGTGCAGTAAGAGCAACTAATGCCAAAATTCCCCTGCTGCTCCCACAGCCAAACCACTTAGGTCAATGGGTATTAAAGAGAGCACGTACTGATTGGAGCACTGGGTGTTATACGCATACAATGAATCATGGAACACTATATCAAAAACTAATGTAATGTATGGTGATTAACATAACATAATAAAATAAAAAAAAATAGTACAAGCAATTGGATCATGTCCTTGGACTGACCAGGGCCAGGGACCATTTTGCATGACAACTTTCCAGTTCTGCAGGAACTGTAAAACCTATCCACTGAAAGCACAGTGAAAGTCCCTGGGGTCAGGGACAGGAAAGCTCTTCAGTGCACCTTGGGAGAGTCAGGCTTGAGGAGCCCTCTCTGGGTTGCACTGGGGAAGCTGGTCATCAGACTCCTGCAATGGCAATAGCAGGAATGGGATGGTGCTTGGGAAGACTGAGGGTCTTTGAAGTTCACCAGAGCAGGAAGTCTGTTTTACCTGACATAAACATCATTGCCATGTGATGAGTACCTTTTAGTGAAAAGTAAGAAATCTCCTTTTAAGTGACAGGTAATTATAATTGTTATCATTGCTTTAGAGAAAAACCATAAAAAAATTATATCCTCAATAGTCTGAAGGGTGGAAGATGGGAAGTACACTCAAGTCAAGACCTATTCTTATAAGAGCTGTGCCATAATTGAGAAATAGGGCCTATGCTGTGGAACAGAAAAACTTCTAGATCTCATGATGTGCATAAAAAGTATAGTGGAGCAGCCAAAATCATATGTCAATTGGCTCCAATCATTTATTCACTTATTAAAAATATTACTATACACCAGGAAAAAATTAGGATACATGGATATGGGTTAGCCCTCAGTGCTTTCTATATGACTTTTTAATAAAATTTAATAATCCACACACCTCCTTTTTGAAAAAGGAAATCCCCAGCCCCAGATGTAAATAGCACAGGCTGCTATAAATTCTGACAAAATGATTCTTTCTAAGCAGAAACTTATGAGTTTTTTTTTTAATTTTCCCCTGCATTCAATGATATTAAACATTGGCAATGAAGGAAAATGTTTTATATTTCCCCAAATGATGTTGTCTGTATCTTTTCATTTGTATAATTCAGGAGTCAGATACAAATATATGTTTAATTCTAACATTCCCTTGAATCCTAGCAGTGAGAATACAGATTCTACACGGTGATGCCTGTGTACTTAAGCCATGATGGTGCATTGTGGTTCTAATCCTGTTTTGTTGATTGTTGGAATCCAGAGAGAATCCACCAATGGCTTCTTTGTTTTTATTCAGCTTTCCTCTCTACTTACTCAGGTATCTACTGCTCACAAAAGAAAGTGGACTCTCAAGGGCTAATTTATTTTGCCAGAAACGATGTAATAGGTAACTTAAAAAAATTACAAATTGATGATTTACTGGTGTCCACTTTTAAAGTTAAGTTACAAGATAAGATTTCCCTCAAGTTATCTGAGAATTTTCTTGTTTACTATAAATTCTCAAGAATATTAAAAAACAGAACAAAACTCCAGACAAATTTAGCCCGTGGTTTTCATATGATTACTTTCCAATTAAGCAAATGTATTTAGAAACTTTTCTTTTTGCTATTCAAATTTGCTTCTTAATTTGCCTATGAACACCCAAAAAATGCTAGATAAGGATATCAAAGGATAGAGATATGCAAACTGTAACAAAATATTTTTTGTTTTATTCTCTCCTACCCTGTAGAAACATCAATCCTTCTGCCCACCCTCTAGATTTTTCACAACAAGAACTCACTTGCTAGTGATTGTCTCCTGTTCTGCTCCAGAGCAATTGTTTTCAAATATATGGTAATATTTGGGAGGGGATGTCATAAAAATTCAGATTTCCAGGATCCCAATGCAGATTTAACAAGTCTCTGAGAGTGTGGCCAGGAATTCTATTTTTCAAAGGTCCTAGGAAGTTTTGATGCAGTTCCTCCCCAGAATGGCAGTTGCTCTGGCTCTGGATTTCTCACTACCCATGTTTGCCATTTCCCATGAGTGTGAACTTGGATGCTACTGGACATCTGCATTTATTCTATTTCCCTGCCCTTCTCAACAGTACCCCAATGGCTTCTGCTCTTCCCAATTCTCAATGTCTTCTGTGGGTCCTCTTCGTTCCATCGTTAGATTGGTCCTCTGAGAGCTGAGGCCAGCATGTTCATCCCATGTCCCAACGAGTGCCAGCAGTTCCTTCAAGGATAATCCCCTTCCCGTTCCTTTATATTATTCTGTGGGTATTTGTCGCTTGAGAAATTTTGTTGAACTGTCTTCTCTCTTTGTTTTCATGATCTACTTTTTCCTCCTCTGGTCATAGTCTCTAGTAGAAAAGAGTAGAAGCAAGGAAGAAATTTACTAGGATACACCTGAAGTTTTCCTCCCTCTAGCACTGAGTGTTCTGTTTTTCCTCTAGAAATTTGGGGTGGATGAGTTAAAACAAGGTGCTTTCTCTGTGTGTACCCAATCCCATGGCAGGACACAATGATGATAGGGGTTTGGGTAAAATTTCAGCCTCCACCCTTCCTTTTGGGCAAATGCTCAGGTGCATTGCACACAACTAGCACAACTACAGTGGAGGTTCAGGCTTCCTGTTGCCTATACAAATGCTCTCCCAGAGGCTTCTCCATTCTTTATACAAAACTAACCACAGATAGTGAGCCCTTTGGACCTTCCGGACCATGATAAGAGCATCTGAATACTGGTGACACTGCCGGGGCTCCTGCTGGGTCCTCTGCTGGGAATATATAATGTGTATGTCTATTAAATGTACTTCATGCTTGCACTATTGTAAGGATAGAAGTTACTAAAAAATATTGAAAGTGTTTGTCTTTTTAGACATTTTTCAGTTGACCTCCCTATTTATCTTATTCAGAGATAAATGTGTGTGAAAAACTCCTCTTTTACTTTTATTATCTTGGTTGCATTTTTTTCTTTCTTATAAATATTTTACTTTGTGTAGTCTATGTTTTCTAGGCAAGCCTTTTTCAGCTATATTCTTTGTTCTACTTAACACAATTTTGGTTATTTGATATTTCTGTTGACCCTGAAGTTCTTTATGCATATGGAGTTCTGGAGTATAATAACCTGACAACTTAATACTTTGCCTGTCCTAAAAAATTTTAGCATAACACTAGTAAAATTCACAAATTATTAAATATTTATTACCTAAAGAGTGCAAAATATATGTGTGTGTGTATACACAAATATACACACACTTATATAATTTTGTTTTTTTCTTACTATGGCTCTGTAAGTTCTGGGTTATCCCCATTTTCCAAATGAGGAAAATGAGTTTCAGAGAACAACGTTCTGCCACTCAGTAAAATGCAAAAATGTGCTCTGTGATGCTTCTTCCTTCTAAATCTTTAGGACTTCTGAAGGGGTGACTACTAGGTTCTTCAGTCACATTGCTAAACCAGGCAATTTTCTTGGTGGTGATTTTCCAGTGGCAGTAGATTTTGTGCATGTGTGTGAATCGCTTTAATCTCTTTATTAGATATTAATGAGAGAACAGTGCCATCTCTACGAAACACTATATGGATTAATAGGCTCTCTCTTGAGTCTGGTGAAGACAAGGTCTATACAAAAATAAAGCACAGTCACTGACTAGACTGAATGCAGGTGTCTCAGCTCTGTCTGTGCTGAAGTTTGTGACTCTGCTGGGAGCAAGACTCTTTGGTAGAACGGTGTTGCAAGGGATTGCTGCTTATGACATTCCAGAAACCTGCTTATTGTACTTGTAAGTACAAAAGCTCCGGGAAAGTTATGGTATAATTTCCCATGTTAAAAAATGGAGAGAGGAAAAAAGGACATACTTTTAGGCAGGCTACCCTACAATTAAAGCCGGATGAGAATTTCATTCATGCCTTGAACAAATATTTATTAAAAGTCTACTATGTGCTGGTCCCTCTGTTAGATATTGAGAAAAGAGGGCACACAAACATGGTCCCTATTCTCACATAGCTTCCTGTTTACAGGAAGAAATGGGCAGGAAACTGGCACACAGACAAAGTGAGAAGTGGGGGTAAGGCAGGGGGCTGTGTGAATTGGAGCCACGCGATAAGGCAGGAGAACTATATCCAGACAGAATGAATGAAGCCAATGGGCAAAACCTCCAAAGGAAGAAAAGCAGTTAGTGGGCCAGAGGGACTGAAAGTTGAGAGTATGGCTGAACTCTTGTGAGGAAATGGCAGTGTAGCTGGGCTTATTCTCTTCTGTGTCTGATGTGGCCTAGGGAAGAAGGAGCACTTTCTCATTTGTAAATGAGAACCATTTTATAGATATTTCCTGTAATTATCTTTCCGTCTTGGGACCTACTGTGAAGCATGATTCAAACAAGCTGCTGAAGTCTTTGTACTTTCAACTTTCTTTCTCTTTCTCTCTAACAACTGCCTCCCCAGGCAGACTGCGACAGGTGAAACCCTGGTGACATAGGGTAGGTCCAGCCTTTTGGGGTCATTTGATGTCATGTAGGTTATGCATGGAACCCAAAGAACTCTTTCCACAGACACCTGGACGGGGATCTAACTGTCCCAGTTTCTCTGTTGATATTCTTCTTGGGCAACAAGGAATTTTTCAGCCCCTTGTTTCATAGAAGATGGTGTTGCTATTGGCTTTCTGAGCTTCCACCCACCACCAGGTTAGAGGTTACTACCACCCAGTAGGAGCTACCAGTGGAACTCAAATAGGAGGGTAATTATTTGCCAAATTTCATTTTATTCCTTATGAGTCAATCGAGGCTAGAAAAAAAAAAAAAAACAGTTACTCAGCAAAATAGCTAATTCTGTTAACACCATTCATGCTTATCTCCAGAGTTGGTGGGTGTAGCTGGGTTCTCCCTCCTTCCCTCCGCCACATGCCTTTTCTTTTTTCTTTTCCTTTTTTCCTCTCCTTTCTTTTCTTTTTTTTCTTTTCCTTTCTTTTCCCTTTTCCTTTTCCCTTTCCTTCTCTTTCAGATTTCTCCACTATTACTTAGTATAGCAATACTTTGAATAATAATAGATACTAAAAAGGAATGTTTATTCTCTGACTTAAGTTCAGTTTAGAAAAACAGTCCACCTTGCTCAAAACCATTTTTATTGGTAAAATAATCATTTTGCAATTCCCAGAATCTCATAGTCTTGATTTCTAAGCCTGAATTGGAAATGTAGTAGGATGCCTTTTAAAATCCCAGAGCAAAGACAGAATGGGAAAGATCTGATTACAATCTCTTTTCTCTAAAATTATAAAGTGATTTATTTTGAAAGAAAGCAATACTTGGCTTAAAAAACACTTTTATTCATAGAGGTGTTGCCTATGTAGTTTCAACTTAGTTTTTAGTTCGGCTTTGGTGGGGGAAAAGGCTTTCAGACTCAATCTAGTATGGATTTGATGCAAAACGTTTTCAGCATTTTAGCATATTTGAATTCAATCATGTCCAAATGAACTGCTTTTACCTATTATCTATTATCTTTTTTTTCTTTTAGAGAGAGAGAGAGAGAGAAAAAAAAGAGTGTGTGTGAACATGGGGAGGGGCAGAAGGAGAGGGAAAGAGAATCTCAAGCAGACTCCCTGCTGAGCAGGGAGCCTGACGTGGGGCTTGATCTCATGACCCTGAGATCATGACCTGAACTGAAGTCAAGAGTCGATGCTGAACCAATTGAGCCACGCAGGTGCCGTCTATCATCTTTTAAACATAAACTTCAGGGTGTTTGTGCTGGATTCTTTTTTGCCCCTCCAGACCCATTCTCCAATGTACTTTGTCCTGTGCCCTGGGAGGCTGACCTCTTCAGACTACAAGAAAGGACTCCCTTGCCCTCTGGCTTCCAGTTGTTACTGTCAAAGGAGGGAGGACAGCGGGTAAGAGGGCAGGGGAGGGATGTCAGTAACTGTCCCCGTGTGATCTCAATCATCTTCCTAAGGCCACAGCTGTTGCCTGATGTGCCACAGACTCAACTTTTCCTTTTCTTTCCCTTTCGGGACTAGGGTTGGTAATGCTCAGTGTTTTATCATTCTTTTTTGGTTTTTCTTCACATTGTCCACACTCTAGTAAGGAGTGCCTCCACTCAATTCTCCTCAAACTGAGCTGGAGATTGCTTATACAACAGTAGTCCAATTGGCATTTTTGAGTTAGATTCAGACACAAATTCTACTTTCAACGTTCATACTTCATCTACAGGATATTTTATTCCAAATTGTCTATGATAACTAAAAGGAGAAAGAAAATGACCTCTAATTTTAATTTTTAAAATACTAAAAATGCCTCATTAAATTTCTCCTCATAACTCTCCCATGTGTCACTTAGTAAATGAAGTCTGTCATCAGACTCTCCTGTGTTACCTGTGTAGGAGTTTGGCTTAGAGCTGTTTTAATGTTCTTGAGAGTGAAACGGATGAAGCACAGCCTGAGGCCACTTTGGGAGTCTTTGGTTTGTGTGTATTGTGTGTATGTGTTGGGAGGGTGAGGGTAAGAATGTGGGAAGAAATAGAGATGAAGGAAGAACCTTCAGACTTTGCATTCATTCAATGCAAAATTGTCTAGCCCTCTAACTTGGGCCTACACTCAATCAGAATATGGTGGCTTTGAAAGAGAGGCCCCAAGACACAGGACTGAAGACAGATGAGAGAGGGGAAATCATATGCAGTTGGCTTTGGAAACCCCTGTAGTTTGGCATCATCTAGAATTATCCTCCCTGTGGTTTAAATCTTTCTGAAATTGAGCAACTTTTACGCAGAAGTTCTTGGATTTTGGGAAAACAAACCTAGCTGAAATATATATTATATATGGTATGTGAAATGCATGACAGTCCAGTGGAGGTGGTTTCATATAACCACTAAATTGTATGAAAAATTGTTTCCTCCACCCTAAAGAAAACAAAGGCATCCCAAATACTTTGAAAACCCAAATATAAAGAAAACCAAACAGCAAAAACAACTTTCATAGAAGCCAAGTTAAATCCATTCTTCACAAATATTCCCACAGAATAAACATAGCATTTTCTCAAGCCCTAGCCAGTTAAGCAAACCCAACTTTAAAGAAAGGGGGTGTTAAATGTTTCTCCTCTGACAATGTTGTCCAAAACTGTAGTGTGGGTGGAATATTTTTGGAAGGCTTTTGGGATTTTTTTTTCTTTCTTCATCCCTTTTCTCCTCCTAATTTTGTTTCCTTGGATACTTTAAAATCAAATCTGAATTGTCTTTCACATCATGAAGGATGATAGACACCTAGATAATTCTGGGATCATACATTTGGGACTTAAGTGCTTTAGTCAA
This sequence comes from Callorhinus ursinus, assembly GCF_003265705.2. Lineage (NCBI taxonomy): Eukaryota > Metazoa > Chordata > Mammalia > Carnivora > Otariidae > Callorhinus > Callorhinus ursinus. The sequence continues at coordinate 15,556,848 of NW_027397066.1, read as the reverse complement.
ACAATGAAGTTGGAATAAAACATTTTATTCTTTATTCTTTATCATTTCTACTGGTACAAGAGCTTAGTTCTTATGAAGACAGATATTTTCCCTGTTCTCAGAACAGATAATAAGGCAGAATTAGCACAAACTTAGCCTAAATTGCTCTGCTTTAGGCTTGGATGTAAAGAGAAAAATCATCCTTGTGATTTTTTTGCCTCATAATTGCTCTAATACTACAAGGATGCTATTTTGAAAAACACTTGTATTTATAAGAAACTAGTCAGATGGCAATAGTTTCATTGCTTATAGTTATAATACAAATGCAAATGGTAGGTTGGACAGCCCATTGTGTAAGTGGTAAGTCTTGGTGTCAAATTTCCAGGGTTAAAATCCCAACTCTGACACACGTTAGCTCTGTGCTTTTGGGCGAGCTATGTAACCTCACTGTGCTTAAGTTTCTTTCACCCATAAAATGAAAATAGAGATAATATCTATTTCATCAGGCTGTGGCAAATATTATGTGAGTTAATATTTTAAAAATACTTAATGCGTGCATGTAATAAGTGTCATAAAGTATTGGCTCTTTTAAAAAAATATATCAAAGACTCAGACTCTTTTTCCCATTGTAGCCTTACTCATTTCTCTTGTCCACCATTCTGACCATGATTTCCATGAGAACAAGGGCTTTTTACAGTTTTTACTTACTGAGAATCTAGCACCTGTATTAACCTCTTTACTTTGATTAGCTCATTTAATCCTTATAGTGAATTTAGGAGGCAGATGGGAAATGGAAACCAGGTCTTAACCACTGCAGTTTGGTGATTCCACTAGAATATTCCACATAGCATCACTAAGTGTATTTTCATAAACACTGTAGCAATCAAATAGACCAATTTAAGACTATTTGATCTGCATTAGTTAAGTAAAACACTGCAGGGATTTGTTATTACTTAATAATCATCTCATACCTTCACCTTGAAAGACCTGGCACACTTTGAGGTTTGGAGTTGGAACTAAGAATTCTCATTAAGGATTAGCATTTTCTACTCACTACCATAATGTTATGAATTTCTTCTCCTGCAAAATGATGACTAGAAATTTTCCTTCAATTAAAAACGTTGAGTTCATTCCAGCTACTGCCATCAGCCCATCATTTGAAACCTTATTTTTCCTGTTCTTCCTTCTGCTGGCTACAAGGTAGCCTCATTACAACTTGGAATGCTATGCTGATACTCTGAGGATTGGAGAATGTTCTGGGGAATCTGAGATTTTAGAAAATAAGATCACTATCAATTAGTATTCATCGAGAGCCCACAAATTTCAAAGAACTCTAGCAGGTACTCAGTTTAAGGATGATCATATTTGGAATTTTTAGATTTCCAGTGTCCCCAACCTCTTCCCATCACATTCATTAAATGTTGGTAATTATGATTTTTAAGGATTATTTCTATTTCATTTAAAGCATCTTGAAGAATTGGCAGCCCATTAAAAATAACAAGACATGAACTCTTAGACCACTGACTCAAAATATTTTAATATGTACTAGTCATTTCCTCAAGCTTCCAGTTTTTCATTCTTTTTTCCAGTTTTTTTGTTTGTTTTGTTTTTAGTTTATGCACTCATTTACTTGAAATGAAAACATCTACATTAGTATGATTCTACATTTGCACATCTGGCATATTCCAATCTGATTAAAGTAAATATGTAAATATATCATGCTTAAATGTAATGTTTTAGCATTCTTTCATAGGGAAATCTAATTCAAATATACTGGAAAAAATTCTCATTTTGATTAATTTGTGGTAATATCAACCTCCAAATAAACACCGGGTGCTCTATCCTTAGCATTTTTTTTTAAGCTTTCAGAATCTGCTTTTATGGTACCTATTATTTCCAGATGACAGGACATGGTGCTGAAAAGTATGGGAAAATATGGTCAGACTAATGGGTTTCCTGCCAACTAAATCATTCTGAATCATTTAATGTGGCTTCTATATTATCTCACTATTGATTAAAGCAGAGGCAAATTACAGTACTGGAATCTCTTTAAGAGAAATTATCTGATGAACTGGTTCTCAAAGAGGTGGGGAAATGTGATATAGCTGTGTGCTTGAGGTCCATCATTTTCAGGCAATGCCTTTCTGAGATACAGTCAGGAGCGTAAATTTGTATTCCCGATGAAAATGTCATTCTGATCATGGCACATGTGTCAAGATGCTATCTAAACTGAAGATTGTTTTTCAACTTTCTTAATTTATAAACCTCCAAAGTCCTTCATAGGTGAAACTTAGAAATCTGAAAACCTTAGCTGGTTTTCTGCATACAGGAAATTAAAAATGGCTTCTTATAAAAGAAGGATGTCAGAAGAGAATAGGAAGAAAAGAAAGGAAATGTGTCAGAGTTGATTAATTATTAGAGTTAAAAATATACCCATTATAAATGGTAGGAGCAGTGATTTAAAAATGTATTTTAAATGACGACGGCTTTATGATTTGGATGTCATTTGCTCAACACAAAGATCCTAATGTTGATTGATGTGCTTATAGATGTCTTCCTTGGGATTTGGCAGACAAAACTGATGTCTATGCGTTAAATCAAATGCTTCCACATTTTTTAGTTCCATTATAACACTCAAAGCATCATTCACAATGATCTGAAAGACGCATATCCCAGGGTTGTGACAAATGAAACCCACTTATCTCATTCAGATTATAGACTATTTTCCAAATCCTTTCTTAATATCTTGTCTTCTGAAGCTATGCCATCATAATTTCAGACATTTCTTTTTCTGTTTTTTTTTTTAATGTATTGATATTTCCCTCCACATGTTTTGGCATTTAATTCATCTTCCTTAAATTGTCATCAGCTTAACATTGGCAATTTTTGTGGTGCCTTGTGCATTTTGCACAATAAAGATAAAACCTACTTATGCTCCACTCTATTGTGGTTGCATGGTTGATGTTAAGGAAAAAATCAGAAGAGGCATTTGGAGAAAACCAATTAAGCATAAGGATAAGGAATAAAAAATATAAATGTAAATGATAGAATTTATATAACTCACTTCCAAAATGGCATTGGGGCCAAAGAACCAATATGAAGTTTCAGAGGACTATCACTGATTTTTAAAAAAAAATAAAACAAAGAGATGACAAGAAAAAAATCCAGTAAGAGATGCTGTTTCTAGTTTTTATCCTCTTAAAATCAATTCAACCCATGCCAAATGTAGACATAATTTGATTTTGTGGTTTGAGGGGTAGATTCTTGCACTTCTGGAATAGTAGTGCAATATAGATTGACATAGTAGGAAGCTAAATTTGAGAATTATTCCCGTAATAATCTTTTTACCACATCTGAGTTGCCTGAGTCAATGTAACTTTCATATATGTAATACTTATTATTGCTTGTGTAGTTTATTTGCCTCTCAGACTTGAGATCTTTTTAAAGGAAAGATTAGGTCATTCTTCTGTACATTTCTTAGCAGAGCACCTGGCATATAGGAGATGTCTGATAAATATCTGACAAATTTATCTGGATAGAAGCCAGATTATGATTCAGATGTTCTTCCTCAATATACACCCAAAAATTCTTTATTTGATTATTCATTCATTTGTTCATTGAATATATATTAAGTGAATATATACTATGACAATCTGTCTAAAATGTATTTGAGTGACTAAATGTATATCTTAGACTAATGATGCATAATGAAGCACAGGTATTTTAATGGACTATGGAGAAAGGCTTTTACTATGACTTAGATAATTAGAATTCAAGACATTCTGTTAGGGAAACACAGAGATGAACACAGTTTCTTTAATGCTTAAGTGTCCCTGTTAAAATTATACTATAAAGTGACCATTAACTGGAACAGAGTTCAGCAATCTACAACTCATGAGTCAAAACTGCCCTATTGCCCATGTTTATAAATAAAGTTTTATCAGAACACAGTCATGTTCATTTGTTTATCTATTCTCAATAATTGTTTTTATGAGGAAGAGTTACCTCCTTGAGTCAGAGATCAGTTGCCTTGTAAAGCCTGAAATATCTGGCCCTTTACAAAAACGTTTGCTGACTTTTAAACTAGAATATACTCAATAGTAATCTTTGTAAAGGTGTCATTTAATTTTAACATTGCTACTTAGGGGCTGGAATAACTTAAAGAATTCACCTAACCTCTCTGAGTCTCTGTGCCCTCATCTGGAAAATAGGGATTGATTTGAGGACTTGCTTATTTATTTTAAGTAAACTACTGGGGAAACTGTAGTTCTCTGATTGCATTCTTGATCTAATGCCTATGTGGAGTTAGATTTCTAATGAATAAGCTTGGATAATAGAGCCTGATAGAATTAGTGCATCTGAACAAATGGCAAGCAATATTTTAGATTAAGCGGAAACTTGTCTAAAGATTTTTACAGGATTCTTGAATTTGATCATCAATTTACAAATATTCCATAAACATGAAACATTTCAGAGAGTGGAAACATTCTTTTTTGTCAGCATATCATTTCTAGTGGCATTAATACTAATAATCACTACCATTTGGGGTCTTAGGATATCCGGGGCATGATACTGAGCGCTTCACAAATACTATGGCATTTAATCCTCAGGATGACCCTATGAGGTAGGTATTTTTATTTGATTTCAGATAAGGACCCTGGGGCTTGGGGAAAAATGAATGCCTTGTTCAAAATGACTCAACCAGGAAGTGGGAAAACAAGAATTTGAAACCAAATCTAGCCTGAAAAGTAAGCTTTTAGCCAACACTCTATCGTGCCTCCTGATGTTGTCCCTGGAGCCTAGTCTTTCTTGCCTTTCCATTATTGGCATCTTCACTGTTGCTACTCCATTTTACCTTTAGACTTCTGGATGAGATCAGGGCATAATCTAAAAAATACATGATCTTATAGGTTTCACCAGGAGGGAAAAAGGAATTCCATTTCTTCCCCATAGAATTCATGCTAAACAAATTAGTTTTAAAACAGACATAGCAAACCCTTTGTTAATTAATGGACAATTTAGATGAAATGCAGTAAAACACTGTTATAATGCACCCACCAATAACCAAAATTCAGAAATTACATGACTGATGATTGACTCTCAGAACTCCCAAACTTCCAGTCAGGTAGCTGTAAAAGCTCATCTAGTTATTTCATTAACTTTTGTGTAATATTCCTCTGCATTTTATATACTTGAAATTTCATCCCTATCTATGGAGTCTTGATGGAGTTTTACTGTGCTGTGTAAAGCAATACTTCCTCCATTTGACTAGTATTCAGTCTCATCAGTTAAATTGCTCAGACAAGTATATGAGACCCAAACTGTGCTACAGTTTGACAATTTAGACTAAGAAGGCATGGAGATTTTGGCGACAGACGTATATTATTGCATTTAAAGTATTATGGAGCACGGTGGGTAGAACTGTTGGATTCTCTGTGGGCTGCTTCCCAATGAGAACATAGGGAGGTAACATTTCCCGATGTGTCTCAAGTTTTCTTTTCTGTGGGAACTTCTGACAACTGATATTAACATCTCTAGGTTTAGTGCAGCTTTTTCCTAAAGGAATATGAATATAGTAGAAGGTTTTATATATTTCTAGTTAAGTACTGTATGGACTGAATTGTGTCCCCTCCAAATTCATATGCTGAAGTCCTAACCTCTGATGTGTCCGTATTTGTAGATAGGACCAGAAAGGAGGTAATTAAGATTAGGTGAAGTCATAAAGCTGGAGCCTTAATCTGATAGGACTTGTGTCCTTATAAAAAGAGGAAGAGAACCCAGAGCTCTCTCTTTCTGTGTACGACAGAAGAAAGTTCATGTGAGGATGTAGCAAGAAGGTGATTGTCCACAAACCAGGAAGAGAGCTCGCACCAGAAACCAGATATGCCTGTACCTTGAGCCTTCAGAGCTGTGAGAAAATAGATTTAAGCCATCCAGTTCATGGTATTTTGTTATGGCAACCTGAGCTGAGTAACCCAGCACCTGTGGTAGACAGGAAGCTAAGACAATTCTATTACCAATGTCATTTAGACAGAACTTTTTTCAATACAGAATAGTTTAATTCCTATATAAAGGATTATCATTGAAGGATTCCTTTTCATAAGATAAATATTCTGTTATAAGTTTTTGTAGAAGCAACATATTAAAGAACTTTTCTTTACACCGCTCTTATAAATGTCAATGAGTCTGACCCTGTGGAAAGTTCTTTGATATCTGATTTCTCAATATAGGCATGTTTGATTACTAAAGACCTGACATTTCAAAGAGCCTAAATATTCAAATGCATACCACATGTATAACATCCTGTAATTCTGTTTTTTTTTCAAAGAAAAGATTTTATTTATTTATTTATTTATTTATTTGAGAGAAAGAGACAGGGAGAGAGAAGAAGAGAACATGCATAAGTTGGGGGAGGGACAGAGGGGGAGAAAGAGGTAGAGAATCTCCAGCAGACTCCATGCTGAGTGTTGAGCCCAGCAGGGGGATCGATCCCAGAACCCCAAGATCATGATCTGTGCTGAAACCAAGAGTCAGATGCTTAACTGACTGAGCCACCCAGGTGCCCCTAATTCTGCTTTTTAATGAAAAGTAACATTGCATTAAACTTGTGTTAAAATTTCCTTTTCTTCTTTTTTTGAAGATTTTTTTATTAATATATAATTTCAAAGGAAAAATTCTGTTGCTAGGAGAGGTACTTGGAAAATAATTTGAGAACCATTTTTAAATTGGGGATTGCTGTTCCAAAATCTTTATATACTGTTCCCATTGCTGACCAATAACATCCAGGATTTTTCTCAAATTTTCCAGTATTCTAATAAATTTGTCATACCTACTCTGGGTTTCCTTAGTGGAATGGACTATAAATATGAAGCAGTTAAACTCATCAGCTATTTTGATCATTACTGTTTCTTTTGAAAGATTATAGTTAATATTTGAGGAACCAGGTAGAGTAGCCTTAGCAACCAAAACAGCCCTAGACTCAACAGTTACTCAGTGGTGAATGTGGTCAGAGGACATGGAATTTGGTGATTTCAGGAGTGTAGGAATTGGAGTGGGGGTTTAGTTTCAGGTTAGTTTACACTCTGTAAACTCCTGGTGGAGATTTTTAGGTCCATATAACATAAAGACTTGCTTGTGCAATTCAGGGTCATTGAGTTTGGTCCTGGCAGGTTATTCCCTTTGGATTTGAACAGAGTGAAATTGAAGTGTTGAATTCATTGTTTACATATATATTTTCCCTCAATCTTTTATGGACTCTATGTTTAAGGAAAATAGCGATCTCTTTGTTTAAGGAAAATAGCTTATACTTTAAATATTTTTATGTGTGTATAAATATAGCTTATTTTTATTTTTCACATATTTTGGCAATATCCCAAAGTATTGTATGTCAGCCATCATAAGGACATGTGAAGATGTTAAGATATTTTTATAATATATTATAAAATTTTTTAAATTTTTATACTTTTTATCTTTAATACATTTAAAAGAATACAGATAATTGATGGCCATGAGGAATAACACCAAAACACTCTAAAAACTAGATGATCAAGAGACAATATACAGTAACAGTCACCTTACAGGCAATACAATGGCACTAAATTCATATCTTTCAATAGTTACCCTGAATGTAAATGGGCTAAATGCTGCAATCAGAAGACACAGGGTATCTGATTAGATAAAAAAAAAAAAAAAGACCCATTGATATGCTGTCTGCAAGAGACTAAGTTTAGACCCAAAGACACCTCCAGATTTAAAGTGAGGGGGTGGAAAACAATCTACCATGTTAATGGACATCAAAAGAAAGCTGGGGTGGCAATCCTTATATCAGACAAATTAGATTTTAAACCAAAGACTATAATAAGAGATGAAGAAGGACACTACATCATACTTAAAGGGTCTATCCAACAAAAAGATCTAACAATTTTAAATAGCTATGCACCTAATATGGGAGCAGCCAATTATATAAGCCAATTAATAAAATCACATCGACAATAATACAATAATAGTAAGGGACTTTAACACCCTCCTCACTGAAATGGACAGATCAACTAAGCAAAAGATCAACAAGGAAATAAATGATTTAAATGACACACTGGACCAGATGGACTTCACAGATATATTCAGAACATTCCATCCCAAATCAATAGAACACATATTCTTCTCTAGTGCACATGGAACATTCTCCAGAATAGATCAAATCCTGGGTCACTAATCAGGTCTCAGCTGGTACCAAAAGATTGGGATCATTCCTTACATATTTTCAGACCACAATGCTTTGAAACTAGAACTCAATCACAAGAGGAAAGTTGGAAAGAACTCAAATACATGGAGACTAAAAAGCATCTTACTAAAGAATGAATGGGTCAACCAGGAAATTAAAGAAGAATTAAAAAAAAATCATGGAAACAAATGAAAATGAAAACACAACTGTTCAAAATCTTTGGGATGCTTCAAAGGTGGTCCTTAGATGAAAGTTTATAGCAATAGAAGCCTTTCTCTGGAAGCAAGAAAGATCTCAAATACACAACCTGACCCTATAACTAAAGGAGCTGGAGAAAGAACAGCAAATAAAGCCTAAACTCAGCAGGAGAAGAAAAATAATAAAGATCAGAGCAGAAATCAATGAAATAGAAACCAAAAGAAGAGTAGAACAGATCAATGAAACTAGGTGCTGGTTCTCTGAAAAAATTAATAAGATTGATAAACCCCTGGCCAGACTTATCAAAAAGAAAAGAGAAATGACCCAAATTAGTAAAATCATGAATGAAAGAGGAGAGATCACAACCAACACCAAAGAAATACAAACAATTATAAGAATATATTCTGAGCAATATATGCCAGGAAATTAGATAATCTGAAAGAAATGGATGCATTCCTAGAGACGTATCAACTACCAAAACTGAAACAGGAAGAAATAGAAACCTGAACAGACCTATAGCCACTAAGGAAACTGAAGCAGTCATCAAAAATCTCCCAAAAAACAAAAGCCCAGGGCCAGATGGCTTCCCAGGGGAATTCTGCCAAACATTTAAAGAAGAATTAATACCTGTTCTTCTGAAACTGTTCCAAAAAATAGAAATGGAAGGAAAACTTCCAAACTCATTTTATGAGGCCAGCATTACCTTGATCTCAAAACCAGACAAAGACCCCATCAAAAAGGAGAATTACAGACCAATATCCTTGATGAACATGGATGCAAAAATTCTCACTAAAATACTAGCCAATAGGATCCAGCAGTGCATTAAAAGGATTATTCACCACAACCAAGTGGGATGTATTCCTGGGCTGCAAGGTTGGTTCAACATCCACAAATCAATCAATGTGATACAATACATGAATAAAAGAAAGAACAAGAACCATATTATACTCTTAGTAGTTGCAGAAAAAGCATATGACAAAGCACAGCATCCTTTCTTGATTAAAACTCTTCACAATGTAGGGATAAAGGGTACATACCACAATATCATAAAAACCATCTATGAAAAACCCACAGTGAATATCATTCTCAATGGGGAAAAACTGAGCACTTTCCCCCTAAGGTCAGGAACACAGCAGGGATGTCCACTATCACCACTGCTATTCAACATAGTACTAGAAGTCCTAGCTTTAGCAATCAGACAAAAAAAAAAAAAAAAAAAAAAGAAAGAAAGAAAAGGCATCTGAATCAGCAAAGAAGAAGTTAAACTCTCATTCTTTGCAGATGATGTGATACTTTATGTGGAAATCCAAAAGACTCCACCCCAAAACTGCTAGAACTCATACAGGAATTCAGTAAAGTGGCAGGATATAAAATGAATGCACAGAAATCAGTGGCATTCCTATACACCAACAACAAGACAGAATAAAGAGAAATTAAGGAGTCAATCCCATTTACAACTGCATCCAAAATGATAAGATACCTAGGAGTAAATCTAACCAAAGAGGAAAAGGATTTGTACTCAGAAAACTATAGAATACTCATGAAAGAAACTGAGGAAGACATAAAGAAATGGAAAAACATTCCATGCTCATGGATTGGAAAAACAAATATTGTGAAATTGTCTATGCTACCTAGAGCAATCTACACATTTAAAGCAATCCTTATTGAAATACCATCCCACTTTTTTCAAAGAAATGGAACAAATAATCGTAAAATTTCTAGGGAACGAGAAAAGACCTCGAATAGCCAGAGGAATGTTGAAAAAGAAAAGCAAAGATGGTGGCATCAAAATTCCAGACTTCAAGCTCTATTACAAAGCTGTCATCATCAAGATAGTATGGTGCTGGTACAAAAACAGACACATAGATTAATGGAACAGAATAGAGAGCCCAGAAATGGACCCTCAATTCTATGGTCAACTAATCTTTGACAAAGCAGGAAAGAATGTCCAATGGAAAAAAGACAGTCTCTTCAACAAACAGTATTGGGAAATTTGGAGTGTCACATGCAGAAGAATGAAACTGGAACATTTTCTTACACCACACACAAAAATAGACTCAAAATGGATGAAAGACCTCAGTGTGAGATAGGAGTCCATCAAAATCCTAAAAGAGAACACAGGCAGCAATCTCTTCGACCTCAGCTGCAGCAACTTCTTCCTAGAAACATCGCCAAAGGCAAGGGTAACAAGGGCAAAAATGAACTATTGGGATTTCATCAAGACAAAAAGCTTTTGCACAGCAAAGGAAAGAGTCAGCAAAACCGAAAGACATCTGACAGAATGGGAGAAGATATTTGCAAATGACATATCAGATAAAGGGCTAGTATCCAAAATCTATAAAGAACTTATCAAACTCAACACCCAAAGAACAAATAATCCAATCAAGAAATGTGCAGAAGACATGAATAGACATTTTTGCAAAGAAGACATCCAAATGGCCAACAAACACATGAAAAATGCTCACAATCACTCGGCCTCAGGGAAATCCAAATCAAAACCTCAATGAGATACCACCTCACACCAGTCAGAAAGGCTAAAATTAACAAGTCAGGAAAGGGCAGATTTTGGCGAGGATGCAGAGAAAGGGGAACCCTCCCACACTGTTGGTAGGAATGCAAGCTGGTGCAGCCCCTCTGGAAAATAGTATGGAGGTTCCACAAAAAGTTGAAAATAGAGCTACCCTACAACCCAGTAATTGCACTACTGGGTATTTACCCCAAAGATACAAATGTAGGGATCCAAAAGGGCACATGCACTCCAATGTTTATAGCAGCAATATCCACAGCAGCCAAACTATGGAACAAGCCTTGAGGTCCATCAACAGATGAATGGATAAAGAAGATGTGGTGTATATATATATGTATATATATATATACACACTGGAATATTATGCAGCCATCAAAAAATGAAATCTTGCCATTTGCAACAACATGGATGGAACTAGAGGGTATTATGTAAGTGAAAAATGTCAATCAGAGAAAGACAAGTATCATATGATCTCACTGATATGAGGAATTTGAGAAATAAGACAGAGGATCATAAGGAAGGGAGGGAACAATGAAACAAGACAAAACCAGAGAGGGAGACAAACCATAGAGACTCTTAATCTCAGGAAACAAACTGAGGGTTGTTGGAGTGGAGGGGGGTAGGAGGGATGGGGTGGCTGGGGGATGGACATAGGGGAGGGTATGTAATATGGTGAGTGCTGTGAATTGTGTAAGACTGATGAATCACAGACCTGTACCCCTGAAACAAATAATGCATTTATGTTAACTAAAAAATTAAATAAATAAAAATTTATTCCACTTTGAAAAGAAAAGAAAGGTTATGTAATGCTTCAGGATCTTCACATCCTCGCCTTGTTTTGCCTTTGTATTCATCATGGCCTACCCTCTTTGGATCCTCCATTCATAATCAGAAATAAAGGCTTTCTCTTCCCGTGGGACGCAACACATTTAATGCCTCCACACCTTGCTTATTACCATTCCCTCTGCTAGGAATGGCAACCCAACTCGCTTCATCTTATCTGCCATATTTCATTTGGTCAATTCCCATTTGCCCTTTTAAACATCCCCTCAGTATCAATGCAACCTTATCTGACCCTTCCATGCAGAATTAATTGCCCTGCCACAACACCAAATACATCTTTCATTATGAATTATTTACTTCTCCATCTCTTCCATTAGTGCAAGTATTCTTCAAAGGCAAGGACTGTGTTCTATTCACCCTGCATTTCAACCTATATGCTTTGTGCTGAGCCTGGCATTTAGTAAACAATGCAGAAATGTTTGGTCATTAGATTTAAAGTCCTAGATTTGCTAATTCTGCATTCTAACTTTGAAAGTTTATGAAACACACATGCACACACATCATATATATGATGGTGTTGTTTTAGGGAGAGTAATTGAATTAAAAAAAACCTTACTTCCTAACTACATTATATTATAATTTGTTAAAACAATGAAATAAGAAGAATATTAACTTCTGCCTAATCAGATGATTCTCGTTTTGACCAAAGAAACTTGAAAGGAAGTAACACATGTCATTTCTTGGTGAAGACCTTTAAGAGCTGCTGCATGATTAGACATGTGTAATTTTGTCTGTAATGGAAACGTATGATGCACCAGATAATAGAGATTCCATCAGCCTGGATCTCTTACTAAAGACTGTCAGAGCAGAGCCCAAATACACATGTAATCTGAGTGAGAAATAAACCTTTGTTGTTTTGAGATTTAGGGTTTATTACCACAGCCTAACCTAGCTTATTCTGACTGACATGATTCAATAATCATTTATGAAATAGACATTATCATAAATGAGAATTGCAAAGGCTATTATCCAAAGAAGAGAATACTGACAAGAACATTTATCAACCTAGATATTTTCCATTTTCAATCTGTTGAAATATTATTTAGAAAACATGTAATATTAGATTTGTACTGCAGAGAACGTCTAGATCAATATTCCACTAAGGAGAAGACAATACTTTGCTATATCTTTGTCAACCATTAAATCCTTACTTGAATACTTACTCTACTATAAGGAGTAGCATGTGTCCTGTAGAGGACTCATCTTTAGAAAGTCTTTCTTATATTATGTTATTATGTATCCCATTAGCCTACGTACTGATTGTATAGCATCACTACATGGAATATAATTTCGATTTATATATGTTTATGTTTCTACAAATGCATTTCTCTTTTTTCACTTGGGAAGTCATTTATTTTCCAATTGATTCATTATTAATTCATTCAATAACCACTGTTGAATGCCTAATATATGTATTATGTTTGGTGCTGGAGGCAAATGTGTGTTTGTGTGTGTGTTTGTACTTGTAGATGTGCACTAGTTGATGGGTACTGAGATGACATTGTCTCTATTCTGAAGGACTTTGCAGTCTAGTGTAATGTATAATCACAATGGCCTTCAAACATTGGAATCAACAAAATACAGTGATAGGGGAACATTTCAGTCAAATAATAGTCATTTGGACACTAAGTGGTGACATCTTCAAACTTGTATAATTCAACTGGAAAAGAACAATTGTTCAAAAAGAATGTGTTATTTTACTCAGTGACTATAAAGGGTATTTGTGAGGACAGGAATGGATCACAGTACCTGGGAAGTCTCTCAGAATGGGGAACACAGTTCTTAGAGGAGTAAATAATACTTAATAACACTTAAAGAGGAGTTTTTCCAATAAATAGTCCAGATCAAGAGCAATTTCTTTCTTTGATGAAGTCAAAAACATCTACATGAATTACCCCTTAACCTCTCCCCATTTGGCTCCTGCTTTCATTGATCTGCTATAACTTCTGTTTGAGGGATCTTTAAGAGCCCAAAATGCAGACCATCATATTACTTTCCATATTACAACATAATGATACTGTTGGCCTTGAGGTATGTCTTGAAATTCCCCTGGCTTCCCTCTTTCAATTTATTCCTCATTATACCATTCATGTAAAGTTTTCGAAAATACTATCTTTCATTTTTTTCTATTTTCTCTACTTGTTCTTTCACCTGGTGATGCATCTACTCATAGGACTTTACCTTTTACCATCATATAAATGATTCTTAAATCAATATCTATATTAATCACTTCTTCCCCAAGTTCTATTCCCACATTTGCAATTAGCTAGTAGATGTCTCCTTTTGCACATAATAACTGTTTTAAAATTAAACATTTCACAGGTGAAATCTTGTTGCTACTTCCTCTCATAAAAGCACCAATTCCCTCAGGCTACAAATTTTCAAGTAATTTCCTCATGGTTAAGACCATGATATATGTTATTAGACAAACCTGCATGCCCAAATGTCAACTTTAGTCTAAAAACTAGGAGACCGAATAGTTTACTAATATCGATAAGCATCCATTTCTCATTTGCAAACAGAGATAGCAAAGGCAGCTACTTTACCGGGATTCTTATGTAAAACAGTCAACCCTTGCAGGACACACTCTGTAGAGTTGGACCCAGGATAATTACTAAACAATTGTAGTTTATTTTTTTGCTTTGTAACATTAATCTTCATGTTTAAAATAAGGAGCCAGGCCCTGTTACTTCTACCTTTAACACAGTTCTTACCTTCATTTTTTACTTTCTATTCCTACTTAACCACTTTCATTTTCATTCTTATTACTCCCTTTGCTTGTATGTTGTTGAGGAGTGGACATTTGATTTAGGCTTTGGTACATGGGAAGAGACCAGCAGAGAAGCTGACAGAAGGACACTTTAGGTGAGAAAAAACACTGAGGCAAAAAAAAAAATGAAATTGTCTCCAATGACAAGCAAAGACTTGAGTTTCTGTGGGCATGAAGTCTACATAGAGGAAGTGTGTGGCAGCAGAGTTTGAAATGATTTGTTGTGTGGAGAGCATCATTTCTTAGGACTACTTCAGTTAACATGAGGGACAGAGAAGATGTTTGAGTTCAGAAGGGACATTCCCAAATTTGTGCTTCACAGGTGTGAATCTTACATCATAAAATCACCATTGGAATGGAGAGACAATGGGAATAAGGGCATGAGTTAGAAGTTACTGAAATTACACAGGTAAGAAATAGTATTTTGGCAGTCAAGAAGGGAAATCTCATAAAGCAATGCAGCAGTTCAGAATGAGCCAGGTTCTATTTCAGAGGTTCAACTTTAATCCCCAAGGAAAGAAAAAAAAGAAAAGGAAAGAAAAGAAAAGAAAGAAAACAGGAGATTGAGAAAATCTGGATTATAGAAAAGTTATCAAAAAATTATCAAAAGCAGAAATTCTGGTATGGAAGAACAATGGCAAGAGTCCTATTATGGGAATGGAGTTAGCATGTGAGCAAACAGACTCAGGAAAAAGGTGGGAACTCAGACAGTTAGAGTTCTGTTCATGAAACTGCCAGTATATGCAGAATTTCCTTACCCGTACATGTGTATGTCACATTTTACTGAGGACACTGCCCACAGCATTTATCACATTCATCATACTTACGTGAACCAAAATACTTACATTACACTATAAGCTTTACAATGACTGAGATCATGTTATTCTGAAACAGCCTTCTATCTGTGGTGCCTGGCCTATATACATGTTCTAATAAACATGTGTTGATTGAATTAACTGATGAATAAATAAGTGAATAATGAGCATATAAGCCTTACCTCTCAATGCTTCCTTGAGGGAAGACACTGGAACAGACCATACACTTTTGTTGCGTACAATGTTGTGTACTATGAGTAGGCAGTCCCGAGATGATCTCTGATCTCTAGTAAGTCTGGTGGGGAGTCGCTGACCCAATGTTGCAATGTTTCTACTTCAGAAATAAATGGACTGGCACCAGTAGGCCTACTATGCTCAGTCATTGGGAGTAGCCTAGAGAAAGTGTGGCCTCCTAGTGAGTGAAGTAAACAGAACTATACTTCAATCTGAGGCTCTTCCTACCCCAGTTTTTCTTCCTTCCCATCTCCTTTCCCAAGGATCAGACCTGTACCAGAGTCTGAAGGTTCTGCCTACTCATTCTTGTTTCCTCTCGCCTTATCATTCATAGGTATTAGCCCTAGTAAATCTCAAAGGGCTATAGCTGAAACCTGCCATTCAACCATGCTCCTTGAGGTAGATTCTTTGAAGGGAGCAAGGGCATATATCCATGGCTTTTATACTTTTGTATCCTGGAAAATTCACAGATCCAATATGACATAAGAACTTTTCACAATATTTCTGCTGGATGGAAACCAGAATTTCAGTACTGGCTATGTGAATAGCAGTCACATAGTGATTATTTGGATCAAGACTGCTATATATATTACAAGAACTGTAATATTTGTGCAAAGCAGGTTGGGGAGAAAATCCAAAAGTTGTCTGTTTATTATGGGACAGAGTTTTCTAAGTGGGCAGTGAATAAGACTCTCCACCTCACAAATGTCTGACCACATGGTTATTTGCTTTCTGCCAGATTCCAAAAAGTCTTAAGTGACACAAAAAATAATATCCCAACTTAAAGAGGGTTTTAATCTTAGAGATAGCAAATCATTTAAGGACTGATTAAGACCACATAGTCTGTGATTGTGGGGACTCCTCTCTGCCTCAGATCTCCTTTGGTAACATTCTGAACACAAAAATGTAAAGTATATTTTAAACTTATTATCATGGACATTATACTATCCATTACCACAAGGGAAATATTGCAAAAAGATTTCCAATTAATTGTGTTTTTCTCATGAGTCTGTAAAAGGGTATGTAGTTCATGACTTGTAACTGCATCATCTTCATAGGTTTTGTATTCCCAGGAAATACCAGTAATCCATTGGTGGCCATAGACATTATTCTCTTCTCTTACCTTTTACATAGTAGATGCACCATATTTCACCTAGAACTGAATTATTGTCTCAAACAACAAAAATTGGTGCATGAGCATATGGAACCAGTTTAGTTGAAAGATTCTGAGGAAGGTGGGGGTTATAGAGAGGTGCCATCTGCTCAGAGGGCTGTTTACATTTAAACAATTGCTTCAAAAAAGGGTTTATCCTTAAACAAAGCAGACCCTATGGGTCTGATTTGAACCTTGGATAAAATAATGCATTCAAAGGAATATCAACTTCATTTGGTCATTGACACAAAAGGAGTATTGGTATAGACTTGTCTCTCAATCTTGCCCAATAATCCAAGTGGTCACTCGAGGAAAAAGGGACTAAAATGCCAGTACTAATTACTTTGCCTTTTCCTCCACTTAGGATGATGGAAATTTTCATTTGTTTGTTTGTTTTTCTCCATTGAACCATAGAACTATTCCACTTTTAAGTAAAGTCTGGTCAGGATTTACTTACTAAGTGGAGAAACATGTATAAGGCAATCTAATCATCTGTCAAAACCTTAAATAGGACAAGTTCACCATTTTATTTTTTTCTCATGGCAGAGCATAAATCCTGGTAATTTCACAACCTATATGTAGTGGATTGGGAAATCTTATGTATTTATCTCAGTATAACACACTCATTTGTCTCTTATCTTTTAGCAGTTTCAAGTATCTTACTAAAGGAACACTACTGTCAACTTTTTCTTGTCATCTATAACCACATGTTTAGATTACAATTTTTTGAAGGGATGCTAAAGATAAGAACTTTTTTATAAAAACTGCTTTTCATTAAAAACAGTATTTCCAGCTTTATTTTTACTGTAGTTTCATGATATTAAGCTCTTTTAGTAAGAATATGTGAAAAATGACTTGTTCCATTCTGTAAGAAGTCTGGAGTGCTCTAGCATGCTCTTTGTGTTATTACATAGTCAGGATTTCTGATAAATGTTTAGTCGATAGCTTTTTTTCTTATTTGTAGAGATAAAGAAGCAATATCCACTATTTATGTTTACATAGTGAAATAATGCCTCCTTTTTCACATGAATTTATGAAACCCAACATACATTGTTGAGGAAAGAATATGAATGACATTGAAAATCACAATATTTGCTGTAATGACCACAACTGTATCTAGCACTTATTTACCAGGCAGTGTTGAAAGGATTCTATGTGTGTGATCTTATTTAATGTTCATGACAATGCTATGAGGTAAGTTTCATCACCTTCTTGTGTGATTTGCTAGGATCCCAAATTCTCTAAGTTTTATTTCCCTAAATTCTCTGAGTCTTCTTTCCTCAGCCATCCAAGAACAGTTAACGTAAATATCATATTTTCATATGATTGTTGTAAAGATTAAGTGACTAGTGTATGGTGACCTCATATTATAGTATCTACAACCTAAATATTATTGAAAGAGAGTCATAATTACTTTAAATAATATTTAAAATACTAATCCAAAGCTTTTTAGTGTTCCAAAGATTCCTCGCTTAATTTGACTCTTTAGCTACATTTTAATGACTTCTTACATTCTTTAGTATGAAACCATAATATTAGACCCAGTATTGGGTGGATGTTATAAAATGAGATAATGGAGTTGCAGGGATGAGTTAATCTTCACTAACTCTGTTTTATGGGTTAAATTGGGTCCTCCCAAGATTTATACCTTGAAGTCCTAACTTTATCTCAGAGCATGACATTATTTGGAAATAAGGTTGTTACAGAAACAATTAGGTAAGATGAGGTCATTAGGGTAGACGTTAATCTGACTGGTGTCCTTATAAAAAAGAGAAATTTGGACACAGGAAGAATGCCATGTGAAGAGACAGAGGGAGAAGATGGCCATCTCCAAACCAAGGAGAGAAGCCTGGAACAGACCCTTACCTCACAGGTCTTCAAATGATCTGAAACTGCTTATACCCTGATTTTGGAGTTCAAACTTCCAGAACCATGAGACAATAAATTTCTGTTGTTTATGCCACTTGAGATTGTTATGACAGCCTTACCAAACTAATATACCCACAGCCACAGTCTACTCTTTCTTCCTGTGATCAAACTACCTTCTGGGTACTTACTTTCAGGTAAGGCTGGCTCTATCCCAGCCATATCCACGGACATATGACCTTAGACTGGCCTATTATGGAAGCCTTAGTCATTGTTTCTATAATAGAGATTGACACATAACCCAAATGAGAAGTAAATCTAAGATTTTTGTGGTGACACTATAAAAAAGAATTCATCATGTGTTGTTAGAGTTCATAGGTCAGCAAGTTTTGTTTTGATTTTTTTTTTCTTTTGTAAAGAGCCAGATAATAAATATTTTAGGCTTTGCGAGTCACATGGTCTCTACTGGAACTACTCACTCTGTCTCTGTAGTACAAAAGCAGCCCTAGCCAATACATTAACCCATAAGGTTGGCTGTGTTCCAACAAACTTTATTTATAAAAACAAGTGTCAGACCAGATTTGGCCCATGGCTGTAGTTTGTTGACCTCTGTTATAGATGATAAAATATTAGTCTGAATCATCTTGATGTTACCATAATGGTATAATGTCTTAAAACAAGTCCAGAACAGGGAAAAGTGGAGCTGAGAGATAAAGATCCCTAAAGATATTGTGCCAGAGTGAAGCAAGAACATGAACATGTGGTTTTATGACCCAAATAATTTTCTCTTATGTTTAAACCATCTGAGCTGGGTAGAGTTCTAATACATTAAATAAAACTTCCCATATAGTACCAATACATAGGTGGAACTCAGTAATAACTCTCTGCTGCCTGATGGGCAACTGAACTAGCAGATACTTAGGAAAGCACTCTCTTTTTTAAGGAATAGTATATTCAGGAGTAAAATGTTACAGATAAGCAGAGTGAATGAAACAAAGCAGAAATGGTTATGCATCTTCATACTTCCCACTCTCTCTCTTCTCAGTTGATGAAATTGACTGTCTTTCTAAATATGTTCCACCTTAACTCTAACTGATTCTATTTCCTTCATAAAAAAGAGGAGATATCTAAAAAAATTAATGTTGTACTCTCGGCTTTCCTTTTGCTCACTATTTGGTTCAAAGAAAGAATTTATCATTGTCCTACTCTTTGTGGTAAAAGTGTTCTCAGAAATGTAATAGAATCTGTCTAAAGACTTTAACATTGATCTTTGCAGAGGAGAATAAGGGTGTGGAGAGACCCAAAATATGTTTTCCTTATTTGAGAAGGAATGATGTTAGGGACTAATTGAAAAATATTTTTGATCCATTTTTTAAATTTTGAAAATACCGGAGTTTTTGTTTAATTCTCTTAATTTCACCCTTATAGAATTTTGATTAGAATAACAGATAGGCTTTTGGAAGAATCTTTTCAGGATGACCTATCAACTGAACACTGTTTATTAATTCATTTATTCAGTCAGTCTTGTATGAATATTAAAAAATTGTGAAGTTCTCATTAGATGTACAGCATTTCTAAGACATGAGTTTGAATTTAGGCTCTGAGTCTATATTGTATAGTGTACATGGGCCAACACTCAGCCCC
Source organism: Callorhinus ursinus (assembly GCF_003265705.2). Classification (NCBI taxonomy): domain Eukaryota; kingdom Metazoa; phylum Chordata; class Mammalia; order Carnivora; family Otariidae; genus Callorhinus; species Callorhinus ursinus. The sequence goes on along the minus strand of NW_027397066.1, from coordinate 15,536,598 downwards.
TCTGCATTAGTACTTCTGGACTATGTTAAAAAAAAATGAGGGCCCTGTAGATTTTATTGTCTGTGGTATTTAATTATGTAAATAAATAAACAGACAAACAAAAGTCAAAACTTTTTTTATGTGCAAGTCTAATTTTAGAGGGGAAGTGGAGGGGACCAGAAAGAAGATAGTCTACGGCCATCCCACCCTGAACGTGCCCGATCTCGTCTGATCCTATCAATTTCATTCTGAACACAGGCCAAAAATAATTCATGGGGATATATAAGAAAACCGCCAGTACTTCTAAGCCCAGAACACATTGTATTTGAGAAGCAAGGAAAAGGAAGATCAGACCTGTTTGCTCAATGCCACCATTTCATATTCTCTGATTTGAGTCTTCATTATTATCTGAGAAGCTTTTCCTACCTGAGTGGTCAACTCATCCACTTCTCTTCCTCTAAGATTAGAAGGATCATTTTTTCTATGGGAAGCCTTTTCTTTTCATAACATTTAAAATTGCTAATACAATGGAAACTTTCTTCAGTACATCTTTATCTTCCAAGAATATCGTATTTCATGTTTTATAACCATGATGGAACAGAACAATACGGGTTTAGTGTTTCAATTTCTTCTGACAGTACAACTAGCTGGAAAAGCCCAAGCTACTAAAAGGACTGGAATAGAACTTTCTTCATACTGTGAACCTGGAATCCAAATACCAGGTATCAATATTTTTTCATTTGTGATTTATAGGGTCAAAGACACACACGTGAATTTTACTGGTATGCATGCTTCTATTTGTGATGTTGAATTCCCAGGCCCTGACACAATGGCTGTGTCTCTTTCTTACTCAAAAAAGCCAATGCAGATTAAAAAGCAAAACCCCAAAACCATGAGTTAGAGAACATTTAATATATGAGTGACTTTAAACCTGTTCAAATTTTTTGTTGTTTTTTTTTGTCTTAAACAAAATCAAATTTTGAAATAAAAGTAAATTAATTTCAAACTTTGGCACTTTCATATTAGAAAACAATTACTTGAATAGTCCTTGCACAGTACTGAAATAGACTCTGAGGACATTTGAACTCTCTGTGATACTTGTGCACAAATGATACAGCTATATAGGCAAATGGGAAGAAAATCACTATAAATGTTAAAGGGTTGTCTTAAGCAGTGGAAGACAATGTATTGTCTTCCTTAATTTTTGTGGGCAACTGCTAAACAGGTAAATGCAGAACTGATTGGAGAGGGTGGTCATCATGGAACTATATCCATTCAAAAATTCTTCTCAGGATCTTGGTATTCCCTGAAAAATCCCATGGACCTCTACGATACTACAGAATACAACCTGAAAACTACTGGCCTAGTAAAAAGAAGAGCAGGATTTCTAAATGTAGAAATGCCTGTGTTGAAATCCATGCTCAACCACATTCTCATTTATGAGAACTTATGAGCTTTGATTTTTTTTTTTTTTTAACTAATAGTGAGAAAAACAATCCCACCTTGCAAGGTCGATGGAAGAATTTGAAATGATCTTTATGTGGTACAAATTCATTTTGAGATATTTATTTCTACTTTCTTCTCTGTATTATTCCCTTCTCTGCTTTCGTGCAGGCCCTTTCTTTTTAAGTCTTTGCCTCTGTAATATTTACAGGGCAGAAAGCCAAAGCTGTTTGAAATCAATGGTGCTTCCTCTCTTTTGCAAAAAACCTAAGCCCTCTGAAGATGAAATAAGTCTTGTATCCTGGAGGTAGGAAAGGGAACAGTTATGTGGACCAGAGAAATGTGGAAGGAGAGATTCCCAGGGGCTGGGAAATGGAAGAGGTTAGTTGGAAATACCCCAGCAGGGTATAGCAGTACCCATACAGAGTTCAGCCAGATCTAAAGACCTGTGCTTTTTCAAAGATTCTGATAGCTGTGGTTTGCTGAACCATAAAGAATCATGAGCTATGGAACAGTGGTGTCATAAGAGAAACAAGGATGGACAAAAGATCTTTAAAAAAAGATTTATTTATTTATTTTTTGGGGGGTAAGGGCAGAGGTATAGAATTTCAAGCAGACTCCCCACTGAGCATGGAGCCAATGCCGGTTTGACCTCAGGACCCATGAGATCATGACCTGAGCCAAAACCAAGTCAGATGCCCAATCCACTGAACCACCCAGGTGCCCCAGGACAAAAGACCTTTGAGCAGAAAGAACTACAGGATTTTTTAGATATGCATAAGAACCTGAAATCTTGGTTTGCCTCGTGGTGAAGGGGAATTCCAGTTATAACTGTCATTGGGATTCTAGTCAGTTACGCATGCTAGACTCAGATCGTTTTAAAATTGAATAAGAGAAAATAAAGAAATATGAAATTTCTAGTTCACAAGAGTTTATAAACAACAATTTTTAACTACATACTTAAAACTCCTAGCCCAATGTCAGATTCATAGATTCATCCATATAATCCAGGCTACAAATTGCTGACACTAAGACAAAGGTAATTCAATTACATTAACTAACACATATCTAAAGCACAACTGTATTCAATAAATACAGTTATTAATAAAGGTGGCAATGGAAAGACACCAAATTAAAATAATCATGGCAGACGTTTAAATCTAAATATAAAGACCTTTTTACTTGAATTCTTTACATTCTTTTTAATTCATGGAGATATAGTAGATATTCATTTATTTTTTTTGTTCTATTTAAAAAAATGTTTATTGATCATATACAATGTGCCAAGCACTGTTCTAGGCCTTAACAATCACAACATGGAAAAGACAAATAATGTGCAGCCTTCATGGACTCTACATTTCAATGGAGGAATGAATTAGTGAGGAATTTGTGTTCAGCGGCTCATAGCAGAGGCTTGACTAAATTCACAAGGATTTGTTAATTAGTATAAAAGCAATCAAGATTTAGGTAGACCAGAGCTCACTTGTATGGTTGTTTTATACCATCTGCTTCTCCATTGTAACATATGGCTTCCATTCTCAAAGTCACCTCATAGTCACTGAGTACTGTGGAACTCCAGCTATGATGTACATTTCTAGTGATGGAAAAGGGGTAGAAGGACAATAAATAATCACTTTTGTGGAGACCCAGTTCTCTGTTTAAGAATCCAGCCCCAGATTTTTGCTTACATCTCATTAGCCAGGAGTTGGTCATGGCCATAATCAGCAGCAAAATGTACTGAGAAACTGAGTTTTCTATTTAAAAGTACTGCTGTGCTGATTAATTAGATATTTGGAAGAAGAAGAAGAGAATAGCTATTTGTTGACAACTAGCAGTTCTTGACATTGTGAAAAAGATATTCAAGCACAAATGAATGTACAGTATGTCAAGTGACAGATAATGGTAGAAAAAAAATGAAGCAGGGTCAGAAGATAGAAAGTGATTGGGTTGCCTTTTTTAGATGAGTTATCAAGGAAGACTCCTCTGAGGTGGTGGCATTTGGTCAGAATCCTAAAGGAAGTATAGAGATTAACCACAAAATTATTTGCAGGAAGCAGATTCTATCTAGTATTCTGGTTCCTGAGGCAGAAGCTTAGTAGCTAGAACAGGAGTGGGTTACATACAAGATTGTGTGTGTGTGTCTGTGTGTGTGCGTTTTGTATGTGTTGTGTTTGGTAAGGATGGAGGTAGCTAGAATTGAGATGAAAAAGCATAAGCATTTTATATTTTGTCTCTTCACTCTCAAAATAATAGTAAGAGTTAAAAATTATCAAGTGATTTTTATGCATCTGGCAGTATATGCTTTTTAATGAATTTTCTTACTTAATTCTCAGAAGTCCTTTACATTGGGTACTATTGTTAACCAATATTTTACAGATGAGAAAACCAAAGCACTTAGGTTAACTAATGGCCTAGGTTTACATATCCAATATATGGCCTAGTAGGGATATAAATCCAGGCACTCCATCTTGAAGCTCAATTTTAACCCCCATGCCATACTACCTTCCTGGTATTCCACAGGACATGTTTCATTCTGAACACATCCTTTGTTGTCACTTAATACCTAGTGTAGGTCTGGCTTAGAGTAGGACCCTTGGCCATCCTTTATTTATGTTTTTATCTATATATCCAATTTGTAGGGTGAGTTTCTTTCAAAGAACCCAGGACACTATTCATAGACATAAACATGGAGAGAGAGCATCATATATCTGCCTTTAGTTTATGAAACATGAGAAGTATAAGAAGAGTCATTGGGGTCAAGGCGATTTGGAATAAGCGAGAGCTATTGACCAAAGAATCCATGCCAGCCCCAGCCCTTCCAGTTCTCTAGTGTAGCTTGTTAATAATGATCATTAGCATTCCAAATGCTAACAATTTTCAAGCATCTGCTCAGGTGAGACAGATTGAATTAGGCTCTTGGTCTAATACTTGGTAACTTCATATCCTTAGGCAAGTGTTAGGGATTGAATTGTGTCCCACAGAAGAGGAAGGACATCAAAATGTGACCTTATTTGGAAATAGGGTCTTTACAGAGGTAATTGAGTTAAAATGAGGTTATTCGTGTGGGTCTTAATCCAATATGACAGGTGTCTTTATAAAAAGATGAAATTTGGACACAGAGACAGATATGCAAAGACAGAAAATGATGTGCAAACACACAGGGAGAAGATGACCATGTTACAGGAATGATGCTTCTATAAGCCAAGGATTGCCAAGAGTTGCTGGCAAATACTGGAAGTTAGAAGAGCAAGGAACAGTTTCCCCCTGGAGCCATCAGAGAGAGCATGGCTCTGCAGATATTCTGATTTTTAACTCTAGCCTTTAAAAATGTGAAACATTGTTTTAAGCCACTTAGTTTGTGCTACTTTGTTATGGCAGCTGTAGGAAAATAGTATAGTAAGTTATATAACTTCTACCTGTCTCCATTTCTTTACCTGAGGATTGGAGATTATGAATTTATTTGCACTGCCCTGCAAGTAGTTAACTGCTCAAAAATTATTTTGAGAGTGAAGGAAGGAAGTCGGGCATACATATATTCCTTCCCTCCCCTCCTGGCTGTTGACTTCTCAAAGGGTTAGATTATTGGTACATATTGGTACACATAAAGCACTTCGTGTAGCAGCAAGCCTTGACACAGGTCAGTTCTCTTTAATCATCTCCATGTCTTTCCCACAGATTTTCTTACCTTTGCCTTAAATACCGTGCTCCACTGCTGTTGGGTTGACATTCTGAAGAGCAGGAAAAATTATCCTTGATATTTCCTCTTTGCTCTTTATGAAAAAAAAAATAAAAGTGAGTATATAAGTGCTGGATTGTGAGTCTAGAGACCTGGGTTCTAGTATTGGGTCTGCCCTATCAGCTATGTGACCTCAAGAAAGCCCTTCACCTCCTCTAGCTTCCCGCCCTGTCCATTGAGGAGCTTGTACTGTGCAATCTCTGAGATCCCCTTCATCTTGAAAGCTGACTCTACCATCCCTAATTTTAAAATATGCTATTCTCTTGTGTATTAGTTAAAATTTTAAGCCTTAATGTAAGGTAGACCTTCATGAATTGTGGAAAAGGTAACATTTTTTCCAATATTTTGTGTTCACACCTCCACATGACCACCTTGAGGACTCAGTCCCTGGTCTGCTATCTGACATTTATTCCTGACTCTTGAAAGCCTATCAGCTGGTGCTGTCTTTCATCTATCCCCTATCAAAACATTAGAAAGGATAAAATTGTTTAGAGAAGCAATAAATGCCAGAACTTGAGTGGATCACTCTCTTATTTTGTAAGAGAGAAGCAGACATGTTCAGAACTGGGTCCAGAATTCTCGTTTTCAGACTTCCAGCCCTGGGCTTTGTAGTTCCTGTGCTGTTTCTTCCAGGCAGGATTTTCTAATGAGGAATTTATCTCATCCAATTAAACATTTACTGCTTTCCAAAGTTTCCAAGACAGAGCTAGCTAAAGATGAAGCTAAGTTACTGATTACATCTGCTCTAATGTGTAGGGTTTGGAAAGGTTATTTACTCACCACAGTCCTGGTTCCCTCTTACGGTAACAGTAGGCCTTTTGGTGACATGTTCCAAATTTATTATGTTTCCTAGAGGAGTAAAGAGCAGTATGGTGACTTAAAAGAAAATATGAAAGCATATTGGCATATATGTAATCTGTTCATGGCTCTCCTCCAATTAAACTAGTCTTAATAACTGTAGTATAAAGTAGAAGGTTTTTATTTAGCATGGCATATATGCAATGATTTGAAACCTAACTTTTCAACCTAATTTTTCTTTTATTTCTTATATACATCCTTAATTATGGCTATATTATTTCCAGAATATATCATTGTATTGTATGCCTCCATGTCTTGATGATATGGTTCCTTGTGCCTGGTACCTCATTTCTTGCTTTGTCTACCTAATAAATTTCTACTCACTCTTAAAGACCTAACCCAAAAACTTATTATGCCAAGTCTTTTCTGTTGAACTCAAATAGAGGTTACCTCGGTTTTTTGTAGCGCCAGGGTACCCAACACTTACCTCTATTATGACATGTACAATACTGTATTAAAATAATTTTTATGGGCATCTAGGTGTCTCAGTCCGTTAAGCATCTGACTCTTGATATAGGCTCAGGTCATGATCTCGGGATCACAGGGTTGAGCCCTTTGTTGGGCTCCATGCTCAGCTTGGAGTCTGCTGGGGGTTCTTTCTCCTTCTGCCCCTCCAGCTTGTGTTCTCTCTATCTAAAATAAATAAATAAATCTTTAAAAAATAATAATTTTTATATCTGTTTCTACCCTTTTAAATTGTAAATTCATTGAAGACTGAGTTTATGTCCTATTCAGACTTTTTATTCCCTAGTGCTTAGTCTAATACATAGAATAGAGTAGGTTTTCCTCAAATAGATGTTGAGTGAACGATGGATGGATGAAGTACAAACAAAGCCAGATATACCAAAGGAGATTGCAAGCAGGAGAAAACACAATGATGTCTCTTGTCTTCAAATCCAAGGACCACTTTTCCTATCTCCTACCTCCCCCAACTAGTTCTAGCAACACTTTACAGATCACAGGCTACTCTTAAAACTTCTTTTGGGAGGCTTGGTTTGTATTCACTGATGGAAGCTAAATATGAAAAGGTTTAATACATAGATATTGATACCATAGATTGGACATTGTACTTAGGTAGATTATGACGTTAAGGAAAAATGAATGTCTGTATTGCATGTAATGGTTTAACAATGTTACAAGTTAACTGGATAATAGTTTTTGGGTTAGATTACTCCTATTCACTGACAAGCTAAATTGAACCATGTTCAGAATTGAGCTGGTTTTGGTAAGTATTTTTTGCCAAAGATTCCTCTACACTCCAGCACTTTCTGACACTTGATTATAGTAGGTTTTTTTCCTAGTGGTAAAATGATAAAATCCATGCCAAAACGTTTTTAGAGGGGATGCATTAGAGAGAGAGAGCATTGGAGAGGGGATGCTCTATGATTTGGGGTTTATTATGCACTATTTCCTATTTGGAATGTGAAAGAAGGGACAGGAGGGGAACCATTTATAAACAGGGATGAACGTTTAAAAATATGAGTTTATCCACAGCAACTGTACTATGCCAAGGCCCAAGGCAAGTTCATGCAAATCTTATTTCACCAGAAATGAATTGGGATTCATGGATTATTATGGCTCTTAGGATTTTATGACCACAAAATAAAAATTTTAGATTACCTGAATTGATCTTAATATATGTTGGCTATGTTGAACTGAATGTATTCATTCACTGAAATGGTAAGAAGAATTTGTTGAGCATTCTATCTTTGTTTGTAATTAAAAATGCACAGATGAAGGAAGAAAGATACCCCTAAATTTCTTACAGTTTACTTGGGAAAACAGTCATATTTACAAAAACACAGTATAAGATGGAGCATATTATTAAGAGATTAGCGTGAAAGGTTTTTGATGAATAGATGGAGCTTGTGATTTTTCCTCCCTGGAGGCTTTCAAGAAGGGTTGGAGGACGTGATATATGTGGTGGGCTTTGAAGAATGGATAAGAAAATGCAAGAATGACATTGCCAGATTGAGAAAAGTGTGTGTGCCTTATCATCACCTCTGAATATCATCACCATTTCTGTTCATGGTGGTTATGATTCAGTGAATCAAGTTGAAAGTAGTTTAAACTTCTCCTCCTGTCACCAGGGCATTCAAAATTCAAATTCCTCAGAGAGGGCATAGCTACCATGGTAGAGAACCCTAACTTTCAAACAGAAAACAGATGCTTAGCATCCAGGTTGCAGTGGCAGCATCTGGCTGCCATTCCTGGGATAAACTGAGAAAACAGGAAACATTATTTATTAACATTATTTATTATCATTATTATTTAGATTTATTTATTTAGTTTTTATTTAAATTCAAGTTAGTTAACATATAGCATAATACTAGTTTCAGTAGTAGTTTCACAAAATCACAATTTTGTGATTCATCAGTTACATACAACACCAAGTGCTCATCACAGCAAGTGCCCCTCGTAATACTCATCACCCATCTAACCCATTTCCCCACTTAACCTCCCCTCCAGCAACCCTTAGTTTGTTCTCTATAGTTAAGAGCCTGTTTTACGGTTTGCTTGTCTCTCCCCACTCCATGTTCATTTGATTCATTTCTTGTCTTTCTCTGACTGACTTATTTTGCTTAGCACAATACTCTCTAGCTCTGTCCATGTTGTTGCAAATGACAAGATTTTATTCCTTTTTATGGCTGAGTAATATTCCATGGCATATATACATATATGCCCCATCTTCTTTGTCCATTCATCAGTTGATGGACATTTGGGCTCTTTCCATAATTTGGCTATTATAGATAGTGCTGCTATAAACATCAGGGTGCATATGTCCCTTCGAGTCAGTATTTTTGTATCCTTTGGGTAAATACCCAATAGTATAATTGCTGGATCATAGAGTAGTTCTATTTTTAACTTTGTGAGGAACCTCCATACTATTTTCCAGAGTGGCTGCACCAGTTTGCATTCCCACCAACAGTGTAAGAGGGTTCCCCTTTCTCTGCATCCTGGCCAACACTTGTTGTTTCCTCTGTTGCTAATTTTAGCCATTCTGACAGGTGTGAAGTGATACCTTATTGTAGTTTTGATCTGTATTTCCCTGATGATGAGTGATATTGAGCATCTTTTCATGTGTCTGTTAGTTATAAGTACCATATAATCATTTCCAAAAAGGAAAATTTTGAGAATGAAAAAGGGGAGTTATTACTAAACCATTGGTGTAGACTGGAGCAGTGTCAGACAAATAGGTGTTAGGTTTCTCGTCACTCTAGTAACAAAGAACCAGAATGAAGAGGCAAGAATTTCTGGGCTATCTAAATAGGGCCAACCTGAACCTTATTTAAGAAGAGGATGAAGACCCTCTCAACCTAGGGATAATTCAACCACATCAGTTAAGACTTAGCATTTATTCGTCATTGAGTTGGGACTAGACACTGAAATCTATGATTGTCCTTTGAAATTCTGTGCAAATAAACATGTAGAAAAAAAATCTCATTTTGTTTCACTTGAATGTGATTTTAGTCATTATTGATGAATTATTTTACCATTTTCATAAGGTGTCAAGATAAAGGACTCAGCAAAACATTTCAACATAGCTGTGTAGAAGGCTGTCTTAGTGATACTCATGACTGGGATACTGTGGGATATAGTATGCACTCACATTCATTCCTCTCTCCTTGACCTTTCAGCACTATGGACAAGAATAAGAAACATGCATACAAGAGAAGCCCGTGAAACCTCATAATTTGTAAAAATCTGTAACAAACACTTTTTCCAGTAACAATGACTGCCAAAAATATACTATTGAGAGCAGCAATCTTAAGATTTACTAAACATTCCCATTATCTGGGAACTATAGTCATTCCAGCTGACTAGCAAGAGAAAAGTTTCACTAGAGTATGGAGCAACAGAACTTCTACCTCTTTGGTAGAATTGTTTATTTTACAACTTGCTTCTAAAGTTGTTTAACATTATCTTCTAAAACTGAACATAATCATAATCTACTCCCCAGCAAAATATGCTTACATATAGGTATATATAGATTTATATATGGATTTGAATATGGCTATAGATATTACTATATAGATAGATACATAGATAGATGGCCTAATAGATCTCTAGCAGGAATATGGGTTTACTAAAAGACATGAATGAAAATGTTTATGGCAGCTTTATTCTCAATAGAGCCAAAATGAAAACAACCCAAATAAATTATGGTATCGACATTAAATAAAATCCTATACAGAAGTGGTAATGAACAAAATTTTGCTACATGCAATAATAGGGAAGAATCTCACAAGCATAATGTTGAATGAATAAGTCAGGCACAGAGGAGTACATACTGTATTATTTTAGTTACCTAAAGTTTAAAATTAGCAAGAAAAAATTGATATGCTAGAAGTCATAAGATTTCTGGGGTCTTATTTCTTGACCTAGATGGTGCTTTTAGGTCTACATTGCAAAAATTCATTAAGCTGTACCTTTAGAATTGTCAGACTTTTCTATATATATGCTGCATTTCAAGAAAGATTTACTAAAAATTTTAAAAAGAAAAAAAACAAATGTAAAGTATATCTTATTTCCATTTTTATAAAAAACATTTCTGTGTATATAACTATATGGAATGACATTCATCAAGTATTCTCTGTTGTAGATGCTAGGATTCTGAGTGTTTTTTTGTGTGTGTCTGTGTATTCATTTTTCTTTGTACTTTTCTGTATTGACTATTGTCTTCAAGACAAACATATTACTTTTACTAAAATTTTATTTACACAAAAGATCAGCAAGAATAGTGTTTTATGTGTATGCCATAGGTTAAAAAAGAACTTCTAGATTTAAAAACTATATTATTTTTTCCAAGTTGCAAACTCCATAAAGTGAAGGAATGAATCATTATTATTTTTTAATTTTAATTTTTTTTTTTTTACTGATTGCCAGAATCATAGTGCTTTTTAACAGTGTCTGGTAAACAGAAAGCATCCAAATAGTATTTGTTGAACGACAGAACAAAGGTCCCCATCCTACAATTTTGTTTTACAGCTTGAAAGTTTTTTTTTTATTATGTTCAATTAGCCAATATATAGTACAATATTAAAGTCATTTGCAGTGACTTCTGGTGTCACCATCGTTTGATAACAAGAAGACAGATACATAAAAATTCCTTATTTGTTCCAAAGCCCAACTCACCTATTTCAGGAGGTGGTTTCCAATTTTTTTTTTTCACAAAACTTTAGAAAGCCAAGTGAATACTGATTTCATGGAAGAAGTGGAGAACTGGGGTTCAGGAAACTATTAAGCAGCAGAGTAGCATTGCAAGTCCCTCTTGGGATCTGAACTGGATCATCTGTAAAGCAGGGAATGAAAACAGAATGCCATTTGTTGAGATAATGGCCATATGATTTTATATCTGCATGTCATTGATCATAAAGTGTTTATATAGCCCACTAAAGATTTTTTTTCAAGATTTTTATTTGTTCATTTGAGAGAGAAAGAAAGTATGAGCAGGGGGAGGGCTGGGGGGGGCAAGCAGACTCCCCACTAAATGGAAAGCCCAATGTGGGGCTTGATCCCAGGACCCTGAGACCATTACCCAAGCTGAAGTCAGATGCTTAACCGACTGAGCCACCCAGGAAACACCCACTAAAGTTTTTTTGTTTTGTTTTTGTTTTTTGCAGGTTTACAGTGAAGGCTTTTTACTTCTATGTCAAAGGTAAGCAATTACCTTAGGTATTAGCCCTCAGGTATGATGGTGGATTACTTTCACAGACAAAGGAAAGACATATATTTTGTAAATGTCATATTTACTCTTCATCTTTAATCTGAAGGAACTATTTCTGATTCAGTTTTCATAAGAATAAACATTACCAAACTTTGCATTTATTAAACAAAAAGTTGATATCCAGCGTTTTTTTAAAAAGGTCCAGTTTTATCTATGAAAAATCAGACAGACCTATGAAAAAAATAGTGTTTGAGAAACATGATGTCTTTTATGAAAAAGTTTATCTACTTTTGTCCAAAGCAAAATTACTCTGAGTTTCTCCTTAGTGAGGAATGTTCCTCTCTTAAGTCCATAAACCATAAATGGTTAATATAGTTAGGGAGTGCTTTAAAATGTTTCAATCAATATATATGTTTTACTTCAAATCCTCATGTGCACCTCATCCCTGAAGGCTAAGGAAACAATATTTCAGTTAATACAATATAAAAAGTAAATATTAGGTATAGAAATGAAATTTTCTCACAACACAGTCAGTAAGGAATGTTGAACCATAGTAGTCAGGGGACTTGGGTTCTAATTTAGTCCAACCCCTAACTATGTATATGATGTTAGACAAGCCATACTACAGCTGGTTCAACAGGGAATGGGACAACCTGTATAGACAATTTTCCCAAGGAGATTTTGCATCAAGGATGTGCAAACTGATTCTATAGCTGGGGAGGTGCAAGGGATCAAGTAGGTTTATGGTTTTAAGGTAGGAAATTTTACCATCCTGAAATTTTACTGTACTACAAAAAAGCATGGTGAAGGTAGGGTTGAGGGAGAGAAATGTTGATGAAGGCATAAGAAGGATGATTGCAACAACAACGTGCTTGGAACACATGAGAGAAATATCTTAAATAGGGCCAGATGTAAAATTATTCCTGTAATAAATACTACCTTCAAGATGAAAATTTGGAATGCCCTGGTAGGCAAAGAACTCTGTGAAACTGAAATTGAATTAAAGCAAAGAGAACACAAAATATATAGTGAAAAAGGGAAATTGTAAGGATCCATACACTCATAAACAATTTTAGAAATGCGGTCTTTAACCTGTAGTTGTATGTATTTTGAAACCCATTTTACCTCATCATTTTTTTTTCTTTTTTTAATTCTACTTGTGTTTTGGCTAATTATCATTAAATGTAACCAATGGTCAGCAAGTGGTAGAATAAAAAGATTGGAGTTTTCATAGACATCCTTTCTTCCAAAGGAGAAATGAGATATGACCTGGGCTTGGCAAGCAACTTTTAAATTGTCACCTTGATATAAAAATCACCTCTGAGAATATCAAATGAACATGACGTTGCATATATTAATTTTATTTATTTATGTTTATTTTTATTTATTTATTTATTTATTTTTAAGAGAGAGAGGAAGAGAGAATGGTGGGGAGGGGAAGAGGGAGAAAGAGAGAGAGAATCTGAAGCAGGCTCCATGCTTAGCACAGAGCCCTGCACAGGGCTTGATCTCACGACCCTGAGATCGTGACCTCAGCTGAAGTCAAGAGTCAGATACTTAACCAAGAGTCAGATACTTAACCAACTGAGCTACCCAGGCACTCCTGGATACAGTAATTTTAGATCCCACATTTCATTGGGAAATTAGTTCTTGTTCAGAGGCAATGTTTTGTGAGAAACACAGTCAGAAAACGTTAATCTTCTGTAAATGGAAGCACTGGTAGGGGCCTGATGGTTAAAGGGGGTATAGTAAAACCCAGAATCATTGATATATGTATAATTAATAATAATATAATTATATTATTATAGTATAATAATAATATAATTACATATATATACACCTTTCATTGTATAATGTATATGCATTATTATTACATATTATTAATATGTATAATCTAGAATCAAAATATGTATTAGTGAGAACAAAATATTATCTGCTTTGTATCACCAATAGTGATAGTCATTTGTGAGCAGATTAATTAGTTCACAGGATGATGTCATATCTGAAATTTTGATGTGGTAACTGTCCTGTCAAATTGCGATGTCTGTGATGATGTGGGGATTCTCTACCTTCAAATGTATCCTCTAGGACCACTATGATCATATGAACATATAGAGAAGGAAAGATATTAATTTTCATAGTAAGGGGTAATCTTGTCTCTGATTATTAGAGCCCTGATTATTAGAAGATTTTTGGTGAGCATTTCTGCTTTGGGGCTTAAGCTATCCTCTGGTTTTGTTCAGGCATTGATCCTGGTATGCGGACTTGCTCAGGAATTGATTTATGTCCTGAGATACAGCCAAATTTTCTTGCCAATGCTGGCACTGAAGTGTTGTGTTCACAATTGGCTCATGGAGAGAGAACTATCTTTCTTCACTGTTCATCCAGGGTTCAAGTCTTCAGGGTCTTCTTAGTACTGGCTACCTTACTCAACAGGCTACAAGAACCAATCCCCAGACATCATTGGAGGAAGTTGAGGAACACTGTGGGTGAGAGAGGTCAAGGTAGTTTAAACATACTGGCCTTTGGACACAGGTATTCATGCATCAAAGCTCATCCTACAGAAGTCTCCATTGGCCCAGCTCTGACATGCCCAACTTTGTAGAAATGGGGGTTTATAAAGATCTCCAGATATATTTATTATTTGAGATTATGCTTCAAGTAGATAAGTTATTACATTTCCTTTTTCTCCAGTTTCTTCTCTTAGAGTCAGAGATACCTACACAACCTGATTTCTTAGAGTGTTCTCAAATGGTGTTCCCACATAGAAGATAAGGATTCTGGACTCAAAATAGTGAGAAGACACTGGAGAAACAAAGGCAAACAAGATTCTCTACTGAGGGACTTTTCAGAGCCTTTACATGCTGATGGGCATGGTGAACCTCCTAGAGACAGACATGGCATGCTGTAGTTCCCAAAATTAGATTAGGATTGGGAAATGCCACCTTTGGAAATAATGGATCAGGTCCTGTTTTCAAGTTTTGAACTTTCTGTAGCAATGCTAGCTGTAGAAACTAGCTAAATGGAAGTTGTTTATGGAGTACACCACTTTTCCTTAAAACTTTTTCTGATGTGTGCTTACTCCATCTCTCCTTCCCCATCATTCCTGATCAAAATCTCTTTTTCCTAAAAAAAAGTCTTTTCCCTCTCATCAAATTATTATTTGATTATTACTTATCTCTCATTTATCACTTAAGTTCAAATTCATAGTCACTTGCATGTCTTTCACCCCTTCTAAGTTGCAAATTTCTTTAATATCTATGGACCATACCTCCTTTATCTTTGATCCTTAGTGTGGAGTTCACAAACTGGCAGGTTGTGGGTCAAATCCAGCCCATAAATAGGTTTTGTTGGTCTGAAGAGTATTATAAAAAAAACCCTTCTGAATTAGTTGACAATATTTAAATTTTAAGAATTTATGGCTTTGCTTGAAAAACTAGAAGACCTGGAAGTAGTAGGCTGGTATTCCAGCATGGCCACAATTGGCAGAAGTTAAATAGCAGATGTCCTCCTTAAATAGGACATGCACTGTCTTATACATCAGGTTTCCATCTGGGCTGCTTCTTAAATTTGTTTCCCATTCTCCCCTTGGATGTATTTGAGTGGACAGCCCTTGTTTTTAGGCCTCACTGAGTAAAAGAAATAGAGTAGTGTCTCAGTAAATAAGTGTTGACTTGTTTAAAGTTGAAGTGTGTTTTAGTTCAGTTCTTCCAAAAGCAGATCCACAGACAAAGATTTTTTCTTGGAGATGTGAAGGAAACACCTGTAAGAATGTGAGGAAGTGATTCCAAGAAACAAACAAAAGGTGCGTTTGGCCAGATACCTTGATAGGTTACTAGAGTTGCTCTTTCAGGAAACTTCTGGAAATGAAAATATAGAGCTTAGAATTATCCTAACTGAGGGATGAGAGAACTAGAATATTTATACACCAACTCTTGTCAGTTAGACCCTGAGAGTGTCATTTCTCAGTGTAGTCATTCTGCAATCCACATAGGCAGAGCAGCTCTGTCAGCTTTTGGGAAAAGTCCTCCGTTTAGAGATGCTGATCTGCATATATAGAAATCAGACAGAAGAAGCTGGAATGGCAAGAGTCTAGAAATATCAACAGGGGATTGAGAGAGTCCCCCCACAAAATGAATTGACTGGTCTGGTCAGAAGGAGAAAGGAAGAAACCACTGAGAATTTCTGTTAGCTGCAGTTAGAACTGATTTAAACTCATAAACACACAGTTAATACTCTTCCTGATCCTCATGCTTCCTATGTCACATTCCTGACCACATAGTAGTGAGGAAACTTTTTTCTCCTGTTCCATTTAGAAAATCTCTAAGTATGGGATCTACTCCTTTTGTGTTTTTACTCTCCTTCCAGACTTCTGAAAGTTTATTTTAACTTGATTCCATATGGATGACAATGCCCATGGCAGACCAGCCCATAGGGTAACAGGAACCTTGAGCAACATTTAGATATGGCCCTGTCCAGAGTCCACTTAGGAATGCAAGAAAATCCTTGTTCTTGTTGATGTAAATACGTTTACAATTTCATTCAGTATTTGCAAATAAAAGTTACTCGTTCTTGAAAATTGTTTGAAGTTGAAAGGAAAAGTCATTCAAGATCATCAAAATGTATTTGCCCGGTAAAGTGATGTTTGCATCTCATTCTGTTGAATGAAATGTGTTCCTTTCATAAATAATATGTGAAATGTGTTCCTTTCACAATAATAAAAACTTCAAAAGAGGGGCATCTGGGTGGCTCAGTCGTTAAGCACCTGCCTTCGGCTCAGGCCATGGTCCCAGGGTCCTGGGATCGAGTCCCGCATCGGGCTCCCTGCTCCGCAGGAAGCCTGCTTCTCCCTCTCCCACTCTGCCTGCTTGTGTTCCCTCTTTCTCTGTGTCTCTCTCTGTCAAATGAATAAATAAAATCTTAAAAAAAAACCCATCAAAATAAATACTTCTGCTCTTAGAGAAAGAAGAGAAATAAATTGAGCTCCCCCTGAAATCCAGACAAAGTGGGAAGGTTCATTTTCCTTCCAAGTGGGAATATAGTTAACTTCTGGCAACTTCCCTTTGTGTACCTTCGTATCTGTGTAGCTATCTGAAGTCATTCTGGGATTGTGAGCCTTCCAAGACTCTAAAAGCAAGATTTGGACTCAGTTTGTTTTGAAAAAAAAAAAAAAAGTAAAAAAGTTGTTTATTTTTTTTTCTTTCCTAAAGACTATTGATTTCCTTTAGAAACTAACAGAATATCTCTAGCCATGCTTAATTTGGAGTTCATGCAGTATTGAAACTCTGAGACAAACTGCAACTTTTTTCTTGAATTATTGCTTATTCATGTGCTATGCATCACTGCGATTGTTCGAAACTAACTTATAATTGTTGTTAGAAGGCCAGGCTGGATTAAATAAATAAATAAATCATGTTTAAATTTCTGGGAGGAAACTACTATTTTTATTATCTTAAAATATGTATTGATTT
Source organism: Callorhinus ursinus (assembly GCF_003265705.2). Classification (NCBI taxonomy): domain Eukaryota; kingdom Metazoa; phylum Chordata; class Mammalia; order Carnivora; family Otariidae; genus Callorhinus; species Callorhinus ursinus. The sequence continues at coordinate 15,519,443 of NW_027397066.1, read as the reverse complement.
TGTTGTATTCAAAATATGCATTATGATTTTTTTCATGTTTTAATTTTATTTTGGAATTGTAGATTTAATGTGGAGGAGTGGTATGCATCAATAAGGAGGGGAGAGGTCACCTAAACAATGTGAAGTAAAATTTGCAATAATTTTAAAGTTCAATCACCATATAAGCAGAATATTAAAACTTGATATTAACATGTAATCTAATTAGTAACCTTTATCTTTTACTGACAGAAAAATATTTAAAATGTCAACATTGAAACAAATCAAAACAAATGTGGTCATTTTGATATACATCCAATGTACATTTTCCCAAATATCTAAGCAAATATTGGTCTTGACATACATCTGCTGGGAACATTATCAGAGGACTATTTTTTCAAGGTGTGTGGTTTGTGTATATTTTCCTACAAGATGGTCTGAAGCTCTACCAAAGCCTGGGGTTGCTTGTTAATACTTAGAATATAAGCGCTTCAAATTGACTTGAAAGTGGTGAGAGAAACAGATGTTTTGCCTGAAATTTATATTTTTCATGCATACCTGCCAGCTTGTTCCAAAAAGGCAGACCTCAGAAATTGAAGAAAAACTGTGCCCTGCACCCACATCTCCTTCTAAACCAAAGCAAACGAACAAACCAATAAAAGCTGTTAAGTATAATTTGGCTTCCTTAATAAAAATGGAAATTGCTTGGATGGGTGGATTACAGCAAGTTTGATACTAAATATGTCATTTTTTTTTCCAGTATGCTGCATCTCCGGTTCCATTTCCATTACTGTTTCATAAAATTTGAGGGCTCTGATGCAAACACAGTATGTATCTGAATACCTTATTTTGCCATAATTGCATAATCCTAGAGTGATAATGAATATAGGAATAATATAGCCTTGTGATTCTTGGTCATTATAGGGTCATGGATCTTTGGAAATTGTTGTTTAAAAAAGTCTATAAACACTTTTTCTAGGAAAATGCACAACAAAATCCATACAAATTTCAGTGGGTTCATGGACTTCAATAATTCCATCTCTAGAGTCTAGAGATCCAGAGGCCTCATGCTAAGAACTTTGTATGTAGTTCAGCTTTGTATAAATATAATATGACTATTTTTAAAAGACATCTCTGTAAGTAACTTGCTAATCTTGAGGATAGTCATTATTGTTTAGATAAATATCATCTTTCTGATTTAGACTTAATGTGGAGCACAATGTAGTGATTGTTGTGAAAGTGCTTGGTAAGTTTATAAATGTGATTCATTCATTTGCCAAATATTTACTGAGCACTGGCTATGTGACAAGTATTATTTAATGGGATAAGAGGTGCCAAGATGGGGAAAAGAGGATTAGAAGAAAGGACACATGCTCAGGGGCAAGACATGGGTCTGCATTTTGGATTTATCTTACTAGTCAGTTCCTTTGATTTTAAATATGTATATAAATATATATTTATATATGTGCATAATACATATATAACATTTATATGAATGTTTAAGGTATTCATATATTTTAATATATAATTTATATATTTATCTATAATACATTTATATATTTTAATATATTTACATATAAATGAATAAATATAACTGTATAAATTTCATATAAATGTGTATTAGGTTTGTGTGAAAAATTCTATAATTGTTTCACATATGTATGAAGTACATACATATATATGAGATGATATAAAGTCCAAGGCTTATAAGGATTATATAGCAGGTGAAAACATGGAGGAAAAAGCAGAGAAAGGATCTACCATTGTCCTTCATATACCTCTGGTGCTTGATTAATATTTGTTTCTTTACCTTTTTCCTCCTTTTGTACCCCTAAAGTAATCCAATCACTAATGAGACAAACGCACCTGGAGAAAAAGAATTACAGTGTTGGAATATAGGAATGAGCACAAATAAACAAAAAGAAGGGAATGCCTAACTCTGCCTTGGGGAATTGGTGAGCCTTTCTTCCAGGAGGAGCTATCTGAGGTAAGATGCAACTCTGAGAACTAAGATTTCTCAAGTTGAAGAGGAATACAGAGAAACGTATGAGGCATGAGAAATGACCTTGAAGTGTGCAAAATTATGGAGTTCAGTGAAAGTCAAAATGTTTGTACAGCTGGATAGGGAAGAATAGGGATTTGGGTGAAGTTCATGGAGGTTGGAGGGAAAATGATAAAAACAAACGTTGTCCAGATATGAAGGGTCATGTTTATCACATTAGGGAGCTTTTGTTTTGTCCTTTAGGGACATGAGGGCCATTATATGTCTTTCAATAGGACCAAAACATGCTTTTGAGCTACATAGACTCAGAAATATTATCTAAGACTCAGTTTTTAATTTGTAAAATAGGAATAATATTAGTACACAGTATATAGGCTCATTTGATGGTGCTTAAGTATGATAAAGCCAGTGAGCCTTCTTGGTACAATGTCTGGCATATGTCAGCATTCAATAGATATCAACCATTGTCCTGAAAAAAAAAACTCATAAAATTAAGCATTGCCTTCTTCTATTTAGCACTTCCCTCTTTTAGTTTCTTGTGCTAGTCAGCCAGAGCCATCACACTGCTTCAGGAAAAATTAAAATTTTTATGGCCTAAATGCTTTTAAAATAGGCTCTTAAAGTCTATTAAGACGGTACTTTAGAAAATATAATATTTTATTTACAAGAGCAGGATTTTGTTAGGAGAAGAAAGACTCTTGAGAACCAACAAAAGAAGCTTTTGAAGAATGCAGGATATAAAGCATATTTTTAAACAAAAGATCAAAATGATGATAAGGAAAGACTATCTGCTTACATCCCAGAGCCTAAATGAACTTTATGTGGGCTGTGGGGAAGGTGGAGAAAAATTGTCTTTAAGAAGTTCTACTGGGCCCAGGACAGGGAACTGTATCTCAGGGTTCGGGTGACAGTGAATTCAGTAGCAGTAGGACTGCCCCTTATCCTCTGTTGCTAGTGCCAAGGAGCCTCATGAAAGGCAGCTGATGTCTTTGGGCTTCTTAGCTCATGAAATGAGCACTACATGTCCTCTGCTGAGAAGTCATCCAGTTGACGACTACTTAGTGGAAGACCTTCCACCTCTCAGTGGGGGGCCTTCCATCAATAGCTGTCTGAGTTTTGTCTGGGTATTTTCCCACATAAGGGTCTTCCTGTGTAGTTCTTGATTCCCCTCTGCACTGCACTGTATATACATTTCCCTTTTTAATTGTCCAAGTACTTTTGTAAACCCCAGAAACTGATGGTAGAATTGTTGACAAGAGGGTAATTTTGATGGTGGGGAAGAAAAAGTCCTCAGCATCCACAGCTGGCTGAAACCCATCCCCAATTTTCCATTAAAATCATTTCAAGAATCATGTTAGCATTAGTATTGGAAGATAGAAACAACTTAGCAGTGTGGGGAAAATCCCAGATGAGAAACTAAAATAAAGCAGATATTTTAGTGGTAGATTTCTAACAGAGACTTAGTCATGGTTGTATCCTCAGTGCCAAGCAGAGTGATGATATATTGCAAGGTTATTGGAGTTTGGGATCTAATGCCTTGTTTCCTCTCCAGGTTTGGGGATAGACAGACCACATACTGGTAAACCTCCCTCAGTCTAGATTTCTTATCATAAATGGGATTAATGATACCTAATCTGCACCCAGTTATAAAGGTACCATGAGGTTATATATGAGATGAGAAGAGTTTAGTTATTTTCATTATTAACATAGACTGTCCATACAGGATCCTATTAGCACTCTTTTTTTTTTTTTTTAAAGATTTCATTTACTCATTTGACAGAGAGAGAGAGCACAAGCAGGGGGAGTGGCAAAGGGAGAGGGAGAAGCAGGCTCCCCACTGTGCAAGGAGCCCGATATGGGGTTCGATCCCAGGACCCTGAGATCATGACCAGAGCCAAAGGCAGCTGCTCAACCGACTGAGTCACCCAGGTGCCCCCTATTAGCGCTTTCCGTTTTAGACTTCCATTCAGCTGGTTGGTGGATATCTTAATGGTGGAGTGAGGGGCAAACAAACAAACAAAAGTCATCAAAAGATGAAATTAGGTGCCTGGTCAAAACTACCACCTTTTTGGACTAAACAGAAAGTTGGATTATGAATCTTGAAAGGGAGTATAGAAATTGGGCAGGTTAAGATGGAATTCCTCATCAAGGCTCTTACTTCTGGGGGCGCCTGGGTGGCTCAGCCGTTAAGCATCTGCCTTTGGCTCAGGTCATGATCCCAGAGTCCTGGGATCGAGCCCTGCATCGGGTTCCCTGCTCGGCGGGAAGCCTGCCTCTCCCTCTCCCACTCCCCCTGCCTGTGTTCCTCTCTAGTTGTATCTCTCTCTGTCAAATAAACAAAATATTAAAAAAAAACTCTTATTTATGAAGTTGTAGATGGAATGTTTGAAATTTATAATACTCTTTCAGCCATCGATATTTTCAAAAGGTCTAGTATTTTCTGGGGGAAGCATGTACATTTAATGAGGGAAATTTTTACTTATGAATTTTCAAATGTGGAAAAGGAGTCATTTTTTATTATTCCAGCACGCTGATTTAACACATATATTGATTCCGAAGATAAGGCAAATTCTACTTTCCACTGATATTTAGTAATGTAATATGATGTGATTTGAAAGTATTTTTTTATAAAAATTTGGCTAAAATCATGTCCTTAATTTTGTAATAGTGGAGTGGATTTAATAGATGGTTATAAGATAAATAGTTTATAACCCTTTCCCAAATAGGACCCTCCCCCCACCCCTTGCATAAATTTTACTGAGTTTTCAAACAGACAAAAAACTTTTAAAAAATTACATCACTGGCTTCTGGAAATGTGCTATGGAAAAAAAATTTACTATAAAGTGCAGTGTATATTTTGAAATTCCTAACTAATACTAAGCATTTTTATAAGTTACTGCTAATCATTTGAAATTTTGAGGAACCTACAATAGAATAATAAATATACTCAGTTTATTTTTTTTAAAGATTTATTTATCTACTTTTGGGAAAGAGAGAGAGAGAACACGTGAATGGGGGGAAGGGCAGAGGGAGAGAATCTTCAAGCAGACTCCCCACTGAGCTTGGAGCCTTACTCAGCCCTCAGTATCAGAACCCTGAGATCATGACCTGAGCCAAAACAAGAGTCGGACACTTAACCAACTGAGCCACCCAGGTGCCCCCCCCACTATTTTTTAAAGATTTATTAATTTATTTTCGATAGAGAGAGAGAGAGAATATACTCAGTTTATTCTTAAAAGATGATAGAATAATGGCAAAGATAACTTGCAGATTTTATTTATTTTTCATACAGATGCACATATAGTGAATTATTCACCAAATCATACCGTCTATAGCTATTTCAAAGTCTCAATAAATCACATCTTTCTGAAATCATCTCAATGGAATTTAGTTTGAGTTCTTTCCTCAAGTATTAGATTTAATGTCATTAGTATGATTCGTATGGATATTATGTCCCCAATAAATCAGTTTTTATAAACCAGAGGCAGAAGGAGGAGGTCCTAAGATCCTATTATTTTCTGGATCCTTGATTCTTTGCTTATCCCCTATCTTGGCTTAACTCCTTGCAAAGGTTGCTAATAGTAACCAGAAAATGAGAGATTTGGAATTTCTACTTGGTTTCGTCTCTTCTATAATGGGAGCTTATCTAGAGAGCTAGAATGCGAGACCCATGTTTATGTTATATTACTATCCGTAATTCTCAATGAGACTTTAATTGCTTTAATTTCTGTTCTGAATGTGGAGTCTGGGATGTGTGCCAGAATTTCTTTTTTTGAAAATAATAATAAAAATATATCCAGGTTTTGATTTTGCAAACATGTCCCTTGTTTAATGGTTCACTGCATGAAATGTTAGTGAATTATATGTTTTGTTATCTTCAATTTTATTATAAATTCTAACTGCAGGGGCTTGTCGAAAGAACTGTTGAGATGGCTAGTGATAATCCAATAAGCATCAAATGAAGCATTTTCAAAAATTATTTTATCAAATTTATATTTTGAATTGTACCTTTTTTTAAATTCCTTGCTGCTGATAAATTACCTCATAATGAATGACAAGTTAGACATGGGGTGAAGCTTTCAGCCTATTTCTTATTTTGTTTTCCCTTGACAGACAATAGGCTCTTTTGTCATTTAATATTTAGCTCTATTTTCAAACAGAAGCTTCATTATAACAATTTATTCTAAAAGCAGTGAAAATGTTTAAGTTGGGAGTTGTCAACATTATATAGTTGGTATATTGTATAAACTGATTTCAAAAGGGATAACTTCGTAGTTACATATTTGTTTCCAGAGCAGAAATGTTTCTGAAAGCCTCTTTCTCAACTGGACTTTATGGTATCAAAAGCTCTTTTTCACTGACGTTGACATTGTTTTGGGAAATGTGTTAAACCAAGGATAGAAGAAAAATCACAGATCAGAATTAGGGAAACTTTTAGAAATGCATCTTTAATGCAGAATAAATACATTTTAATATGTAACTTCAATGAGTCACATTTTATATATCATAAAATTCACCCATTGCAAGTATAGAATTCAATGATTTTTTTAAAGTAGATTTACAAGTTGTATAACCATCACAGTAAATCAGTTTCTTAACATCTCCATCACCCCAATAAATTCCCTTGGGTCCACTAACTGTAAGACTCTGTACCCCACACCCCCATCCCTACCACCTCAGGCAACCATTAATTTTTATCTATCTCTGTAGATTTACCTTTTGTGGAAATTTCCCATTAAAACAATAATGTAATATATGTTCCCTTGTGTCTGGCTTATTTCACTCAGCACAAGGTTTTTGAGGTTTGTCCATGGTAGAGCATGTATCAGCAGTTAGTTTTTCTTTATTGCTGAATATTATTCCATTGCATGTATATACCACTTTCTCTCCATTCATTATTTGAGGAATATTTAGGCTGCTCTTCTAATTTTTGTCTGGTATTAATAAGGTGGCTATGAATATCTGTGTAGAAGTCTTTGAGTTGGTATATTTTTTCACTTTTCTTAGACTGAGACCTAAGAGTGGACTTCCTAGGTCATATGACAAATGAATGCTTCATTTTTTAAAAATGTTTTTATTTAAATTCTAGTTAGTTAACATATAGTGTTATACTAGTTTCAGATGTACAATATAATGATTCAACACTTCCATACATCACCCAGTGCTCATCACAAGTGTCCTTAATCCCCATCCCCTAGTTCACCCATCACCTCACTCACCTCCCCTCTGGTAAACATCAGTTTGTTCTCTATAGTTAAGAGTCTTGGTTTGCCTCTCTCTCCTCTTGTCTTCCATTTGCTTGTTTGTTTTGTTTCTTAAGTTCTACAAATGAGTGAAATCATATGTATTTTTTCTTTCTCTGTCTGACTTATTTTGCTAAGTATTATACTCTCAGGCTCCGTCCATGTCATTGCAAATGGCAAGATTTCATTCTTTTATTGCTGATTATATATATACTACATTTTTATCCATTCATTAGTCGCTGGACATGGGCTGTTTCCATAATTTGGGTATTGCAGATAATGCTGCTGTAGACATCAGGGTGCATGTATCTCTTTGAATTAGTATTTTTATATTCTTTGGGTAAGTAACTAGCAGTGCAACTGCTGGATCCTGGGTAGTTCTATTTTTAACTTTTAAAGAAACTCTCAAACTGTTTTTCAGTGTGACTACACCATTTTATATAGACACTAGAATGTATGAGGGACCCCATTTCTCACATTCATTTATTATTCTATGTCGGTTTTAATATAGCCATTTTAGCGAATGTGAAATGGTATCTAATTGTGGTTCTAATGTGCATTTTTTAATGGCTAATGATGTCAGGAATCATTATATTTATGAGCTACTTTTGTGTCTTCTTTATTCAAATGTATATTCAAACCATTTGCCTACTTTTGTTGCGTTTTTTGTTTTCTTATTATTAAGGTAAAAATATTCTCTGCATATTCAAGATATGAATTCTTTATAAGATACATGTTTTACAAAATATTTTCTTTTAGCCTATTTATTTTTTAATTTTATTAATGATGTCTTTTGAAGTACAGATGGGTTGCATTTTGATAAGGTCAAATTTGTTGTTTTTAAAATTTTATATATAGTGGTTTTGGTAGCATTTCTAAGAAATCTTTGCTTAACCCAAGGTCTTAAGATTTTCCCCTGTATTAGATTTCTATGTCTGCTGTAACAAATGATAAACCTAGTGGCCAAAAACAATATATTTACTATATTTAAGATTTGCAGTTAATTCTGAAATGGATCTCACAGAGCTAAAATCAAGGTGTTGGCAGAAGTGTGTTCTTTTCTGAAAGTTCTGGAGGAGAGTATATCACCTGGCCCTTACCAGCTTCTAAAGGTTACCGACGTTCCTTTGCTTGTGGCCTTCTTTCCGAATCTTCAAAGCCAAAATAATCAGTCAAGTTCTCACACTGTATCATTCTGATCTGACTCTGATCCTTCCATCTTCCTCTCTCTTCTCCTTTTAAAGACCCTTGTGGTTACATTAGCTCTTCCTAGATAACCAACAATATTTCTACTTGAAGGTCAGCTGATTAGCAACTTTATTCTATCTGCAAACTTAATTACCCTTTGCCATATACCTGAACATATTTATAGGTTCTGGGGATTAGGACATGAATGGCCATTAGTTGTCCCACAATATAGACTGCATTTTTTGGTGTCATATCTAATAAATTGTTACCTAACATGAGGTCCAGAAGATATTTTTCTATGTTATCTTCCAAAAGTTTCATTATTTTAGCTCTTATATTTAATATAAATTTTGTGCTATTTTTATGCATATATGAAATAAGAGTCTAAGTTCATGTTGTGGATGTATAGTTGTCCCATCACCATCTCCTGACAAAGTTATACTTTTCTGTAATTAATTGCCTTTCATCTTTGTCAAAAATCAATTAACTATAAATGTAAGACTTTATTTCTAGACTCTCAATTCTGTTCTATTAATGTGTATGTTTATCTTTTAACTTAAGATAAGTTAACTATCTTCATAACTATAGTTTTATAGTAAGTTTGAAATTAGAAAGTTAAAGTCTTACAATTTTGTTCTATTTTTCTCAAAATTATTTTGGTTATTTTAGGTCTTCTCTTATTACATTTTCATATACATTTTTGGACCACTTTTCAATTTATGGAAAAAATAAAAACAAAAACTAAAACAACAAAAGCCTGCTAGAATTTTGGTAGGGTTTGTGTTAAATCTATAGATCAACTGAAAAAAGCTTCCATCTTAAAAATACTGAATCTTAGAATCTGTGAACGTGGAATACTTCTCTAATTATTTAGATCCTTAATTTCCCATAATGATAGTTCATCATTTCCACTATAAAATTCTTACTCTTCTTTGGTTAAACTTTATTCTTTTTGCTGCTATTATGAAAAGAATTGTAGAATAAATTTACTTTTTTGTTTTTTCTTTAAGATTTTATTTATTTATTTGACAGAGAGAGATAGAGTGAGAGAGGGAACACAAGCAGGGGGAGTGGGAGAGAAAGAAGCAGACTTCCCACTGAGCAGGGAGCCTGATGCGGGGCTTGATCCCAGGGCCCTAGGATCATGACCTGAGCCAAAGGCAGACGATTAACGACTGAGCCACCCAGGTGCCCTAGAATAAATATATTTTTGATAAAATAGTAACACTAAAATTTTTAAAAATGAAGTTGTATTTAACCAGATGAAGAAAGCTATACATAAATAACCAACATTTTTCTGCAGAGAAATCTTTTAAATAGATTGATCAGTTCATTAGTTAGCTATACAGTATAAAAATAATTAAAACTTCTACAGCCCAGAACTTAAGGAACATTTTCCACAGGAAGAATTTGATAAGACTCGAAGAATATGTTTACATTTAAGAAAAAGTTTGGGGAGGTTAAGTATACTACATTTTCTTCTTGGAGATTCACTATGCACATTAGCATATTAAAGGCTCAGAAATCCATTTTGGTTTACTTAGCCATATTTTTGTAGCCATATTTTCTTAACATCAAGGACCTCTAATGTAATCTCTAGAACATAATTCAGGAAATTCTGGGTTAGCAGTTTATGGTTTGCACAGCTTTCCCACAACCATGATATCTCACAAATTACTTGGGAGAGTAGACATGGTTATTGTTTTGACATGAAAAGCAACTAACGCAAGCCAAAGATCTGGTGAGTGCTGGAGACAGGGCTTATATCCATCTCTTCTTCTTCCAAATACCATGTGCTCTGAGAGAAGCCTGGTTCACTGAAGTATCAATCAATAAATTCGTAGAAGAAAGGAAAAACTACTAGTTGAAATATAGGTAGCCTTGATAAGCAGAATATTTTTGAAAATGAATCATCGGGTACTTTTTGTATATTTTCATTGAATCAGTCCTCAGATCAAATTTACTAAAACAGAAAATGCTTATATTTGAAACTAGAGAGTGGTAAATATTAAATAAGTATCTACAAATATTAATACAATTCCACAAATTCATTTAATGCATAGTGGAACCAAGCATAATTAAGGTGGGGGTGCCTGGATGGTTTAGTCGATTGAGCAGTGACTCTTGGTTTCAGCTCAGATCATGATATCAGGGTTGTGGGATTGAGCCCCGTGATGGCCTCTGTGCTCAGCTTGGAGTCTGCTTGAGATTCTGTCCCTCTCCCTCTGCCCCTCCCCACCACTCATGCTCTCTCTCTCTCTAAAATAAAATACATAAATGAAATCTTTAAAAATAAAAAAATAATCAAAGGGATATTTACTTTTTAAAAATAGTAACCAAGCCAAGGACAGAAATCTCACCAGGAACCAACCCTAATGGCACTTTAATCTAGCTTCCAGAACTGTGAGAAAATAAATGTCTGTTGTTTAAGCTACCAAATTTATGGCATTGTGTTATAGCATGCTGAGTTAACTAATATAGTGTGCTGACTAAATATTGCTATGCACTGTCATGAGTGCCAGAATAGAAGTCCATAGGGGTTCAGGAAAGGAAATGATTAATCAAATGCTTCAGAGAGAAGACATTTGAACTGGTTCTTGAGGGATGGGTAGGGACTTGCTAGGCAGTGATGTAACTGTGCAATTGTAAAGAGTTCTTGGTATTTGCTAAATGCTTACTTCTTGTCACAAAGCTCTTCCTTGTAAGCCTTTCACTCAACACATTGCTATGCTCAGAGAATAGTCTTAATGAATGCCATCAACTGATGTCCATGGATGTTGCTGTTCCCCACCCTCAACATTTTAGGGCTTGCTGAAGTTCTCCACTCCTCTAACCTCATGGCATGATGCCTGTGTTCCCTCTAGGGACCTGCTGGTTTCTGCAGAGGAGTGTCTTAGGGACATTTAGGGAATGGTGTTTTAAGGTGCCCTCTAAAGTCTCTAATTGGCAGTCAGTGTGGAAAAAGCACAATGGTAGGAAGAAAATAAGGATATCAAGGCAATTCCTGGTGCCATAGGCATCCCTGGAAATAGTTCAGAAACATCCACTTTTAATCATCTCCTGCCAAGTGGGATAAGTTACAGCACATCTGTGTTCCTATCTTAGTTTGTGCTTACATTTTGTACTGCATATACTAATGCATGTAATTATTATTGTCTACCCTATTCACCGGACTGTGGGTTTCGTTGTGCAAATGATATTTCATTCCTTCCCTTTCTGCTATTGGCTCTTATTCATTCATTCAGTCTCATTCTTTCAGCTCACATATCTATATTTAATGCCTATAATATGCCAGTCATTCTTCTAGGCACGGTCAGTACAGCAGTGAATGAGATATATGAGGGGCTTGCTCTCAACAAGATGGTTGTACATTAGAAGTAAGGGGGACAATAAAAAAATGAAACAAAGAAATGTCAAGATGATTTCTCTGATCAGTACCCTAAAGAGACTCTATGATCTAGGAGAAACTATGGACAGTGGTGAAGAAAGCTAAAGTCTGAAGATGAGAAGGATCAACAAGTACTGCAAAGATGAGTAAGAAGAAGCAGCAGAGAAGGGGCCCCAGGTTAACTACACAGTAAGTGCAAAGTCCCTGTGGCCATAAAGAGTTAGATTTTACTGAGAAATGAAAGGGATATCTATGTGGCAAGTACATAATATGTGAACTGAGAGAGAAAATAAGGTTGGGACATATAGGTCATATTGAGAACTTTGGATTTGCTACAATGGAAAGCCATTAAAGGGTTTTAATCTAAGGAGAAAATTTTGGTGTTCATCTTCAATTGCAATGTACAGTTTATACTTTTAAATTTTGTTGTGAAACTGGCTCTCAAATGAGCATTTACAGAAGGAAGGAAGCCTGTTAGTAAGCTACTGCTGTAATCCAAGCAGTCCTCAGCCCACGTGAGGAGACTTGCAGATGGAAAAGAAGAGAAAACATTGAGATATGCTTTTGGAGATAAAAAATAAATGATGATGTGTTTATGGATTGAACGTGAGTGTTCCGGAAAAGAAAGAATTGAAGTGCGACTTCTAGGTTTCTTGTCTTTGAGCAACTAGATGCATGACCGTGCCTTTTAACAAGGTAGGAAAGATAGGGAAAGAAAACAGGTTTGGAAATAAAAGAGAGAAGAGGGTTTTTCAGACCATAACTACTGGATATTTTGGCAGAGAAATCAAGGACAGAGTAGGATATAGAAGAATAAAGTTCAGGGGGAATTTTTATGTTGGACATAGATGAGAGGTGATATTACAAGCCAGAGAATGGATGTGGTTAAATGGGAAACAGTGAAGACAAGGAAGGAAAGGGGCCCAGGACTTCAGCGTGATGGGTACTTATCCAGCAGCCCCTCCCTTATCCACGGTCATTGTTCATGATTTCAGGTACCTGTGGTCAACTGTGGTCCTGAAGCAGATGATCCTACTTCTGAATCATCAGGAGGTCAATAGTAGCCCAATGCTATGCCATAATGTCTACATCATTCACCTTCATCTCATTACGAAGGCATTTTGTCATCTCTCACCAACATGAGAAGGGTGAGTTCAGTACAATAAGATACTTAGAGGGAGAGAGACCACATTCACATGACTTCTATTACAGTATACTTTGTAATTGTTCTCTTTTTAGTTATTGTTGTTCACCTCTTTATGTGCCAAATTTATAAATCAAGCATTATCATAAATATATGTTTTTTATCAAAACCATATATATAGGGTTCTATGCTATTTGTGGGTTCAGGCATCCCCTGGGGATTTTGGAACACGTGCCCTGCAGCTAAGAGAGGACTACCCTCTGCAGAAGATGGAGCGATAGAAGCAGACCAGGCAGCACAGAGACAGAGAAGTAGCAGTCAGAAGTGAGGGAGGAAAGAAAGGAGAATATGACCATGCAGAGGAGGAGGGGCCAGCTGTGATGGATGTTGTTGAGAGGCCTTGTGAGATAAGCTGGCAAAGTGTTCATAATATTTAGAAAATAAATGTCGCTGGTGACCATCCAAGAAGGGCTCCATGGGAGTGGTGGTGACAGAAACCAGACTGGAGAGAGTTGCTGAGAAAACTCCCAGGCTCCCACTTTCTATTATTAACCCGAAACCCCTGCAGTATATCTAAACCTAACCTACACTTCTCTAAATAGTCTTATGCTGGGTAGCCACAAAATCTGGTCATTTAGATGGCACTATGTTGGATTCAAAGATCTTCATAACCTGAAATCAGCAATTTTTAGAATTTTCTGGAAAAAAAAAAAAAAGCAGGCCCAGTGATGTTGGTCTTCAGGTCTTTGCTGTTGGGTAATTTTATGATGCATCATCCCCGAAATAGAAGAGTGATTGTAAGCTGGCACTCACTTTGTGACCTCACTGCCAATCGTTAATAACAGACTGTGTGCAAAGAAGATACATTTGCAGAGACAAAGGGCATTTTACACCACGATTTTCTCTCTGTTTCTTCCACCCAATCTGAAAAGCAACTTCCTATTGTCCAATCTTGGTACTTTTCGGAAGTCAGAAAAGGTAGATTTTAAAGCTTCTCCTTGAGTAACCTGTCTTATGGGCTATCTATATAGTGAGCATAATTCTCTTTGAGCGTGAATAAAGAGAAAAAAAACAAACTTAAAAATGATTAGCTAAAATAATTTCATTTCTTCCTTTCTATATAGGGCCATGTTTGTCTTTCCTTTTGTCTTCTCTTGTTTATTTCCCTCTATCCTTAGTTTATTCAAAGTCTGTATGTAGCTGAGCCGAAGTTGGTTTAGAAGATTCAACCACAGAGCACTTTTTATAGGGACTTGTGGAAAGTTTTTTTTTTTTTTTTGTTTTCCTTTCCATCTTGGGGACGCCTAAAAATAACTTGCAGGTGGGCAACTTAATTCCCAGCCAAATTCTACCTCTGCTCTTTATTACATTATTTGTTGCATTTTTAGAAAGTTTTACAGCTGATATTGAAGTTTTTGATTATTTTTTTTCTGGATCTGTAATTTTCCAGAGTTATTTTATAGGCCTATATAAAGTCCATAATCTTGTTTTTATTATAATTTTAGTTTTGGTAAGTGAACAATGGACATGGGGCCAAATGCGATTTTTTTCTCCCACGGTGAAATGGTCCCCAGTGATACTTGATCCTGGCATTGAACATCAAAGGTTCAGGTCTCTTTTAAGAAATGTGGACAGCAGAAAGCTTCTCTGCTGAAAGGATATAGGGGGCTTGGGGGCAGGGAGGCAGTCAATCCCAACACTGCAATGTTGAATTATCTGTAAATAATTTTTTTTTGATTGAACCATTTGGAAGCTGCCATTCACATATCTGCCTTTACAAATTCAAAATGCCTGGTACTATCACTTTGGTTGATTTCTTATCACTAAATTCTAATTATTGAGGTGATTGATTTCATGAATGCTTGTTGTGCCTACAACTATAATGCCTTATAAATTTCCATCTAAACAAATGCATTTCCTCTATTTTTTTTTATAATTGGATGTTGCTGGGCACCTCAAAATGAGGCCTTTAAATACTAAATAATTAGGACCATAAACTCTTCAATCGACTGTTATCATGCAGTGCATGTAGAAGCATTACTACCAGCTCATTATGATTAATCTGGGGAAGCAATGTGGTTATAATTAATTTCTATTCAATTCCGTTTCCTATAACGAGAGATGCACACATCTGCTTACACTTAGTGAAGACTTACTACCCTCAGGATCGCTGTCATCTAAATCACAAAAATTACTGATATTGTGTTCAAAATTAAAGAATACTTGCAGTGCACCTGAAAGGCATGGAAGACCATTGAATTTGAGTCAGGAGACTTGTGCTACAGTTTAGGGCACAAGAAATATGTTTTGTTTTGTTTTTTTAGTAATTTCAAATCTTTTGGCATCAGGTTCTTCATCTTTAAGTTTAAGCATTTGAATTAGGTGGTGACCCTTTTCCCTTCTTTACCCAAAACCTTGGGAGGCAATATAAAATTGTCTCTTTTCCTTTCTTTTCTTTAAAATTGATTCACTTTACAAATAAGACATGGTTTCAATATGAGGTAAAATAAATTACCTAATGCAAATAAGAATAAGTCTGCTTTGACCTAACCTTTCTCTCCCCGACCTGTCTCAGCCCCTGAAGAAATCACATGTTTATTTTAATGTGCATGCTTGCAGATCTTTTACTGTGGATTATATATGAATGTCTACTTTCACAAATGATAAAACTATATTTTTTAATGGCTGCATAGCATTTGTCTTATGGGTGTATGTAACATATTTAGCCATAATCCAATGGAAGTATATCCATATTATTTATCTTTTTAAAGAATTATGATTAAGTCCTTTTTGCACACATATGCAATTAATTCTATATGGAGAAAATGAGCAGGTGAAATTGTTGCATGACAGGAAATGCACATTTAAACAATTTAACAGATGTTGCTAATGATACCTCTAAAAAAGACCCTGGTATGTACCACACAATTATTTATATTATGTGAGTGTTTAAAATGTTGCCAATCTGAAGGCAAAGAATGTGCTGTCTCATAATTTTCATTTGCTTTTCCATGATCACAAGTGAAAATGAGATTGTTCTTGTCATTATTGGCTTTTTACACTTCTGTTTCTCTTCTTTGCCCGCCTTACTATTTTTAAGTATTAATTTATCTAACATTTTAATAGATTTTAGATGCCAATCCATCCCTTTTGTATATTGGACAATTATTTTTCCAATTTGCCACTTTCTCTCTCCTTTGTTTATAGTGATTTTTATTTTTTGTCTTTGTTTTGTCAAATGGAGTTGGTACTTTAAAATAGTTTCCAGAATTGATGTGGGTACTCTTTCTATAGGCAAGGTGGCCTATTGTGCAGAAATCAGTAGTCAATAGATTAATAGAAGACCTACTCTGTGCAAAGACCTGTATCAAAAATAATAAATGAAGGATAGACATTTACATGAAAAGAGTAATCTCTTGAGTTTCTTAATATATCACATTTAAATATACACTCTGTCCTTACATATTCTTAAATGTTTAATAACACAGCAAAAACTAAGGCTTTGGAATAGTTATATAGTATTTTCTTATTGTAAAATAAGGATTGGCATATCCATTAAGGTAGAAATTAAAGTAGTAATCACCTGTAATCTCATCATTCAGAAATAGATACAATTAACATCTCTGTGTGAACCTTTGTCTTTTTTCTATTGCACACATGTAGAAAAAGCACCTATGGTTGCATCCCAGAAATATTGTCATTTGACTCCTGAATTGTAGACTCACAGAATGCCGGGAGAGCAGATAATGTTTACCATTACATAGTGCACTGATCTCCTTTGCTGAGGTACCTCCAGTGATGGGGAACCCGCTTCTTTTCCAAATATTCTTCCTCCCTTCCTCCCTTTCTTTCTCCTTCTTTCCTTCTTCTCTTTTGATAGGGATCATATGAAAACAGTCCTTTCTCTGCATCCTGCAATTGGTCTCCTTCTAACTTTGACTCTTTGCTTCTTTTTGCTTTAATTATACTTAGATGTCTTTGTTGATGAACAAATATGCTATTGAGAATAACTACTTGGACATATCCACACGTAATAGATACTCATGTTCTGCATGTGTGTTGTGTAGTCAGTGATGATGTCCAAGAGTATGAGGAGGTAAGAAAATTTTACCGAGTTTCTGTCTCCTTTGGGCCCCTCTGCCTAAGATACATGTGAGCCCATTAACTTGTCATTCTCTGCAATGTTATATTGCTGTCGATAGAAATCTCTTTTACTGAGAAGACCCTCATGCTACCCCTTGTCTGGCTAACGTCCTGCCCTTCAGTTCCTGGTCATCTCTCAGCCCCTCTAGAAAGTCTTCTCTGAGCTTTACCTCTTTCATGGGCCAGTCTGGGTTAGATGCTTTCACTCTCCTATGGGCAATGCTTATCTTTGTCAGGGCCCATGTCATCACTTCTCGGCCTTTTGGCTAAGATCAAGTGTCAGGGCCCATGTCATACTACTTTGGAATTTCTTGTTGATTTGTGGATAAGCTTTTCATTAGTCTATAAGCATCTTGAGAGCAGATCTGTCCCGTGTCTGGTTCTATGGTACTTTGCACCATACAGAGTGGATTTCTAATAAATATTTGTTGAAAAGACAATGAGTGACAGAATGCATAAACAAACTCTCATTCAACTCATGTCACTTTCAAAACCCCTTAAAAATGCCCTTCAGACTCAGCTCAAGCTATTCCCCTTTTCTGCCTCCAAGACCCTCTTTTTTCCCCACCTTTTGCTTTCTGCCTTTTCTAATGGAAATCAACTTCACTTCCAGCCTCTCTTAATTTTGCCACCTTTTTTCCCACGTTGTTTCAATGAGACAACACAGAGAATGAACATGGATGGAACCTTCCTACTGTGGAATATTGTAACTCTCCATACATGAAAATTTTGATCTCTCATATTTATTAAAAATACATGTGTCTATCCATCATTTATCTATAAGATATGCTAGGCACCAAATGGTTCACAGTTAATATTTTATGAGCTGGGATTTTGCGTTATTTGTATGGTTTTCATTTTGATTGTGTTTCCTAAATTGCTCACAATGAAACTGTAATCTTTTTTATGTAGGGGAAAATATTAAATTATTTAGAACATGAATTATTAGATTTGGCAATGAAGAGGTCCCTCGTGTACCTCCAGGAAAATTTGAGAGGAGGAGTAAAGGAAGAAATAAGATTGTAAGGAGGTAAGGATTCCAAGCTTATCACTTACGAATTTGGAACTTTTGAAACTTCTTACCCTACTGAGATGAACTTCAATTTAAATTTAGATATTACAATATGTTGATAATTTTGGGGTAATTCTAACGAATAATTGCTTGTCAAATGGGTTTCATTTAATTGCCTGGGGAGTGGATATAATGTGTATTCTCTTTCTCTGTGGAACGAGAAGACCTGATGTCAGTCTCCACCATTCCAGGTGCAGGCTCAGGAGTCGTCACAGCCATGGGGCTGAGGTCTGTGCATCCTAGAGGGAATGGTCATATAAAAACACTGCACTTCATCAAGTTTCTTTTGGATTGTTTCAGTTTCCATGAAATTAGTTCCTTCTCTCCCATCGCTGTTAAGAATATTTGGAAAATACATGTTCAAGGGCTTTGCTCCAGGACCCTCTGGAGACAACAGGGCAGCATGGTGGGAATGGCATATGCTTTGGAGTCAGAAAGGCATCAAAGTTGGATTGCCAACTGCACCATTTACCTGCTGTGTCCTTGAGTGTATAAATCCCCTAATTTCTCGAAGTCTGAGTTCTTCATCATAATAGCAGGGTTCTTATGAGGGTTGTGACACAATTAATACTTGGTATTTGTGGGTGTTAGTTACTTTCCTCTCCCTTTCTCCTGTTTCCTCCTCCGCTACTGAATTTCTTCTATTTAAATAAATGCTTCTTATTCTTGTGTGAAGGGCATGGTCTCCTTAGAGAAATAAAGAAAGCTGTGGACTCTCTCCTCAAGAAAATGCACACTTGCACAAAAGTTGACATAATTTCAGACAATTCACAGACCCCCATGAAACACTTCCATGGGCCTAGGCCTTAATAAACATTGCTCTACATTTTTAATTTCAGCTCAGTTCCATTTTTCCTTTTATAGACTCTCCTGTGAGATTTCAAGTCTCTGAGCCTTTTTCAAGGGCTGTTGGAGACTGGGGAGTGTGACATCTATCACTACCCACCAGCACATGCTACAGGGCAGGTGTCAGTGAGCAGGCATGACTACTTGAGCACTGAGAGCAGCGTTGCCTTTCTCTTCCCCTTCTTATCTTTTTTGGGGCTTACTTGTTCAAAGCAACATTTGTTTACCTCTGGGATGCAAATGAGGATCAAATTGACACGATCAGATTCTCTGACACCTCAAAGCCTGGATGAGCATTCCCCTCTGGATTGCTCCATCTCTTTTAAAAGGAAGTTAAAGAATCAATTCATCAAATACCTAAATTTGAACTCATTTTATTTCTATTCAGTGAATAGAATGCTGCAATCTGAAGAGTCAAGCAAACAAACAAACAAAAACAAGCACAGAACATCTGGTTTTTGTTTTTGCTTTTGCCCCTAGCGGCTTTCTCTTGACTGCCAGCTTTGCCTGAAGGTTAGGAGACATAACACCTCTTGAAGCAGGCTTCAGTCAATGAGGATGGAAACTCGGTGTATTGATACCAGCTCTTTTGCCCCAAAGTAGATAACCCAGAGGCTCCTATTGTGTGTTAGCTCCCAGAGTTTCCTGAGTTGAATGATGTTCTAGTTGCCCTCAGTAGTAGCCAGCTTAATAAAGTACACTTTGTTGCTCTGTTTCTACTCCTGTCTTGCTTCCCACATACCTATCAGTATTTTCCTTCATTCCCAAAGCAATTACTTGAACTTAAATCCTCTGTCACAGTTGGCTTCTGGAAGAACCCAAACTACAACATTATCTAACTGACTCAAGAGATGTGCTTTTGGCTCTCACTTCTTGTAGGAGATTTAATATCCACAGTTGTGCCCACTAAATGACTGTACTAGTCCCCAGGCAATGTGACAACAGAAGCACCTGCTCACACATCCAAATGTCCCCCCAAGGGAATGCAGTAATACTACTCCCAGTCACAAATCACAGATCTACAAGATAAATCATTTGATTCTAGTTTGAAGTACATGCTTGAATAATTGATTTACATGTGTAATTTTAAGTTAAAATTAATAAGATAATTCTACTAGGTTTTGCAAATAATCTTGTAGTCGTTACAATATTTTAAGATTTACTGTATTTATGTCTCTACTTTATTAGATTTGTAAGAATTGGTTACGTTCTTCGGGAGCTTTTTCTGTTATTCAGATAATTGAATCTCATACAAAAGAAAATCAAATATATTAAATGTATAAATGTTGTTTAAAATATTTAAGGGGATTTAATTAACTAAGTTGTAAAATCTTCTTTAAAAGCCATACTTAAAATTTATTGGATTTATAAATAGCCACCATAAATTTGTAAATTAAATCTAAATGCTTTGTAAAAATAAACTAAGCCTCTCAATTTATAACTTTAGTAAATTAAATATTAATTTGAAAATTGTAGTAACCCTATATAATCTTTTCTGTGTGCAATAACCTCAAACACAGAAACCGTTTCACATTAATAGTGTTTAATAAGTCTTGCTCTTTATTCTAAAAAAATTCACCAAGAATCTTTGTTCTTTCTTTATCAAACTTACCCCATCTTTCAAAGCACCCTTCTAACTCCCACTTCCCCCTGAAGTCTGTCTTCCTATCTCCAATTCTTCATTCTCTTTACTTCAATTTCTGCTGTATTTATAATCTACATCATACCATAATCTTGTTTCTCATGCATTATTCTGTTATTTCTTTCCACTTAAGGTAGTATAGTCCTACAACTGGATTGATAGTTCTTTCATGGTTCCATGTCTTTCACTTCTTTAAAATCATCCAAAGAGTCTTCCTCAAACCCACTCTACCCTCTTCCATTTTGCAGAATTCTAACTCCAGTGATAGTTCCTGAGTGGCTGTAATGTTCCTGTCCTCATTAACACAGCATTCTTGTCAAGTATCTGGCCTTAAATCAGTTAGCCCCAGTCACAAGTTTATGGTCTGTAAGTTTGCAATCCTCTAGGGAGCTTCCCTGGTAGTCTGAAACCAGACCCCTGAATGCAAAGAGTAGCAAGAGACTGAAGAATATCCATGCCACTCCAGGTTGATAGGTGGCAGTTTTCATAAGCAAAAGAAACTTACATATGAAGCTTGTCTTGGGTGGCAGCAAGTAAAATGGGTCCCTGCCTTTGCCTGCCAGATCTTAAAAGTTTATAAAGAGGCCTTAGCCGGCTTTAGTTGCATATACCATGTAGGTATTCTGAACATCACATTACCCACTCAAGGCTGGGAGTGGGAAAAGCAAGCAGAATCCACATTCCAAGGACTGAGGCAGAGGTAAGGAGCCTCTGAATGCCCAGGTCAAGTCATGGGTCAGTTGGCAATCATGTCCTTTCAATGACCTCCTCCAACAGGGTCCCACTTACCATTGTGCAGGACTTAGCTTAATATAGCTTCCTTGACTATATTTGTTTCAATTATCTCTTGCCACGCTAATGTTAAATGTTAATTGTGTCAAAAATCAGTGGCTCTAAATAATAATTGTTTATCATAGTTCATGAACTGAAGGGTTAACTTTAAAGTGGCCTCTGGTCTCAGTCAGGCTCATTTGTGCATCTTCCATCAGCTATGGGTCATGTAGGCTGATCTTGGCTGAGATCTCTTGCAAATTTGAGAGTCCACTGGCTGTTGACTAGTTTAGCAGAGCCTTGGGTGAAATGACTGTGCTTTCTTCTCAGTATCCCAGGCACTTTCTGAGACTAGCTGGGGCTTATTCTCTTAGCAAACACAGAAAAGGCAGAAAGGAAGTGACAGATACAAGTTCTTTGTCAAGACTCTGTACATGTCAAGTTTTCTAAAATCCTATTGACCCAAGCAAGTCATATGGTCAAGCACAGCTTCAGGGGATTTGGGAACAGTCTGGAAAAGAACTGTGAGACCACAGGGCGAAGAATGAAGATATAAGGAGAGGGCAGAATTGGGCCATCAATACACTAAGTCAAAATCAGCACTCAAATCAGAGCACTTACTAAGAATTATGAAATTGAGATGCAGCTGTGCTTCTGGATGATGTAAAATCTGAAATTCCTGATATATTTTTGCACAAGTGAGGAAAAAATTCTGAGGGAACAGAGTGAACAAGACAAGAATATCTACTATCACTATTTATGGATAAATCATGGTGAATGATCCATGACTGGATCCTGTTCTGTTTGAACGTTTTCAGTAATGTCAACCATTGCATCCATTTATTTATTTATTTTTAAAGTTTTTATTTAAATTCCAGTTGGTTAACACACAGTGTAATATTAGTTTCAGTTGTACAATATAGTGACTCAACACTTCCATACATCACCTGGTGCTCATCACAAGTGCACTCCTTAATCCCCATCTCCTATTTAACCCATCCTCCACCCACCTCCCCCCTGGTAACCATCAGTTTGTTCTGTACAGTTAAGACTATGTTTCTTGGTTTGCCTCTTTCTCTCTTTTTCTCCCCTTTGCTTGTTTGTTTTGTTTCTTAAATTCTAAAGATGAGTAAAATTATATAGCATTTGTCTTTCTCTGATTGACTTATTTCACTTAGCATAATACTCTTTAGCTCCATCCATGTCATTGTAAATGGCAAGATCCCATTTTTTATGGCTGAGTAATATTCCATTGTATGCATATATATGTGTATATACATACATACACACAGATACATTGTACATTCCATTGGATGTGTACATACATTTCAATGTACACACATTCCATTGTGTGTGTGTGTGTGTGTGTGTGTGTATACATACCACATCTTCCTTATCCATTCATCAGTTGATGGACACTTGGGCAATTTCCATAATTTGGCAATCAACAAAACTAAGAGGCAACCGATGGAATGGAAGATGATATTTGCAAATGACATATCTGATAAAGGGTTAGTATCTGAAATATATAAGAAACTTATAAAACTCAACATCCACAAAATGAATAATCCAATTAAGAAATGGGCAGAAGACATGAGTTTTTCCAAAGAAGACATGTAGATGGCTTACAGACACATGAAAAGATGCTCAACATCACTTATTACCGAGGAAATATAAATCAAAACTGTAAAAAGATATCTCCTCACACCTACCAGAATGGCTAAAATCAACAACACAAGAAACAACAGGTGTTGGTGAGGATGTGGAGAAAGGAGAACCCTCTTACACTGTTGGTGGGAATGCAAACTAGTGCAGGCACTCTGGAGAACAGTATGGAGGTTCCTCAAAAAGTTAAGAATAGAACTACCCTAGCAGTTGCACTACTAGGAATTTACCCAAAGAACACAAAAATACTAATTCAAAGTGGTAAGTGACCCCGATGTTTATCGTAGCATTATCTATAATTGTCAAATTACGGAAGCATCCATTTATTTTTAACCCAGTTTGAATCGCACTTTTATTTAACTTGGAAAGTTTTAACACTAACAAACTCATAAGTGTAACAAGGATTGAAGGGGAGCTTGGTGCAGTGGTTCCTAAACTTGGAATCCTGCTTCCACCTTCTCTTCATCCTGATGTTCTGATTAGGTGGTTCTTGGGTGAGACCACTCATTGTAAGAAACTCCTCATAAAATTCCAATGCATTCCTTGGATCTGGGATTTCTTGTTCTAGGTAATAGTGTATAATGATACTTATTTAAGAGGTTTTGGGTGACTCTTATAAAAATACTAGGAGGTTGGCACCTTATAATCACAAACCTTGAATTCCAAAAGAAAGAAATGATTACACAATTTCATTCAAAACCATTTCTCATTGTCAGCCATGAAAATAAATTTGTCACGCACACACACAGAGAAACACAATCACATGTCCTGCATTAAAATTCTACATAATTAACATCCAGATATCCTAACATTTTGGGATAAGGAGAATCATTCTGTGAGAGTAATATAAACCTATACTGTTAATATAGTTTAAAAAAAGATGATTGTGTGCATGCATGTTCATTTGTGTGTGTGTGTGTATAAAAGAAGGCTTAAAAAGTGTTGAAGAGCACTTCAAAATAGAAGTTCCTGAACAAACATTGTAGGCAGATGGTGTCTTAAGAAAATCTTGCAGCCTTGTGAATTGATACAGAAGCTTGTTAACAAATCCAGTGCACTTACAGGAGCCATATATTAGAAACTTCCTCTGGCAGAGAGATCTCTGCTGCATTTCCAAGTTTTTAAATAAACTGATGGCTCTCTGGAGGTTTTATTCAACACTTAGGTGTTTACCATCCTTACAGCATATGCTACCTACTTGATTCCTATTTGCTCCTTTAGGAGAAAGAGTGATTTAAGAAAACAGCAGGTCTGAGTAGGATCTCAGATTAACTTCACTGATCTCAATTTCTGGTAATGCAAAAGGCACTTCCAACATGCTAAGGTCCTATACATGTCACATGATGCATGATTTAGAGTTATATTTTTGGATGGAACATATGTAGAGTATAAGCCATATTTTTTTCTAAGGAAAACATTGCTTATTCTAAAATTCAAATGGAATTTCAAGAGATCCAGATAGCCAAAACAATTCTTGAAAAGGAAGAAGAAAATAGGAGGATTCACACTTCCTGACTTTAAAATTTAATATAAAGCAACACTAGTCAAGACACTGTAGTATTGGCATAATGACAGACATATAGGTTAATATAATAAAATTGAGAGTCCAGAAATAAACCCATTTGTTGATACACAACTGATTTCTAAAAGAGTGTGAAGACCATTCAAAAGGGAAAGAATAGTCTTTTCAGCAAATGTCTCTTGGACAACTGGATAGCCATGCACAAAAGAATGAAGTTGGACCCTTAGGACACACCATATATGAAAATTAACTCAAAATACATGAACACCTAAAGGTAGGAGTTAAAATTGTAGAACTCTTAGAAGAAAACATAGGGGGACGTCTTAAAAACTTTGGATTTGACAAAAGATTCTTATATATGACACCATAGCATGAGCAGAAAAGAAAAAAAAAAAAAAACAGCGGTGAATTGGATGTCATCAAAATTAAAACTTAAGGGTTTCAGAAGACACTATCATTAAAGTGAAAAGATAACCCATGGAATAGAGAAAAGAATTGCAAATCATATATCTGATAAGGAATTTATATCTAGCATTGTAAAGAATTCTTACAACTCAATAATAAGAAAAAAACAGTCCATTTAAGGATGGACAAGGGCTCTGAATACACATTTTCTCCAAAAGGTATATAAATGGTTAATAAGCACATGAAAATATGCTTTACATCATTAGTCATCATGAAAATGCAAATATGCTTGACATCCTTACCACAGTGAGATACCACTTCATGCCCACTAAGATGGCTAGAATAAAAAATAACATGATAACAAGCATTGGTGAAGATGTGGAAAAATTAGAATCCTCATACCTGCTGGTGGGAATCTAAAATGGTGCACTTAGGAGTGCCTAGGAGCTCAGTTGGTTAAGCATCTGACTCTTGATTTTGGCTCAGGTCATGATCTCAGGGTCATGAGGTCAAGATTGAGCCCTGTGACAGGCTCAGTGCTGGGCATTGAGCCTGCTTAAGAGTCTCTCTCTCTCTCTCCCTCTGCCCCTTCCCACTGCCAACTCAGGTGAGTGCACTCTCATTCTCTCTCTCTCTCACACACACACTAAATACATACATACATACATACATAAATACATAAAGATCACTGAGGTAATGGTACGTATATTTAGAAAAAATTAAAAATAAAATAAAATGGTGCACTCAGTTTGGATGGCAGTTCCTCAAATGGTAAAACATACAGTTGTTATAATACCCAGCAACTTATTCCTAAGTATACATCTAAAAAAATGAAAACAAATGTCCACAAAAATTTGCACATTAATGTTAATTGCAGCATTATTCATAATAGCCAAAATACAAAAACAACCCAAATATTAATAAACTGATGAATAAATTTAAAAAATTGTGACCTATCCATTCAATGGAATATTATTCAGCAGTAAAAAATAATGAAGTATTGGTTTATGCTATAACATAAATAAATCTTTAAAATATCTTAAATGAAAGAAGCAGTCACAAAAGACCATATATTATATAATTCTATTTTTATGAAATGCCCCAAATAGGTACATCTATAGAGACAGAAAGTAGAATAGTGGTTGTTTAGGGCTGAAGGTGGGGTGTGGATGAAGGTAGGGTGATGATAGCTAAAGAGTACAAGATTTCTTTTTGGAGTGATGAAAAATGTTTTAAAATTAACTATGACCACATCCAGTGTCCATTTCCACATGTAAGGAGCTCAGAAGTTGTCACTCTGTTGTAAAAGTAAAAAGCTGAACAGACTAAAAAATTGAAAAACTATTCTTGGATTTGTGAGAGAAAGGGGGAGGGGCACAAGGCAAACCACTCCCCCCCAAGATTGTAGAGACAGACAAACAAATATGAGGATTCATGGCTTACCAGTGCAGAGACTCACAGCAGAAGTCACTGTGGGAACCAGTGCTGGGATAGGAACCTGAAATGTAATTGACAAATTGCTAGAGGCTCAGTGTGGACGACTCTGAGAGTTAAAAACTCCAAGGAAACCCAGTCATGTAGTTCCCCATAATTTTGTGAGATTATGTCCAGGAGATTGACCAGCTTCTCACAGTAAATATGAGAAAAAAAAAATTTCTTCATGCTTCCAGCAGGGGAAAAAGAAAAGGAATCATTTTGAAATAAGCTACCCTCTGGAGAAAATAGTTAGCTAGAGATTAACCTGCTGGGGTATTCTTAGAGTCTAACTGAAATGGAGAAAAATAAATACCCAATGTAAGTCTGCCTTAATTTTCTACATGGGAGGGGCGCCTGGGTGGCTCAGATGGTTAAGCAACTGCCTTCAGCTCAGGTCATGATCCAGGGTCCTGGGATCGAGCCCCGCATCGGGCTCCTGGCTCAGCAAGGAGCCTGCTTCTCCCTCTCCCTCTGCCTCTCTCCCTGCTCATGCTTTCTCTTCTCTCTCTCTGTATCTCTGTGTCTCAAATGAGTAAATAAAATCCTTAAAAAAAAATTAAAAAAAAATTTTTCTACATGGGAGAAAGGAAATACCCCAATCCAGCCCACTCTAGCCATTCTACCCCACCTCAGTGGTGAGGGAAAAACAAAACAAAACAAAACAAAACAAAACAAAACAAAAAAACAACCTGGCAAATACTTGTGAAGATCACAAACCATAAGCATAGGCTCACTAAAAGACTGAGACCTAATCATGGGACCATGGAACACTTCCCCTCCATCCATACCTCATCATCACATTTCTAAAGGCCTATTTACAACAGTTCCTTTTATATGGAACATCATGTCTAGCTATCAACAAAAAGTTACAAAGCATACTAAAAGACAAAAAACACATTTTGAAGAGATAGAACAAGTGTCAACATCAGATATGGCAAGGATTTTGGCATTATCAGATAATTTAAAATAACTATAATTAAGGGTATCTGGGTGGATCAGTGAGTTAAGCATCTGACTCTTGATTTCGGCTTAGGTCATGATCTCAGGGTCATGAGATCAACACCTTATCAAAGATATACAAAGATATACAATACCTTATCAAATATATACTACTAACATACTTTATATAAAGTAGATATAAATATATGGAAAGATGCTTCACATCATATGGTACCAGGAAAATGGAAATTAAAACAACACCAAGATACCATAAAAAAACTATTGGAATGGCCTAACTCTGGAATATTGACAACATCAAATGCTGATGAGTATGTGGAGAAACAGGGTCTTTTATTCATTGTGGTGGGAATGTAAAATTGTATGACCACTTTGGAAGAGAGTCTGGCAACTTCTTATAAAACTAAACATACTCTTACTGTATAATCCTGCAATCATGCTCTTGGGTATTACCCAAAGGAGTAGAAAATGTTTTTATATCCACACAAAATCCTGCACATAGATGTTTATAGCAGCTTTATTCATAATTGCTGAAACTTGGAAAAAACCAAGATGTCTTTCAGTAGGTCAGTGGATAAATAAACTGTGGTACATCCAGACAGTGGAGCATTATTCAAAGCCAAGAAGAAATGAGCTATCATGCCATGAAAATACATAGAGGAACCTTAAATGCATATTACCAAGGCAAAATAGGTTGCATACTGTATGATTCCAACTATATAACATTCTGGGAAAGGCAAAACTGTGGAAACAATGAAAAGATCAGTGGTTACTAGGATCTGGGGAGAGGGATGGATAAACAAGTGGAGCACAGAGGATTTATAGGGCAGTGAAAATATTTCATAGGATACCATAATGTTGGGAACCAGTCATTAAACATTTGTCCAAACCTATAGGATGTACAATATCAAGAGTGAACTATAAACTATGGATTATCAATTGTGATAATTAATACCACTTTGCTGAGAGATGTTTTTAATGTGTGTGTGTGTGTGTGTGTGTGAGGGTAAATGTTCATGTGTGCATGTGTGGGGACAGAGGATATATGGGAAATCTGTACTTTCCTGTCAACTTTGCTGTAAAACTAAAACTGCTCTAAGAAAAAGAAAGTAATACCAAAACAAAATTGTGGTGGTGGTTGCACATTTCTGAGAATATACAAATAAATTATTGATTTGTACACTTTAAATGGGTGAATTATATATATGTGAATTATATCTAAATAAAGCTGTTAAAGAGTGCCTGGGTTGCTCAGTCATTTAAGCATCTGACTCTTGATATTGCCTGAGGTCATGATCTAAAAGTCGTGAGATCAACCCCGGCGTTAGGTTCCATGCTCAGTGTGGAGTCTGGTTGAGATTCACTCACTCCCTCTCCTTCTGTGCCCCCCACTTGCACTCACGTGCGCATGCTCTCTCTCTCTCTCAAATAAATAAATGTATCTTTCAATAAAGATGTTGAAAAAGATACTGCAGCTATTGGAAGGGTAATAAGGGAATATTACAAATAACTTTATAGTCATAATTTCTACAACTTTGGAAAAGTGGACCAATTTCTTGTAAACAAACTACGAAAACTCAAATAAGATAAAATACATATCCTAAACAGTCGACAAAACTAAAAGACAACCAACAGAATGGGAGAAGATATTTGCAAATGACATACCAGATAAAGGGCTAGTATTCAAAATCTATAAAGAACTTATCAAACTCAACACCCAAAGAACAAATAATCCAATCAAGAAATGCACAGAAGACACGAATAGATACTTTTCCAAAGAAGACATCCAAATGGCCAACAGACACATGAAAAAGTGCTCAACATCACTCGGCATCAGGGAAATCCAAATCAAAACCTCAATGAGATACCACCTCACCCCAGTCAGAATGACTAAAATTAACAAGTCAGGAAACGACAGATGTTGGCAGGGATGCGGAGAAAGGGGAACCCTCCTACACTGTTGGTGGGAATGCAAGCTGGTGCAGCCACTCTGGAAAACAGTATGGAGGTTCCTCAAAAAGTTGAAAATAGAGCTACCCTATGACCCAGCAATTGCACTACTGGGTATTTACCCCAAAGATACAAATGTAGTGATCCAAAGGGGTATGTGCACCCAAATGTTTATAGCAGCAATGTCCACAATAGCCAAACTATGGAAAGAGTCAAGGTGTCCATCAACAGAGGAATGGATAAAGAAGATGTGGTATATATATAAACAATGGAATATTATACAGCCACCAAAACAATGAAATCTTGCCATTTGCGATGAAGTAGATGGAACTAGAGGGTATTATGCCAAGTGAAATAAGTCAATCAGAGAAATACAAGTATCATATGATCTCACTGATATAAGGAATTCTTAATTTCAGGAAACAAACTGAGCATTGCTGGAGTGGTGGGGGTGGGAAGGATGGGGTGGCTGGGTGATAGACATTGGGGAGGGTATGTGCTATGGTGAGCGCTGTGAATTGTGTAAGACTAATGAATCACAGACTTGTACCTCTGAAACAAATAATACATTATATGTTAAAATAAAAAAGATAGTGGGAAGGGAAAAATGAAGTGGGGGAAATCGGAGGGGGAGATGAACCATGAGAGACTATGGACTCTGAGAAACACACTGAGGGTTTTAGAGGGGATGGGGGTAGGGGGATGGGTTAGCCCGGTGATGGGTATTAAGGAGGGCACGTATTGAATGGAACACTGGGTGTTATATGCAAACAATGAATCATGGAACACTACATCAAAAACTAATGATGTATGGTGACTAACATAACATAATAAAATAAAATTTTTTTAAAAAGCAGCAAAAGAAAAAAAATACATATCCTAAATTGCCCTATAACTATTATAGAAATTGATAATGTGATTAAAAAATCTCTCTCCCTACCCACACTCCTGAAAATCTCCAGGCACAATGGTTCATTGCAGAATGAACATTCAAAGAATGAACATCAATTTTACATAATCATTTCTAGAAACTAGAAGAGAAGGGAATACTCCTAACTCATTTTGTGTGGTTAATGTTACATGAACACCAAAATAGGAAAAAGAAAGAAAAAAGGAAAAGAGAAAGAAAGAAAGAAAGAAAGAAAGAAAGAAAGAAAGAAAGAAAGAAAGAAAGAAAGAAAGAAAAGAAGAAAGAAAGAAATGGAAGAAGGAAGGAAGGAAGGAAAAGAAAAAAGAAACTATAGACCAATATTTCTCATTAATTTAGACATAAAAGTCCTCCACAAAATTTTGGTACATTAAGTCCAATCATGCAAAAAAAAAAAAAGAATAATGCAAGTATTGTATGCATGCAATATTCAAAGCTGATTCAAGATTTGAAAATCAATCAATGCACTTCACTATATTATCAAGCTATGGAAGAGAAATCATACTATCACATCAATTAAAAAAACATTTGATAAAATTCAACAATCATTTGTAATTAAACTCTCAGTACACTAGGAATAGAGGGTAAACCTCTTCCACCTCTCAATGAGGATATACACAAAACCTACAACTACTAACATATTGGATATAAAGTAGATATAAATATATGTTTATGGTTGTCCTTTCAGAACCAATTTATTTTTCAGTCCTAAATACTTATACTCTGATTTCAATGATGTTTTGGTGTTCTACCTATATTGTTTCTCTAGATTAGTAGCAATTTTATTTCTTGATGTGTTTCTTCCAACATGAAAATATCTATCTACATAAACAAAAGCAGGTGGTATCTAATATCTTTTGAGTCCAGGCAATGTGCCTGGCATCCCACTAAATCTTGACACACATTATATGGTTTAATATCTACATCCAGTATATTAATTTCGTATTGCTTCTATAACAAAGTGCCACAATATTAGTGGTTTAAAACAATACAAATTTATTCTCTTACATTTATGGAGATCATAAATCCAAATGAGTCTTAGAGGATTAAAGTCAAGCTGTCAGTCAGCAGGGCTGGTTTTCTGCACACTCTTGGTGAGAGAATTGGTTTCCTTGTTTTTCAACTTCTAACGCCTTCTATGCTCCTTGGCAATTGGTCCCTTCTTTTCATCCCTCCAACCCTTTGCTTGTCATAACATTTCCTTCTACTGATTTTGCCTTCTTCACTCCCTCTTACAAGGGCCCTTGTGAATACACTGAGCCCACTTGGACCATTTAGGATATTCTCCCCCTCTCATGATTCTTAACTTAATCATGTCAGCAATGTTATTTTTGCCATATAAAGAAATATATTTACAGGCTCCTGGATTTAAGATGTGAACATATTTGGGGGGCATAATTTCTCTGCTACAACCACCTGTTAGTTAGGCACTTTTGTCCCCCAATATCTATTTTCCCCTTCTTCCATAGTAATAAAAGTTTTCAATGGGCATAAGACAACCCAGATAAAAATGATATATCACAACTTCTCTTGCAGCTAGATGTGGTCATATGACTTCCATTGAACAATAAATGTGAACAGGAGTAAAGCTATGACTTGTAACCGAGAGCCTTTGGAATCAGTGCATAATGTTTCTCTCCCTCTGCTATGCCAACCAGCAAAGCTTCAGCCTGCATCCCTGTGTGAAGTTTATACCCACTGGTATAGCCACCAACAACCTCACTGAAATAAATATCAAGCAGGAGCCTTTAGGAGTGTTAGTTACTAAGAATATTCTAGTCCACCCTGACTAGTAGAGTATATTTATACAAACATACAATACTGAAAGTTTCTGGCTACCTAACAGCCATACTCTTCCCCCTTCTTGCTAACATAGCTTGCTTATGACAGAAGTTGTAAATGTCAAAAAATGACTTTCCTTGTAGCAAGGTCCTGGGAACACAAACTGATCTTGACCAATAGAACATGATGAGAAATCTGTGAGGATGTTTATGGGAAAGTTTCTCCTATCTAATAAAATGTGACCATTTCCCACTTCCTTGTATACCTTTGGTGTTATCATATGGGTAGTTAGTATCTCGAGCTAGTATAGTCATGTTGCAACCATGAGGGGGAGCTGAAAAATGACTAAAATTGTCATTGACAATTGGTTCAAAAATCTCTGACATTATTGGGCTACTGAGCCCATTGTTTTGTCCACTTCTAATTAGTATTCTGTTACTTAAAACTGAAAGCATAGGGCGCCTGGGTGGCTCAGTTGGTTAGGTGACTGCCTTCGGCTCAGGTCATGATCCTGGAGTCCTAGGATCGAGTCCCGCATCGGGCTCCCTGCTCGGCAGGGAGTCTGCTTCTCCCTCTGACCCTCTTCCCTCTCGTGCTCTCTGTCTCTCATTCTCTCTCTCTCAAATAAATAAATAAAATCTTTAAAAAAAAAAAACAAAACTGAAAGCATATATCATTTAACATATGGAGACTTTCCCACAAATCTGATATTTTAGGAACCAAATAGATTTAGATTAATGTATTTTCTTTTTCTAAAGACTTTTATTTATTTATTTGACAGAGAGAGACACAGCAAGAGAGGGAACACAAGCAGGGGGAGTGGGAGAGGGAGAAGCAGGCTTTCTGCTGAGCAGAGAGCCTGAAGCGGGGCTTGATCCCAGGACCCTGGGACCATGACCTGAGCCAAAGCCAGAAGCTTAACGACTGAGCCACCCAGTGCCCCAAATTAATGTATTTTCAAATGAATCCCTTCCTAATCAAATTTCGCTATTCTCTCTCCAAAACTGAGGAAATAAATTGCTTCAGATAATGCACAGTCTCTTGATATTAAAAGCTCACTTTCCAAATTCATGAATTTTTTGATGATGTTTGGGAGATTAGTGGCACTATATATATATATGTGTGTGTGTGTATATATTGTGTGTGTATATATATATATACACACACACATTACCAAAGTATATTTAAAATTTTATTTAGCATTCACTCTAAGTATAAATATTGACTTTAAAACAAGTGGTTAGTATGCCAACTTTAAAACAAGTGGTTAGTATGTGAACTAGGTATTATAGTCATATATATATGTATATATGGTACAATGTATATTTTAGACTTGAAGTTTTGTTATAAAAATAACTTAAGAAACCAGAAAATACTTGTTTTTCCCTTAGGTCTATAAAATTCCATAAAGAAGTATCAGTAGGGTGGAGATAGGGAATAGGGAAGCAGAACAAGTCTTATGCCTTGCTGAAGATTTCTCATTTTTTAAAATTTATTTATTTGAGAGGAAGAGAGAGAGAGAGCAGGGAGGCAGAGCAGAGGGAGAGAGAGGGAGAGAATCTCAAGCAGACCCCCACTGAGCACAGAGCCCTATGTGGGGCTGAATCCCATGACCCTGAGATCATGACCTAAGCCTTTTGAAATCAAGAGTTGGACAGTTAACTGACTGAGCCACCCAGGTACCCCAAGATTTCTCATTTTTTAATTCAACTGATTTCCAGTTTTTTATGACACTTACATATAACTTAGCATTTAGTTTATTTTAGGAATATTTAATACTTCTGAGGCATATAAACAAGCTGCAAAAATAAAAAAAATACAAAACTTTGGGTTCCATATGTTATGATGGAATACAATATAAACCACAATTTTTCCCCAAACACCTATTTTTAATAATACTTTGTGAGCAGACAGTGCCAATTATAGTTTCAGGGTTACTTAGGTCACTCGGAACTGCAGGCCCAGCATAACCTCCTTCCCAGGAAACAAATCCAGAGAAAAATATAAAACATTTCAGATCAAGAGTGCATATTGACACTCATGACCCAAGAGATTTGTCGAGGCCATGACCAAGAGATCACTCAGTTTAGGCTACAACATAACAATGTATGACCTTTATTAGGATAGCAACACATACAAACTTTACTTCAGATGCTTTATGCACTGAGATCATAGAAGCAGCCATTAAATACTATTGGGTGAAGCTAGTATCAATTTCTAGATTTTTTTTTCCATTTTATTCCATCTCCCTGGTCACTTACTTCATTTCTGGTAGTTACTGCACTCTGAGATACGATTTAACTGCTCTGCTGCTCAGGAGGAGGCAGATTCAACCTCTATTTCTAGTATGATTAAGGATTTCAGGAATTGCTTAGCTAAAATAAAAATTATTTGAAAACTTGCCCTAGCCTAGGAATGTCCAAATGGGTCTTTTTTGCGAGAGGAATGACCCCATTCACAACTTGCTATAACACAAAGTGTGAGCTTCCCTTAAGATGGGGAGGGGAAATAAGCTGTCAAAGGTAAAGGAACAGAGAACTGGGGAAAGAAAATAGGCTTTACATAGACAATTAAGAAATAAACTAAATGACTACTACCAAAAGTAAAATTAGAAAAGAGATTATGTCTTAATTCACACATCTTGCATTATTACATTATTTTATATAATTTTGATGTTATAGAATTCTTGAAAACAAGTTCCCTCCTTTTACAAATACTGATCAATGTTGGAAGTAAGCTTCATAAATTATGTACCATATTTTTGCAGCACTAATACTATTTATATTGACATTGCACACTTTTTCGCTACCTTTGTGGCATAGACTGCTTTACTAATTCCCTTTTTCTTTTTCAAAAAAAAAAAGTACAAAAGTAGACTACATTTCCCAGCCTCCTTTGCTGTTGGGTGAGGCCACTGATTGAGTTTTGTCAGTAGATTATGTGAACCATTTCTAGAACTGGCCAATAAATTTTTCCTGGTAATCCTCCTGCTTTCCCTCTGAGTAGCAGCTGGATGTAAAGGATCAGGTATACGCCTCTGAGGTTCTAGAGAATGGCAGAGCTACAAGATACATGGAGTCTGGGTCTCCGAAAAACCACATGGAAGTCCTCCCACCATTTAGGAACATCTGCATTAGACTTGACATAAATAAGAAATAGACATTTTTCATGTTAAGACAATAAGATTTTGGTATTTGTTTGCTATAGAAGCTGATATTACTTTCTCTAATGAAAATAATACCTCAGGAGTTGTATGCAAATTCTTCTAGTGTCTTCCTATATCAACTTCAGTTAGAGGGAAGACACAAAGTTAGCAGACAAGGAGAATCTTTAAACCTAAAAGGAAAGCTTGTCAGGGAGACTCAGGTAAGGAGTTCTACAATGTGAATTCAATGTGTATCAAATATGTTCTAACATAGGAAAATTCCACACAGATATATATAATTCTGTATGTGCACTTATTTCACAAAGTTTTCAGATTAAATACAGAAGCTGCTTGCAGAGCTGATGTCTTTCTAAACTGCTCCACCTTTAAGCTTTGTCCTGCCACTGCACAGAACCATGTGGATGAGCTATTGAGGCAAAAATAACTTCCCAGATGTCTGTGGGTTTAATCAATACTACAAATGGTCTTTGAAGGAAACATAAAATACCCAGAGACTTTTGTTTCAGTTAGTTAACCATTTAAACCACAAACATTTATTTTAATCACAAGTAAAAGCCAGCATAAAGAAAACAGAGTAACTTCTCTATTACAGTAAAAATTATTATGGCTTCTTTACTTGATCTCTAACAGGTGAAGGAAGGTAGATGAAAATACATCAACTTATTGGGATATATATTTAGGCAGTTTACCTCAATTAAAAAAATGCATTGTTTACATATAATTAGAGAAATATTTCATTGATAATCATAGTCAAAAGTGTAATGTATGTATATCAGTTATCTATTGCTGTGTAACCAAATACCAAAATTGACCAGCCTAAACAATACACATTTATTATCTGAGTTTCTGTGGAGCTAGGAGCCTGGTAACAGCAGGAATGAGTCCTTGGCTTCATGGTCTATCTCTCTAGGCAGCAGTCAAGGTGTCAAATAGTGCTGGGGTCTCATCTGAAGGTACAACTGGGGGAGGATCAATTTCTATACTTAATGATTGTTGGCAGGACTCAATTTATTGTTTACTAATGAATTGGGGATAATGGTTCCTTTGTTGGCTGTTGACCAGAGATCAAACTTAGTTTCTTGCCATATTGGCCTCTCCCACAAGGTAGATCCTTTCATCAAAGCCAGCAGAGAAAAGAGAGAGACTACTCGTAAGACAGAAGTAACAATCTTACATAGCCTCATCATGGAAGTGATATCTTATCAGCTTTGCTGTATTCTATTCTTTAGAAATGGGTTATGAGGAACAAGCCACACTCAAGGGAAGGGCATTATATATATAGTGTTCTTCTATCTTAGTTTGCAGTCATTCTGTCGAAATTTAGTGTATAGGTTCTGGTGAACTTTTGTGAACTTTAGTTTCAATGACAGTTTAGCTTTCTGAGTTTTTACAACATTATTCTGGGTTTTTTTATTTATTTATTTATTTATTTATTTATTTATTTATTTATTTTTGGTGCTGCTGGGCTTCTGCTCAATCCTTTCTGACATTGACTACGGGGATAGAAGGCACTTCCTTGGGTTGCCTGCTATTGCTGAGTGATCCTCTGGTGGGGAATTACAGAAACTGGTCCTGGCTCTTCCTGTGCCACTTGGAGGATAGAGTAATGTAGGGTTTTGCTGTTGCTGTTGTTGCTGGTAGATGAGCTTTGCTGACATCTAGGTTATGGACTGGGGATGCATCTAGGACTTTGTTACTATAAGGGGATCAGAGTGCCAGCTGGTCTGGGTTGAGGAGTAGTTGCTGGGGCTCCCTACTGTGTTAGACTTCATTTTCCCTGATACTTTGGCCAGAGAGAGCAGAATTTTCTTGTATGTTTTGTATAGTGCTTGTTGGTGGCTCTGGGCAACAAGTCTCTCTGGCACCCAATCTGGGGGTATAGGGGATATAAGAAGAAAATCCAAAGATACTGCTTTATTCCTCAAATTTTGAAGTCTCTGGATCCAGCTTTTGGATCCCTTTAACACTGTCAGTGAAATAATTTCCAGGGTATTTATTTCCATTTGTGGGGGGGAGGACAGTAAATGTATGCAATCTCATTCTAGAATCTACCATCATTTAGAAATTATTTAATATGTAACTAAGCAAGGTTATTGAAACCTAGGGTTCTGTGAATGTTCTCTATCTTATTCCAGACACTGATAAAAATATTGACTTACGTTTGAAGAGTCCTTTACTCCTGTAAAAATGCCTTCACTTGGTAATGTGATCTTTATAGAAATCATACCAAGGTGCCTGTTGTTATTATGTCAGTTTTGCTGTTGAAGGATGCCCAGGAGTAGCCTACAATTGCATATCTATTACACTAAAAGAGTTAAAATGGAGTCTCAGTATTCTGACTCCAAATTCTGATTTCTATCAACTAATCAAAGCAAGAAAGAAAATATTTGCCAGTGGTTCAAAGGTATTCAATTTATTACATTCCTAGATAAATTAGGAGATATTCAAGGAGATAGTATAATCTAAGATAAGTCTTTAGCAATGGGTATAATGTAGACAGGGATGAATTAGGCATTCAAGAAAGAATGGACATTAGTAAATGCATAAAGTTGTGAAAATATGAGAGTTTTTGTCTTATTTTGTTTATTTATTTTTAATTTATTTATTTGTCAGAGAAAGAGAGCACAAGCAGGGGGAGTGGCAGGAAGAGGGAGAAGCAGGCTCCTCATTGAGCAAGGAGCCCAATACAGGACTCGGTCCCAGGACTCTGGGATCATGACATGAGCCAAATGCAGATGCTTAACTGACAGCCACTGAGGCATCCTTGTTTTTTGTTTTAAGAACTGAGTGTATGGGGCACCTGGGTGGCTCAGTTGATTGAGCTTGGGTGGCTCAGTTGGTTGAGCTTCTGACTCTGGTTTTGGCTCAGGTCGTGATCGTGCAGTCATGGGGTCGAGCCCCACATCGGGCTCCTTGCTCAGCACAGAGTCTGCTTCAGAGTATCTCTCCCTCCCTCTCTGCTTCTCCCCCTGTTCATGCTCTCTCTCTCTCTCTGAAATCAATCAATCAATAAATAAAACCTTAAAAAAAAAGAATTGAGTGGAGCGCATTTTGTTTGGAATGCATAGTATACAGAGGATTACTGGGAGTGATCCTAAGCTTGGAGACTTGTTGAAGAAGCCTTGAATGCTATCCTAGGAATTGCGTTCCTAATTTGTGAAGCAATGGGGCATCTTCAATAAATTTAAGAGGGGACATTTGTAGTTATACCTGTGTCTTCTTGAGAAACATCTGAATATGGAGTATAAGATTACAATACTTATGACAATAGTGGTTTACACAGTAAAAGATAGATGAAATAAAATCTCAGGCTGGCAATAACTCATTTATCAATGCATAATGGTTGAATATACTCTGTGCTATGCATTGGGATATATATTGTGCTAGACACCAGGGAGATGGGTGAATATGACAGACATTGTCCCTATCGTTAATGAACTCACAGTCTTAAAAGTAAAAAAAACAGAAACAAAAACAAAACAAAACAAAAAACCGTAGAAAATTAAAATAGAGTATGGCAAATGTTATTATAGAAGAAATATAATACCATGCAAATATAACGAAAAACAAATAACTTGACAATGATGACTTGAAATTTTTTCCAGAAACTGATGCCTAATTTGAGCTATCATGTATACCGGTTTTGCCAGAGTTCCCATTTATGCTTATTCTCCTGGTGTAATTATTCCTAGTACCTTCTTCTACTCTCAAAAGAATCCCAGCGTTAACAATAAATTATTTGCTCGCCCTGTGTCTAAGTGAAAAGAAAAATGAGTTGCGGTTATCCAGATAAGAGGCTGGGAGTAGAGAATGTTTTAACTATAGTAAATGACATGTACATAGATGTGGAGGCAGAAGAGAATGTAGCATGCTCAAAGAATACTAATAACAAAATAGTTATTCCTTATGAATGCTCAAAAATACAATGTGATAGAAAACAAGAGGTGATGTTGGGCACTTAGTTGAGCTCCAGACATGGAAACTATAAGAGCTTTCTTAAGGAGTCTGTACTTTATACTAACTATAAGTATTTGAAGGACACCAAAAGATGATTAGATTTGACTTTAGAAGTACCACTCTGGTTGGTCCACGAATAATACATTTTAGGGATTTGAGTGGGATGAAAGAATGACCATGGTGGAAAAACTAGCTGAAACCTTTCAGAGTAATACCAATGAGACAGCTTAATCTAGGATACTGGTAGTGAGGATGTATAACTGAAGAAGAATTTGAATAATATTTCATGATTGGAATTTGTAGAAATTGGTGGATTGCTGGAATTTGGGGATGAAGGATGGGGTTAATTAGGGATGGAACATTCTTTTCTGGCTTAAGCAATGCCATTGGTGGTGCCATTCATGAGCCAAGGAAATGAAAATAAAAATAGATAGTCAAGATATTTTCTTTTGTAGAACAAATGATTCAATTAAGTAAATGTGATGGATGAAGAAGAATACTGAATAATTTATGATTTTTAACCTCAAACATGGTTGGTTTGAAAAATATGCCACTTAGCACATTTAAAAGGAAGAGATGGTCCAGGTGCTAATAAGAAGTTGAGTTTGAGATATGGTCAGAATAGTTTAAGAGGAGGAAAAAGTTTGGGAGTTAAAATAAAAAGAATTTCATATATGGTTATGGCTAGCAGACGATTAGAAAGGTCCAGGTGGATTTCAAGAGACAGATTAGGAATATATATATATATATATAGTTGGGAAGTGTTGCTGAAAGCTATGAAAACCCTATGTAAGACCTCTGAATTTTCAGAGGTCTAAGGGACAAGATACTGGGCCTCAAGATTGTCATGGGGAAGAAGACTGAAGCTAGTTACTATAATTCTAGCCAAATAAGGAGTTTGGGGTCAACACTTTTCAATGCTGAAGAGCCATCAAAGAAAATTACTAATTTAATTTGGCCATTTCAAAATGAGTGACCTTTGAGAAGACGTTTTAAGTAGAATGAAGGAGATGAAAAATCTAATGTAAAACTTGGGGGAGTAAAAGAGTAGTAGAAAAGTAGAAGCAGAGAATATAAATTACCTTTTCAATAGAATTTTTTTCCGTGAAGTATAGGGAAAATGACTATAGATTAATGGCATAGCAGAGATGAAAGATATTCCTTGTGAATGCGTGGAATAAAAGCATATTCATAGGCAGGGGAAAACCACTGGAGACGGAAAGTTTCAAAAGAAATTAGGGAAATTAATTGAGTGAGCATTTCGATAGATTGGGATAAAAAGTACATAGTATTTATAATCCAATAAAGAGAGAAGACAGTTTCCATCAAAGTGATAAGAAAGGTGTAAAAATGGGCTGACAAAGATATATAATTTTTTTAAATGGACAGGGGTAAAAATAAATGGAGGAAAAGAAATGAGTAACATTTATTAAATCTTCCTTATGAGACAGGCTCTGTACTGAGTTTTATCTTAAGAAATTTTCACAAGAACCTTTGTAATTATAGGTCTACTTAGTCAAGTTAGGTTATATGTTGTATCTTTTTTTTATAAAGTCCAAATCTTAGTAGCTTAATTAAACAAAGTTTTATTGCTTGCTCACACCAAGGTAAAATATAGTAATTTGGGGGCCATCCAGACTCATTTCCCTTGACCATCTGTTGGGTCCTTTGCCTTCTCCACTGGATGGCATAGGCCAATAGACCAGGGGAAAGGGTATTTATATAGGACTAAGCCTAAAATTTTAGGAGCCAGGACTGAAAGTGGCATGAATTATTTCTAACTACAGTTACATTATGCCTGACTCACTGTCAAAACTTGGGCAAGGGAACTTTGCTGGGTGCCCGGAAAGAAAATGAAATGTGGCTTGGTAAACTCATGCCATTAAACATGAGACAAGAAGGATCATTCTCTTTACTTTGCATAGAAGGTAACAGATTTAGAGAGGGCTTAATCAACTTGCTAAGGTAACATAGCTAAGTAAGTTGTCTGGTTGAGTCTGGCATTGATTCTCACAGTATATTAGAATGTGTCATCTGCAGGAGGTGACAACAAGGACCACAGAAGAGAGTGGGAAGGCTTCACAATCTTTTGGGGAGAAAATTATACATGATATGGGAAGAAACTCATAGAGGAGTTAAAGCTAGAAACATACATCTCTCTTGGATCTGATTACCCCAGCTTTAAAGGCCCTCTTCAGGAAACTTAGTAGACTTCATTCACTCATTCATTATTAAAAAAATATTAGACACACATTGCCTATCAGAATCTATTACAGATGTTTAGTAGATAAAACAGAGTGTGTGTCCTCATGGAGCTTGCCTTTTGGTTTGCAGAGACAGAGCAGTATA
This sequence comes from Callorhinus ursinus, assembly GCF_003265705.2. Lineage (NCBI taxonomy): Eukaryota > Metazoa > Chordata > Mammalia > Carnivora > Otariidae > Callorhinus > Callorhinus ursinus. The sequence continues at coordinate 15,477,871 of NW_027397066.1, read as the reverse complement.
ACCAGAGATGCCGATTTTAACTCATGCCAAAAATTGAAATAATATGTTGAAAGGATATGGGATAATTTAAAATCAAACAACAAAAACAAAACAACTAAGGAATTAGTACAGAAACTATGGCTGCTCAGAGGATATATTGAAAAAAAAAAAACAAACCCAAAAAACAAATCGAGAGTTCCCACTTCAGGAAGAGGAATTTTAATTGAGCTGGGTCATATGCAAACCTGTTGGTTAACATGACTTAATAGAAGGTCCCAACAAGTTTATTAAAAAAAAGTGAGGGATAATTACTTTAAAAAATACTGATATGATTACCAGAAAAACAGAGAACAGATAAATGCAAAAGAGCAACAAAACAAAACAAAAAACAAATGGATCACAGAGCTCCTAAAGACAAGAAACCCAAAACTACAAAAATAAATTAATTTTCAAATGAACTGTTTCAAAATGTGATAAATACAATAATGAAATGAAACGGAGCAATAAGATAGAAACTAATAGGGAGAAGGAACCTACTTTAGGTAGTACCTGAAGGAAAGCTACTCTGACTGAAGTAGCATTTAAGATGGGTCCTGAAGAAGGAGGAGCCAAGTATGCATCAAGCCAGGGACACACCTAATGAGAGAGGGAATAAAAAGTATAAGGACCCTGAGGCAAGGTGTTTTCTTTAAGACCAGAAAATATGCTACTATGGCTAAAATGTAAAAATGTAGTGAGTAGGGGGAAAGGAAAGAAAAGGATGAGGAATTCATAGAGTTGGGATAGATTAGTAAATGTGGGTTTAAGTCAGGGAGCTCTTATCATTTAAAAGAACATGTTAACTCGTATATCAAATGAGTAAATTCTTGTAAATTTAAATTTTAATTTATTTTTTAAAGTTTTGTTTATTTGGGAGGCGCAAGATGGAGGAGGAGTAGGAGACCTGGATTTCGTCTGGTCCCAGGAATTCAGCTGGATAGGGATCAAACCATTCTGAACACCTACGAACTCAACAGGAGACCGAAGAAAAGAATAGCAACAACTCTCTGAACAGAGAAACGACCACTTACTGGAAGGTAGGACGTGCGGAGAAGTGAATCCGAGGCGATATTCGGGAGGATAGACGGCGGGGGAGGGGCCTCCGCCAGCCGCTTCTGGCAAGTGATAGAGCCGCGGAGCACAAAATCGGACCTTTTAGAAGTCAGTTCCTCTGAGGGACGTCGCTCCAGTGGCTAAGCGGGGGGTGGAACCCTCGCGGGACAGTGTGGTCTCAGGACCCTCGGGGTCACAGAAAGACCGGGGGTGCCTGAGTGCAGCAGAGCTCCCAGGTATCGGAGCAGCGAAGCCGGCTGCAGAAGCGGAGCCGAGGCGCGGGCTCGCGGCTCGGGGTTGCCATAACTGTGATCTGCGGGACGGTCAGTCCACTGCTCCTCCAGCAGGGACCCAACAAGCGGCAGAGCCGGGGAGACTCCCCTTCCTCCCCCTGGAGTAGTGGCTCAGGAGCATACTGCAGGGATCTGCTGGGTTTGGAAACTCCAAACAGGGTCAGGTGCCAGAGAAAGAGATGCTCAGTCACAGGCTGGGTAAGCACGGAGTGTGGCCAGAGACCGGGGAGATGAGAGTAATTGACTGCTTTTCTCTGGGGGTTCACTGAGGAGGGGGCCCCGAGTTCGAAGCTCCTCCGGGTGGAGATTGGGAGGCCGCCATTTTCACTCTCATCCTCCAAAGCTGTATGGAAAGTTTGCAGGGAACAAAAGCTCCCGAGAGCAAACCCGAGCACATAACTTAGCCCGACGCCAGCAAGGGCGGGGCAATTCCGCCTCCGGCAAGGACATTTGAGAACCACTGCAACAGACCCCTCCCCCAGAAGATCAATAAGAACAACCAGCCAAGACCAAGTTTACTGATCAATGAGAATGGCAGAACTCTAGCGCTAGGGGAATACTGCACATGGAATTCATGGCTTTTTTTTCCATGATTCTTTAGTCTTTCAAAGTTAATTTTTTTAATTTTTTTTTTTATTTTTTTCTCCTTTTTCAACCAATATCTTTTTTATTTTTCATTTTTAGAGTCATATTCTATCCCTTCATAGTAGTTAACTTGTATTTTTGGTATATATATATATATATATATATATATATATATATACACATACATACATATATGTTGTTCTCTCTTTAAATTTTGGGATACAGTTTCTTCTAACAGACCAAAATATACCCTAAATCTTAGTGTATGGCTTTGTTCTAGTCTCCTGCCTGATCATATTCTCTCCTTTTTCTTTTTTTTAACTCTTTTTTTCTTTTTTCAACCAACATCTTATCAATTCCTTTTAGAAAATCTTTTATAATTTTCATCTTTAGAGTCATATTCCATCCCTTCATCGTATTTCCCCTTATTTTTGTACATATATAAGCATTTTTTTCTTTAAAATTTTGGGAGGCACGTTTTTCTAACAGATGAAAATACTCCCAAAATCTAGTGTGTGGCACTGATCAATGCACCAGCCTGATCATATTTGATCATATTCTGTTTTTTTGTTTGTTTGGTTGGTTGGTCGGTTGGTTTTTTTTCTTTTTCTTTTCTTTTTTTTTTCCTTTTAATTTCTTCCCCTTTCTGTTCTCCTGGTTTCAGGTCTCTTCTGATTTGTTCAGTGTACGTTTCTCTGGGGTCGTTGGGTTACACTGTTAGCAGTTTCTTCTCTCATTCATCTATTCTCCTCTGGACAAAATGACAAGATGGAAAAAAAATCACTTCAAAAAAAAGAACAAGAGGCAGTACCCACTGCCAGGGACCTAATGAATATGGACATTAGTAAGATGTCGGAACTAGAGTTCAGAATTATGATTTTAAAGATACTAGCTGGGCTTGAAAAAAGCATGGAAGATATTAGAGAAACCCTTTCTGGAGAAATAAAAGAACTAAAATTTAACCAAGTCAAAATCAAAAAGGCTATTAATGAGGTGCAATCAAAAATGGAGGTTCTAACTGCTAGGACAAATGAGGCAGAACAAGGAATTAGTGATACAGAAGACTAAATAATGGAAAATAAAAGAAGCTGAGAAAAAGAGACAAACAACTACTGGATCACGAGGGCAGAATTACAGAGATAAGTGATACCATAAGAAAAAACAATAAGCTTCCAGGAAAAACAAAAACTAAAGGAATTTGCAAACACAAAACCACAAGAAAGAAAAATGGCAAACAAGAAACCTCTACAAGAAAAATTGAAAGAGGTCCTCTAAGCAAAGAGAGATCCTAAAAGTAACATAGACCAGAAAGGAACACAGACAATATACAGTAACAGTCACCTTACAGGCAATACAATGGCACTAAATTCATATCTTTCAATAGTTACCCTGAATGTAAATGGGCTAAATGCCCCAATCAAAACACACAGGCTATCAGATTGGATAAAAAAACAAGACCCATCAATAAGCTATCTGCAAGACACTCACTTTAGACCCAAAGACACCCCCAGATTGAAAGTGAGGGGGTGGAAAAATATTTACCATGATAATGGACACCAAAGGAAAGCTGGGATGGCAATACTTATATCTGACAAATTAGATTTTAAACCAAAGACTAAAATAAGAGATGAGGAAGGACACTATATCATATGTAAAGGGTCTATCCTACAAGAAGATCTAACAATTGTGAATATCTATGCCCCTAACATGGGAGCAACCAATTATATAAGCCAATTAATAAGAAAGGAAAGAAACACATCGACAACAATATAATAATAATGGGGGACTTTAACACCCCCCTCACTGAAATGGATGGAACATCTAAGCCAAAGATCAACAAGGAAATAAAGACTTTAAATGACACACTGGACCAAATGGACTTCACAGATATATTCAGAACATTCCATCCCAAAGCAACAGAATACACATTCTTCTCTAGTGCCCATGGAACATTCTCCAGAATAGATCACATCTGAGGTCACAAATCAGGTCTCAACTGGTACCAAAAGTTTGGGATCATTCCCTGCATATCTTTGGACCACAGTGCTTTGAAACTAGAACTCAATCACAAGAGGAAAGTTGGAAAGAACTCAAATACATGGAGGTTAAAGAGCATCCTAGTAAAGAATGAATGGGTCAACCAGGAAATTAAAGAAGAATTTAAAAAATTCATGGAAACAAATGAAAATGAAAACACAACTGATCAAAATCTTTGGGTTGCAGCAAAGGCAGCCCTAAGAGGAAAGTATATAGCAATACAAGCCTTTCTCAAGAAATAAGAAAGGTCTAAAATACACAACCTAACCCGACACCTAAAGGAGTTGGAGAAAGAACAGCAAATAAAGCCTAAACCCAGCAGGAGAAGAGAAATAATAAAGACCAGAGCAGAAATCAATAAAATAGAAACCAAAGGAACAGTAGAACAGATCAACGAAAATAGGAGCTGGTTCTTCGAAAGAATTAACAAGATTGATAAACCCCTGGCCAGACTTATCAAAAAGAAAAGAAAAATGACCCAAATCCACAAAATCATGAATGAAAGTGGAGAGATCACAACCAACACCAAAGAAATACAAACATATATAGGAACATATTATGAGCAACTATATGCCAGCAAATTAGATAATCTGGAAGAAATGGATGCATTCCTAGAGATGAATAAGGTACCAAAACTAAATCAGAAAGAAATAGAACACCTGGAGAGACCTATTACCACTAAGGAAATTGAAGCAGTCATCAAAAATCTCCCAACAAACAAAAGCCGAGGGCCAGATGGCTTCCCAGGGGAATTCTACCAAACATTTAAAGCAGAACTATTACCTATTCTTCTGAAACTCTTCCAAATAATAGAGATGGAAGGAAAACTTCCAAACTTATTTTATGAGGCCAGCATTACCTTGATCCCCAAACCAGACAAAGACCCCATCAAAAAGGAGAATTACAGACCAAAATCCTTGATGAACACGGATGCAAAAATTCTCACCAAAATACTAGCCAATAAGATACAACAGTACATTAAAACGATTATTCACTACAACCAAGTGGGATTTATCCCTGGGCTTAAAGTTTGGTTCAACATCAGCACATGAATCAATGTGATACAGTACATTGATAAAATAAGGAACAAGAACCATATTATACTCTCAATAGATGCACAAAAAGCATTTGACAAAGTACAGCATCCTTTCTTGATCAAAACTCTTCAGAGTATAGGCATAGAGGGTACATACTTCAATATCATAAAAGCCATCTATGAAAAAGCCACAGTGAATGTCATTCTCAATGGGGAAAAACTTAGAGATTTCCCCCTAAAGTCAGGAACACGGCAGGGATGTCCACTATCACCACTTCTATTCAACATAGTATTAGAAGTCCTAGCCTCAGCAATCAGACAACAGAAAGAAATAAAAGGCATCCAAATTGGTAAAGAAGAAGTCAAATTCTCACTCTTTGCAGATGATACGATACTTTATGTTGAAAAACCAAAGACTCCACCCCCAAAGTGCTAGAACTCATACAGGAATTCAGTAAAGTGGCAGGATATAAAAAGAACGCACAGAAATCAGTGGCATTCCTATACACCAACAACAAGACAGAAGAAAGAGAAATTAAGGAGTTGATCCTATTTACAATTACACTCAAAACCATAAGATACCTAGGAATAAATCTAACCAAAGTGGCAAAGGATCAGTATTCAGAAAACAATAAAATACTCATGAAAGAAATTGAGGAAGACACAAAGAAATGGAAAAACGTTCCATGCTCATGGATTGGAAGAACAAATATTGTAAAAATGTCTATGCCATCTAGAGCAATCTACACATTCAATGCAATCCCTATCAAAATATCATCCACTTTTTTCAAAGAAATGGAACAAATAATCCTAAAATTTGTATGGAACCAGAAGAGACCTCGAGTAGCCAGAGGAATGTTGAAAAAGAAAAGCAAAGCTGGTGGCATTACAATTCCAGACGTCAAGCTCTATTACAAAGCTGTCATCATCAAGACAGTATGGTACTGGCACAAAAACAGACATAGATCAATGGAACGGAATAGAGTCCAGAAATGGGCCCTCAACTCTATGGTCAACTCCTCTTTGACAAAGAAGGAAAGGATGTCCAATGGAAAAAAGACAGTCTCTTCCACAAATGGTGTTGGGAAAAGTGGACAGCCACGTGCAGAAGAATGAAACTAGACCATTTCCTTACACCACACACAAAAATAGACTCAAAATGGTTGAAAGACCTAAATGGGAGACAGGAGTCCGTAAAATTCTTAAGAAGAACACAGGCAGCAACCTCTTTGACCTCAGCCGCAGCAACTTTTTCCTAGAAACATCGCCAAAGGCAAGGGAAGTAAGGGCAAAAATGAACTATTGGGATTTCATCAAGATAAAAAGCTTTTGCACAGCAAAAGAAACAGTCAACAAAACCAAAAGACAACCAACAGAATGGGAGAAGATATTTGCAAATGACATAACAGATAAGGGCTAGTATCCAAAATTTATAAAGAACTTCTTAAACTCAACACCCAAAGAACAAATGATCCAATCAAGAAATGGGCAGAAGACATGAACAGATATTTCTGCAAAGAAGACATCCAAATCGCCAACAGACATATGAAAAAGTGCTCAACATCACTCGGCATCAGGGAAATCCAAATCAAAACCTCAATGAGATACCACCTCACACCAGTCAGAACGGCTAAAATTAACAAGTCAGGAAATGACAGATGTTGTCGGGGATGCGGAGAAAGGGGAACCATCCTACACTGTTGGTGGGATTGCAAGCTGGTGCATCCACTCTGGAAAACAGTATGGTGGTTCTTCAAAAAGTTGAAAATAGAGGTACCCTACAACCCAGCAATTGCACTCCTGGGTATTTACCCCAAAGATACAAATGTAGTGATCCAAAGGGGTATGTGCACCCCGATGTATATAGCAGTAATGTCCACAATAGCCAAACTATGGAAAGAGCCAAGATGCCCATCGAAAGATGAATGGAAAAGAAGATGTGGTATATATATACAATGGAATATTATGCAGCCATCAAAGAGAATGAAATCTTGCCATTTGCAATGACGTGGATGGAACTGGAGGGTGTTATGCTGAGCGAAATAAGTCAATCAGAGAAAGACATGTATCATATGATCTCACTGATATGAGGAATTCTTAATCTCAGGAAACAAACTGAGGGTTGCTGGAGTGGTGGGGGGTGGGAGGGATGGGGTGGCTTGGTGATAGACTTTGGGGAGGGCATGTGTTATGGTGAGCGCTGTGAATTGTGTAAGACTGTTGAATCACAGATCTGTACCTCTGAAACAAATAATACATTATATGTTAAAAAAAAAAAGAAGATAGCAGGAAGGGAAAAATGAAGGGGGGGAATCGGAGGGGGAGACGAACCATGAGAAACTATGGACTCTGAGAAACAAACTGAGGGTTCTAGAGGGGAGGGGGTGGGCGGATGGGTTAGCCTGGTGATGGTTATTAAGCAGGGCACGTACTGAATGGAGCACTGGGTGTTATATGCAAATGATAAATCATGGAACACTACATCAAAATCTAATGATGTAATGTATTGTGATTAACATAACATAATAAAAAAGTTTTATTTATTTGACAGAGAGAGAGAGAGAGAGAGAGCACAAACAGGGGGAGTGGCAGAGGGAGAGGGAGAGGGAAAGCCAGGCTCCCCACTGAACAGGGAGCTCCATGCGGTGCTGGATCCCAAGACTCTGGGACCCTGACCTGAGCTGAAGGCAAACACTTAACCAACTAAGTCACCCAGGTGCCCCATGAATTTTTTTTTAAAGGAAATAAAAATTCCTTTTAGTCTTCTGTCTATTCTACTCCCACCAATTCTGTTTCTACTAGAATTTCATCATAAAAGCAGCCCACTTTGAAAGTTTCTAGTCACTGGTAGTAGTCTTAAATGCTTACCAGCTCTTTTGGGCAAGAAACTGTTCACAGAATTAACTAACTAATTTGGAAGAGAAAACAAAAGCAAAAGCAAAAAACAAAAAACGGCATTTTCCTTGAAATAACTCAACGTGAGGTGAGTGTTGAGTGTGTTACTTCCTACCCATGTGGCCTTGGGCAAGTTAATTTAGCTTCTCTAATCTCAAATCAACTCATCCTTAAAAAGAAGTTAATACCTAACTTTAAGTGTTGTTGAATGGATTAAATGAAATAACATATTTAATGTTGTGGATTAAATATTTGCATCCCCTGCAATTTTCTTATGTTGAAATCCTAATCCCCAGTGTGATGGTTTTAGGAGGTGGGGCCTTTGCGGGGGGGGGGGGGGTAATTAGGCCATGAGAGTGGATGAATTGGATTCACCATGAAGTGATGAATTCAGTCATGAATTCATGAATCTCATGAATCAGATTTGTGCCCTAATAAAAGGTATCCCAGAGAGCCCCCTTGCCTCTTTCACCACAAAGATGCAGTAAGGAGGCCAGTGATGAACCTGGAAGCAAGCTCTCACAGACACCAAATCTGTTCAGCAGATCTTATACTCCCTGCGCTCCAGAAATGTGAGAAATAAGTGTTTGTTTTTTAAGCTACCCAGTCCATAGCACTTTTTGTTATAGCAGTCTGAACAGACTAAGCCAGGTAAGTTACTAGTACTATAATTCCTAGAACATAGAAAGAGCTCAATGAATAGCAGCTTTTTTTAAAAAAAAGTGTGAAATACAACGAACATCAGGTACTTAGAAAGAAAGCCAGTAGTACCCACTTTGGACTTCAAAGAGGTTAAAAACGTGCTTGAATTATAAATTCTTGTCACATCCACATATTTTTGTGTAATCTGGCAATTTAGCTAAATAAAATATAAATTCATTATTTTAGTCAACGTTCCAGGGAAACAGAATAGATGTGTGTGTATGTGTGTGTGTGTGTGTGTGTGTGTGTGTATACATTTCCATATACCTATGGAAAGAGATTTATAATAAAGAATTGGCCTATATGATTAGGGAGGTGGGCAAGTCCAAATCTGCAGGGTGTGCCTGCAGGCTGGAAACCCTGGAGAAGCAACAGGTAAGTGAGTCTGTTGGGTTGAAACAGTCACAGAAACATGGACAAATGCATGAGAGTAATAGTTAATTCCAGTCTGAAGGCAGTTTGCTGTACAACCAGCATGAACCAAAATTGCAGATAAAGTCCAAAAACAGTCTACAGGGGAATTCTCTCTTGCTTAAGGAGGCTGATATTTTTGTTCTATGCAAGCCTTTAACTGATTGGATGGGGCCCACCCACATTCCTTAGGGCAATCTGCTTTTTTTTCAAAGTCTATTTTAATTTTAATCTCATCCCAAAATACTGTCATGAATATACTCAGAATATATTTGACAGCACATCTGGGCACCCCATGGCCTAGGCAAGTTGACATAAAATTATTCATCACACTCTGACATGAGCCAGTATAAGGCAATGTGGGTAGTGGGGACTTTGGTCAATTATTTTCTTTAATAGAAACTGAGTCTAGCCATCTGTGGTCAGAATATTGTCTATTGTGGCTAGAATTGTGTGTGTGTGTGTGCTCGTCTGTCTATATGTTTGTAAAACCTCGGATTGTCTGAAAAAACAAAAAACAAACAAACAAAAAAAAACCCTTTATAAGAGAAATTAAAATTCCTTGGACAACAAAATACTCTGCATGCCTATGGCAATTCCTCATAACAGGCCATAAAGTTGTATCTAAACTTCCGTGCAGCTAGTGCATTCAGGGAATCTTAGTGATAGAATTCAAAATAGCTGTTTAATTAAATCAAATGAGTTGTTAAGGGGAAGAACAATTTAAAGATTTTATTTATTTATTTATTTGAGAGAGAGAGAGAGAGAGAGAGAAAGAGAGAGAAACAGCATGAGAGGGGAGAGGGTCAGAGGGAGAAGCAGGATCCCCGCTGAGCTGGGAGCCCGATGTGGGACTGGATCCCAGGACTCCAGGACCATGACCTGAGCTGAAGGCAGTCGCTTAACCAACTGAGCCACCCAGGTGCCCAAGGGAAAGAATGATTTAGATCAGAAGGAAATTTCTTTGCGGGGCATGGAAAGGAATTTGTGTAATGTAATGGCCAATGCCACTCACTCATCTTTGCTGTTGACACAACAACTAGCCCCTTGGTTCAACTTCAACAATAGTTATGAAGGTAGGTGGTAGTCACTGCTCTCACTGGAAGGTAAAGAAAAAGCCATGCAATGCTTAACACAAGATGGCAGATTCTCAATTTTCACAAACTTTAAAAACAGACTCTCTTAATTCCTTACTTAGATAATCAACAATTACTATAAAATATCTCCTAAAAATCCATAAGACAAATGAAACAATTTTTCAGACATAGGGAACTGTACATTTTCTTTTCCATTCATCATTGAAAGTGCTTATTACATTTTAAAATTGTGTGAATTGTTGCTCAGAATTTTTTTTTCAGTTTTTGGTATGTAAAATGCCTGCCTAAAATATACAAAAGGCTACAGCAACATGCATCACACATACTGTAGATATAATGAATGCTACCAAAACTGCTCACATTTCTAATATTTTGCATCATTCAATTTCATAGACTGGTAGAACTGCAAGACTTTTGTTCATACTTTCATATTAACTACTTAAATTTTCTTGACATATACTGAATTTAGATTATATTGTTCTTGCATAAATATTTAATTTAGGTGAACTCCTTAATGCTTTAATATTTCTGGTCTGTTTGCTCCTAAGTGTTTTTTTCACACATCTTCCAAAGCCTGATAGAAGTTCCCAGAGGGTAATAAACAAGCACTGACTGCTGATAGAAAGTTTTTTAAAGAATTAAAAAATACATTTTCAAAATGCTTTTGTATGCTTGCAATAAAAGCTGCCAATTTTTTCCTTGGAATTCAGTTTAAATAAGACAGGGTTAAATTCTTTCTCTTTAAAAGACAGTTCTATAAACAACAACAAAATATTTAACCAGAAACGGATTGAAATAGACTATTATATCTGTATCTTTCATTTAAATTTAAATTTTTAGAGGGCAAACTAGATTTTATATACTTTTGAATCCCTAGAACCTCTCATAGTTCATACTACAAGTAGGCACTTATTAAATATATAGTAAATAATTGATTTGTCTACATATGTGAGTGTGGATAAGGCAAAAACATTATCCCTCTTTAAGTTAAAATTGCACTCAGACTATATTTGGTGACTGTATATATATATGTGTGTATGGAAGTGTTTATGTGTATGTCCTTTTATTCTGGGATTTTTCTGGGTAAACCCAGTTTGGAGGAATGTTCTGGGATTCTTAATATCAGGTTGTTTTTACTGTCTATGGTATTTTTCTGCTCTAGTTGAAGCATATTGTATTTTAAAAATATTAAGTATATGGTCTGCTTACTTTTACATCTGTATTTTTTTTTCTTTCCCTAGATACTTTTGTTTAAATAAAATGGCTTTACTATTCTGTTTCCTTGGTAGATTTTTGTCAGCGGGAAAATTAATTGAAATACAAAATGGAATACTTAAGAAAACAAGTGAACTACTGTGAGTCCCTCAGGTTCTTCCATTTGGACCAAAGTTATTTCCGTTGACAAATGCAAGCCACTTCCTGCTGTTGTGGTGATGGCTAGTGGATATCTTAAAGAATTTTTCAAGAACAACAAACTCTTTTTATAAATTGTGACTCCCAGGAAAGAATGAAGCAAATTTCCTCTTTCCTCATTCTCCTTTTTTAAGGAGTCAAATACAAGAAACAAAGAATTACTGTATAAACATAAAAATAAGATTTTTATGTGCTACTTGTACTTGAGTCACTTGAATGTTGAATATGCATTTAAAAAGAAGCCTCTGAAACAAATATTAAATATGAATAAGAATAGAAGACTTTAGATCAAAGACACTGATCTCTTTAGAGAATAAAGAGGCCAGGTATTTTACTCCAGTAGATAAAAATGAATAGGGTGGGATTAATTGTGCCTCTAAACAACTGGCCTTGTTGGACAGAGTCAACAGCTGCCAAAACGTTATGTGACAGATGCTGAAAAATTCCTCTGTCCCTGCATTTCTCTTTTGTCAACCAGGCAATTATGAAATGATAACCCTCCTTTGGAAAGTTCTTGTGAGAACAAGAGATGCACCCAACACAGCATGGTATATCCAACCCGTGGGCAACATCTCCATTAATATTCTCTTCCCCCCACCTTTCTCCTGAAGTCATGGAGGACCCTGGATAAAATTCCAAATGTTTATTTTAAAGGGTAACATTTAAAACCTTGTTTTCCTAAACTGGAAAACCCCAGAGCATGAACTTCCCCTAAAAAAGGTTGACCATAGGTCTCTAGTTGCCCGGATGGTCTTGGTTTATGAAGTGTCATTATTAATAGCATTGATTTACATTCTCAAAAGCATCTTAATTTGAATGATAAATTATAAGGTAATCTTGTTATTATGGTATATTTAATAGGAGATTTGAGTGTGACAACTAGGAAATTTCTGGAGATAGGATATGGCTCCAGAAGTTCTGGATTGTAAGAAGCTTCATCCTGGGGCTTCCTGAGAAGCAGCACAAAACTGAAAGGTGGGTGAGCAAGGGGAAAGTATGGGAAAGATAGAGAAAGACCCTCTTTTTATAGGGGAGGAGGCTGGGGTCAAAAAGATAAATGAATTCATCTAAGTCATGTCAGTGAATAAGTGCAGATATAGGACAATAATTAAATTATCTTTAGTAAAAGTATTACTAAAAGAAAAAATTATAATAAAATAAATTAATTGGTTTTATTTATTAAAATAAAGTTTTTTTATAGTTCAAAAATAAATCTTTACTTTGGAAATCTAGAAATGTGCAAATAATAAATTAGATATTTTTTCTTTAGAAAGTTCTGCCTAAAATGTATCAAGTAAAATTACATTGTGATAAGGGTTCTAAGCTTCTGTAGGTTCTGGTAGCCTAAATGTTGATACTAAAAGATGCTGTCTTCTTCCTCTTAAAAAATAAAAGAGTACCTTAAGAAGTTTGGGATATGCAAAAAATGTACCCAGGACCTAGCTTCTGATGCTTTGCATAGAAAACTAATAGGAACTCAGGTTTTGTTGGAATCTGACAGCTGGGGAGACAGGAGGTAGAGAGAAGAACCCTAACAACATGGCAGGATGCCCAGTCAGAGGGAAAGAGGCAGCTAGTGGGGAATTCCCCATGGCAGGGACTCTAAAGAACAGAAATGTGTAGGTTTAAATATAAATTTATGTCTCTGTGGTGTATAATTTTCAGTTTATGCCAACATTTTATTAAAAATCCTCTATTCACAACAACCTTGTGTCAATGGAAGTGTGGAAAGTAAGTGATTTAAATGATGGGGAGTGATCTGGCATTGGGGATCGAAGGTGATGATCCACATTTGAAGAGAAAGGTGAAGTTAGGAATATCTCCAAGTCCCAGGGAAGGACCCACAGATCAGGGAAAGCTAGTCCCACAACAGGTGAATTCAGAGATGGACATGAGCCAGAATATATTTATCCTAAATATATATTTAGGATATATTAATATGTTAATTAATTGTTCTTAATATCCTATATTAATATATCCTAAATATATTACAGACAGATAATTCTCAGGGTTTGAATTCCAGTTCACTGCTTAGTGCCTATAAGATCTTTGACAAGTTATGCAATCTCCAAAACCCATTTGCTTATCTATAACACTAAAATGATGACAGCACCTACCGTATAGCTTTGCTGGGAAAATTATGTTTGATGAGCCACTTTAAGTCACAGCCCTGTGCCTGGCAAGTGGCCAGAACTCTACTGAAACTAGCTGATAGTGTTAGTATTAACATATCATTTTGTATTCATTGTACTTACTGTTTTTATATTTGCTTGATAGTATAATATAAATATTCTCCTGTATCAATGAATATTCTCTGAATACATAATTTTTAATGAATATCTATTGAATCATATGGTTAATTTAACTATTTTTCCATTTTTTGGCCATATATGTTGTTTCAAATTTTCACTATCATAAAAGACAATGGCAAGCCTCTGTATTTAAAATTTGATAGGCTTTTTTGATTATTTAGTCAGAAAATATCCACTGAATGACAGGTAAGTGTGCTGAAGTATACAAGCATTTTAAGATTCTTCATACACAGACAAGTTATTCTACAGAGAAAGAATACCAGATTACACCATTTCAATTATGATATTTCAATTTGCAAGTAAAGTACCATTTCAAAGTGGCTTGAATAATAAAATAATATATATTAGAAATTCCAAAGATAGGGCAGTCTTTAAAGTTGCTTGACAAGAAGGCTCAAAATCATTAAGGAACCATGTTCCTTCCATCTTTTCTCTTTCTTGGTGTTAGTATCATAGTCAGGCAGGTGGCAGTGTCCATAACAGCTTCAAATATTTCATCTGGACACAGTAAGGCCCAGTGCCTGCTTCATACAGGCAAGAAAGCCTTCACAGACTTCAAAAGTCATTGGCCAAATTGACTACATGTTTATTCCAAACCAATCTCTATAAGGGAAGTTGGATTACCGTAATTGAATTGACTAGTTACTTAGGATGGATGAGATGTAGGGGAATCAAAAACCAAAACAATTATTTCCACTGTCAGTGTTTGAGAGTACCACCTCAATTTCATCCTTGCTAATACCAGCTATGATTGTAAACTCCCATTTCTACTTATATCCATCAGAAAATATGTTTGGGTACAATATATGCCATAGTTCTGCAGAAAATACGGTTGACTGGCTATTGGACTGAATGAAGGAACGAATGAGTAATTGATAGACTGGATTTAACAGGTCTTCAGTTCAATTGGGCTGTCTTCTACCTGGTCAAACACTACTAGCTTGAGAGAGGAGATGGACTTTCTTAAATACAAAGGGGATATTATATGCAATGAAAGTATTTGAGCAATATTATTACCCAACAGCTAAATCATTATTTGGGGGAATCTATGAACTGCATGTAAATTAAAACGTGAAAACGAGTGTAGAGAGAAGTGAAATTTAAGCGCTCAATGGGATAATCCTGCAGCTGAAATGGCCTCACACTGTTTTTCTTGGATTATTTTGAGGCCCACTGTATTATCTGAAGGAAGCCTATTGAACAGTGATTGACTGGTGCTGACCTGGTGCTACACTCATTTTGCACAAAAGATTCTCTGCCATAATGCTTAGTGAGGTTATACATTGAAGCCAGTTGCAATCCCGAAACAAAATGAAACCACTCTTCCACTCTTTAAAGGGTTTAGTATGGCACATTCTATTGTATTATAATTTTGAAAAGAGTCATTTCTTCTGATGGCTAATTATTAACTTTCAAATGGATATTGTACAAATTGCAATCAAATATCTTTACTCTATTGAATACATATGTTGTTAGGAAATATAATTCCACTTTAAAGGGTTTCGCAGTTTTACTGACACCCAGATCTCTTTGTTCTCATTTTGGTCTCCCTTCTTGCTTCCCCCTGGCAAATTGAAAAACTATCTTATTGTGCTTCATGCTTTCAAGTTCCTTGATGTGCGTCACTGCCCAGAATAAACACTCAGGTGATTGCCAAGCTTTTTGTTTGTTTGTTGGCTTTTTTACTTTTACCTAAGTGTTATGGAGATGCTATGCCCAGCAAGAGTGCTTGAACAAGTGCACTCAAACATAACATGTGAAAGGTTTTAGTTGCATACTCCCATGTCTGTCCCAAGTTCTAATTTGACTACTGTTCACACATGGCCCTGAAATTTGAGTTTAAGACTGTGTAGAGAATGTTTAGCATGTTTGGGTCTAAACACATATATAAATGTGCTGAAAGTCATAGCACGTCTTCACTAAATTTATCCCTCCAGTAGGTTTGTTTACATGCATCTTCTTTCTGCTTCCTTAACACTCTGCATTTCCTTGTCCATAGCACTTATCACATTGCATTGCCCATGTGTACATTACACATTAAATTATCAGCTCCTTAATAACAGGCCAGTATGTTTCTGTTTTTCCCTTCCATCAGTTCCCTGGATCTAAGTACTCAATTGTGCATATTAAATAGTTGAGTGGATTAGAACAGAAGAAAAAAAAATCTGTTTGATATTTACCTCCACTTGAAACAGTAAAACTATTTTTAGCATTTGGGAGAAAAACATATGAAAGATATGCCTTAAACCTTGTATTACCAGATTCTTGAGCTTAAAACACAAAATGGTTGAAACAACTATAAAAAGAACAAAACAAAAACAGTTAAAGTCTTCCTAAACAGTTTTAGGAAAAAAAGAAAGACTGAACCCAGTAGTTAACGAAGATAAACTATACATTTTAGTCCATACACTTACTAGTGACCCAAGGCCATCAAATCCCAACAAGTTACATCATGAAGATCATGAGCCTGTCAATGTTGCTAAAGATTTTAGGACTTTGTTTTCTAGAAATTATTAAACGTTTAAGATAGGTGACTGCCGGGGCACCTGAGTGACACAGTAGGTTAAACATCCAACTCTTGGTTTTGGCTCAGGTTGTGATCTCAGGGTGTTGAGATCGAGCCCTGAGTTGGGCTTCCCACTCAGCGCAGAGTCTGCTAAAGTTTCTCTCTCCTTCTGCCCCTACCCACACACTCTCTCTCTAAAATAAATATAAAAAGAAAAAAGGAAAAGATAGGTAGATTCCTGGACATCAACTAGTCCTTTTTATTTTTGATATAAGAAGCAGAATTCCAGAGATAGGATGTACTTTGCAAAGATTAGCTCCTGGACACAGGGAGAGGAATTCAGACACTGAATGGTCAAATCTATAGAGAATGCCTGATGACTGGAGAGATAAAAAATTACCTCTAGAAAATAGGATAAGCAAATATTGTTCTTCCAGATTACTGAGAAGGTTTTTTTGTTTTTTTGTTTTTTTTTTTTAAGGCAGGGGAGGCCTCTGCTATTTATTCCCTTAGAACATTGGTTCTCGGGCACCTCGGTGGCTCAGTTGGTTAAGCAACTGCCTTCGGCTCAGGTCATGATCCTGGAGTCCCTGGATCGAGTCCCACATCGGGCTCCCTGTTCGGCAGGGAGTCTGCTTCTCCCTCTGACCCTCCCCCCATCTCATGTGCTTTCTCTCTCATTCTCTCTCTCAAATAAATAAATAAAATCTTAAAAAAAAAAAAAGAACATTGGTTCTCAACAAAGGTGCAATTCTGTCCCTTAGGACATACAGCTAGCTGTCTGTAGACATATTTGATTCATCACTGGGGGGCTGTGTGGGAGGTGCCACTGGCATCTAGTGGTAGAGTCTGGGGAAGCTTCTAAACATCTTAAAGTGCCCCAAATGTCAATAGTGACAAGATTGAGAAACTCTGCCCTAGACAATCTCCCAGGTAACAAAAACTAGGTTACACTAGACGTTAATAGAAAGTGTCTGGGTTTTCATTCTCTAGAGTACAGAAAATTTGCACATACATACACAAGTATAGTCTTATAGACATCCATGGAATAACAAGGCTGCTTCCAGAGGAAGTGGTCCACAAGGTCCGTGTATGTGGGTGGAAAGACTTCCCAGCCATGCCGACATGGGAATTGTTGAGGTCATATTTCTATGGATGCTTCACCTACTGAGGAGAGTTTAGACCTGAAAGGATTCAAAATGGTAACCATAAGTCAACCAGCAATCAAGATTGCATCTGTGATTCCCTCTGCCCAAAATGCTATGCTCCTTTTTCCCATGGCTCCTTCCTTCTTGGCATAAAGGTGTCAACTCACGTCAATTTGCCATCCCCTCCTGACCACCCAGTTGAATTTGTCCTTGTCATCTTTAAGCCATTTTCTCTCACACTACTGTTTTCACTACCTGAAAAAAATCTCTTTCACTTATTTAACGTTAAATGTTTTTTTCTCACCAATTCAATTGAGAGTAAACGTTTTGGAAAAGGAAAGCTCTTTACCACCTTTCTCACCAGTATACCTTCAATGCTTATAATAAGTGCTCAAAGAATATTCCATTTATGCTATTTATTCAACAAACATTTATCAAGTGCTTTATATGCAAACTTCCTTCAAGCCACAAACACATCAGTATGGTCTTCATAAAGCTTGTGAAAAGGTGAATACATAAATTAATGTATAAAGTTACTTAGAAAGCCTGAGTAGAAGTGGCAGAGAAGAAAAGTAGACTCAGAGCAATGATGAGGTAAGCACAAAGCATAAAGAAGACAAGAATTAAATGACTATATCTGTGACAGGGCATAAAATTCTGGCGATTACCAAAATATCACTTCTACAATAATCCAGGGACCACTAGATGGACTAAGTCTTAGAGGTAATGCCCACTCTGTCGATGGAAATAGTTATGTCTTTTGATAGTAACTGATAATGTTAATTAGTTATAGTACTGCAATTAAGCAATAACATATTTTACATTTAATCTTACACTTAAGGATAATAATTCTATAGAGGTCCCATATGATTGTCTTCATAGTCCCATGAAGTGGGATAAAAAGCATATTTACATACATAAGAGGAAATAAGCTAAAATGGATTAAATAAATGCCCAAGGTCACATGATTACAAAAATACAAAACATATCCTGTATGTAATATGCTGTTTCTTTGCTTTTTTGTGTGTGCTCTGAATGCCTTTTTGCATTACTCACTTGGTGAATACTTTGGGGGAAGAAAGCTTGGTTAAGGGAAAAGGATATGTGAATTCGTAAAAACAGGCAACTATATAGTTAGGGAAGGTAGACTAAGTTGTAACTATATTCAAAGTAGATAGAATGTGAATATATTCTCTAAAGAATGCATATGCCTGGGAGAACTTCTTCCTAAGGAGGGATTTTTTTTCTTTGTAATTGTCATTTTTAATTTATTCATATTATCTCCAGCCTAAGAAATCTTTTAATTTCTTTGCCTTATATAATGGCAGAATTTGAAGGAACTTTAGTAATCTCATGACTTTATTTACTTCTTATTATTCTCTTTCTCAAGACAATTAGAGGTTACCACTAAAAAAAAGATATATGCAACAGAGTGAATGAGACAAAATAACAGAAAAAAGAAATCAGGACTATGGAAAGGAGGAAAATATATATATATTTTTTAAAGATTTTATTTATTTATTTGTCAGAGAGAGACACAACAAGAGTGGGAACATATTTTAAATGAAAATCATTTTCATCATTGGGAAAATATCCCAGTGAACCTCAAGAACCAGAATAATTTATGGAGTTTCCCTCACTTAAAGGATTGAAGCATTTTAAGCCGCCCCTTAGAAGACGTGATACTTTCCTGACAATAGATTTTAAGAGGATTTTGCATAGAGAAGAAAATTACTTAGTTAATATTCTAATAGCATACTTTTTTTTTTTTGGACAAAGCATTTAGGTACATGCAGGAATGCTAGTTTTCATTCACTTCATCCCGTGATTCAAATAACTTGATTGATTTTGCACATGTTCTGGGAATGTAGAAACAAACCATGACCTTGTATCAACAGAAGACTGAAAAGGGGGGAAAGGACTTTTAAACAATAGTTATAAGCTTCAAAGCAGAAATATGTAAGTGGTTCTGGAAACATGGAGGTGACAGCGTCCACTTTTGTTCACTTGGGAGTCCAGAGAAAGGCTCATGGAAGGAGGTAAAGTTTGAGTTACCTCTTGAAATGGGAATTTCTCAAGTTGATAAAGGGAAGTGAAGAGCATTTCGAGAAGGGCAAAGAGAAGAAAATGTCAACTTATGTGAGAACTTTGGAGAAATCTAAGTCCAGAACAAAGGAACAGGGAGAGATGATGCTGGAAAAGTAGGTAAGGTTTTATATGCTGGACTGAGGAGTTAATTTTTAGGCTTTGGAAATGAAGTGCCATTAAAAGATGTTAAGCACAGGGGAAATAAGATCAGATTTGTATTTCAGAATATCATTCGGCTCTTCACATTTTTTAACATGTGTAAGGTGTTTCCTATGTTCTTAAAGAATAAAACAAAAGTAAATCATTCACTTGATTTATTTTGAAAATGTATTAATCAGGGTTCTCCAATAAGAACAGAATCAATAGAATATATACAGATACACAGAAAGCAATTTATTTTGAGGGGTTGGCTTACTCGAGTCTGGAGGCTGAAAAGTTCCATGATCTGCTGTGTGAGAGCTGGAGATTTGGGGAAGCCAGCAATGCAGCTCCAGTCCCAACCTGAGCTGGACTTGGGCCCCAGGTTAGGCATCCAGATCTTAATTATATTTTGAAGGAAGAATCAGGAGGATTGGCTGTGGGATTATGTATAGAGTATGCCAGAAAGAAAGGAAATAAACATGACACCAAGGTGTCGTACCTGGAACTTTCTGTAAATGAGACAGGAAAGGCATTTGAAGGAAGGGCAGTTCAAGAGAGAAGATAGTTTTGGACAGGTTAATTTAAAGATGATCTAGGGGCACCTGGGTGGCTCAGTTGATTGTGTCGGGCTCTTGGTTTGGCTCACGTCATGATCTCAGGGCCATGAGATTGAGCCCCGAGTCAGGATCCATGCTCAGAGTGGAGTATGCTTGAGATTCTCTCCCTTTCCTTCTGCCCTCCTCCCTCTTGCATGTTCACTCTCTCTAAAATAAATAAAATTAAAAAAAATAAAGATAAAGATGATCTATTAGAGGCCAAACCTGTGCACTTTCTCAGATGCCCTCAACTGCCTTTTTCCTTCTTTGTTATTTTTATCTGTTGCCTGCCTGTGTTGGGACATCTTTCCATTTTTGGACTTGGAAGAAACAGCATGTTATATACAATCACTTGGATGGTAGCACCCTGAGAGATCATCAAAGAGCAGAAGTTAAGAGTTACCTTTCCGTGGGAGGCAGCCAGAAGTTCTCGCTCTACCTTGGATATCTATGTATACCATGGTGTATTTCTTTCTTGTAACCTTCCCTAGATGTGGAATGAAAAAGCCTCCTAAGCAGTTTTCTGTGTCTCTCTGTAGTTATTGTTTTGAGGTAACCAGCGAAAAAAATGCTTCACTTCATGGTCTTACTTCACTTCATTTTTTTTTTTTTTGTCACCATAATTGCCTGGGGCTTGCACTTTAATCCTTGCACAGGATCTTCTATCCACCTGACCTAGATTAGAACAGTTGCCTATTGGACTTCTAAGTGGAGTTGCCAAGTAGGAGATTAGATCAGAGACTGAAGTATCAGGGTGGTGGTATTGGGAGGACCAAACTAGGGACATACATTTGAGAGTCATCAGGGCATGGATGATATTTAAAGCCATGGGACTGGGCAGTCTCCACAAAGGAATGATTGTACACAGGAGAAGAGGCCCAAAGGCTAAGCTGGGGCGCTCTCACTTTTAGGGGTCCAGGGAGGAGGAGGAACCAGCAAAGAACCAAGAAATAACAACCAATAAGGGAAAAAGGGACAATGAGGGTGAGTTATTATGGAAGTTAAGTGAAGAGTGAGTCAAGGAGGAAAAAGTGAAGTGTCAAATGATATGGACATATATGTGAAATTTCCCAATTTTGTAATGAACAAGAAATTTGAACTCTTTAAAAACACCATGGAGACCAACAGAACACTTCTAAGGACTATATGGTCCTCACACTTCTATTTTGCAAAATGTAGTGTTGCGGAAAGTCTTGTCCTGACTGTGATAAACAGCCTTCCTTTTGTCCTTTCTCCATCTGGGCCAAGGTCATCTCTTATTATCCCCCCAAAATATATTTCCCAGTTGTAGCACTTCCCACCTGAATTTAAATTTATTAATGACAGCTAATACTTAGACAGCACTTATTATGTGCCAGACTTTGTTTTTATCTCTAATATCTATCTATCCTTCTACTTATCTGCCTACCTATATATCTATCATTTATATACACACATATGATCTTTGCAAGAACTTTATGATGAATAATTTCTATTATTATCTTCATCAAAAGACAAGATAACTGAATTACTGAGAGTCTAAATAAATTGCCAAACATCATGCAGTGTGCATAAGGCAGAACTGGGATTTGAACGCAAGATACCTGACTCCATGGTCCATTTTTAAAAGCATCACCCAGTGCTGCCTCTGGAGTTGTGCGTTACATGTCTGGATATACGGCTGGCTAGGAGAATTGCATTAGTTATCATCATCTCATCTTTCTAGGCCCTCACTTTTCCTGTATTGATTCAGGCCTCTGGTGGTGCACATGCCTCAAGAACCTGAGGAGGAGAATATTGGGTTACGCTGGGGGTGTTTAGTTTGAAAACACCTTTCGGGGAATTCTAATTCACCTTGCCCTGTTCTCTCTTCAACTCAGGGAAAATCACTGCATTAGATGGCTTCTGTGGATATCTCTCACAGGGATGGTAAAGTCATTAAATTGAAATTTACAAGGGATTAAGTGTCAACAATGTTTTGGATTCATATCGCAGACTTAAAAATGCTCAGCTTGTGGGTGGCTCCATTATTATTTGGAGGTTTACATTACAGATACGCTTTGCCTAAAATATCTAATTTTCTTTGTTTATTGAAGTACAGTTAACATATGTTACATTAGTTTATTAGTTTCAAGTGTACAACATAAAGATCTGACAATTATATACATTACAAAATGCTCACTATGATAAGCATAGTCACCATTTGTCACTAATTTGACATTATTATAATATTATTGACTATATTCCCTGTGCTGTACTTTTCAACCCCATGACTTATTTATTTTGAAATCAGAAGTTTGTAACTCTTAATTTCTTTTATCTATTTCACTCATTCCCCTAATTCCCTCACCTCTAGCAACCATAAGATTGTTCTTTGTATTTATGATTCTGTCTCTGTTTATTGTTCGCTTTTTTGTTTTGTTTTTTATATTCTACATATAAGTGAAACCATATAGTATTTGTCTGTCTCTGTCTAACTTATTTCACTTGGCATACTACCCTTTCAGACCATCCATGCTGTCACAAATGACAAAAATCTCATTCTTTTTTATGGCTGAGCAGCAGTCCAAAACACATAATAACTAAAATGTCAAAGATTAAAGAGAGAATCTTAAAAGTAGCAAGGGAGAGGCAACTAGTTATGTACAAGGGAAGCTCCATAAGGCTATCTGCTGATTTTTCATAAAATATCTGATTTTCAATATTGTTTTATTCTGCTGACTAGGCCAAATTCTGTGACCTTCAAGATTTGCTCCCATCTCTGGTTAATAAAATCATGATTGTAGATAGCTGTTGCTTTTTTTCAACTTTTTCTCCTTCTTCTAAGGAGAGAACATTATGCTTATCTTATTTTCACTTAAAAAATTACGAAAGAATGGGACTAAAATCCATACCCTATGATCAACTTGTTCATAACACGTCCTTAGGCAGTTTTCCAATGATGACAGACACAGACACGCCAAATACAAACTCTGGAATCTGAATCAAATTTCTTTTTCTCCCTGTACTTACGTTCATTTTCTCCTGATATATCCCCTGAGATGAGCTGTTTCTGTTACCCTTTCCTCAAAATGACACCTTTATGCTTAAAGTAGTGTGGAATTAATTGTTGAAGAGCAATCACCCAGAATAATCACCAGCAAATGAAAATCTATACTTTGGCTTATTTAAAATAAATTGGTGATTTTAGCTCATACAGGACTCATCTCAGCAGTTGACCCTGATGTGTGTTTTGTTCTCTATTCTCACCAGAAATTCTACTGTTGAATGGACCTAGAGGCCTAAGGCATGCCAAAGAGCAATGATCTCTGGGTAAATGTTCAGCCAGTTTTAGGCTTCAACAGTCTGGATGATATCTTCTCTGTCAATTAAAGATTATTTCTTCCCCTACTCTCCGAACCTGTCAATCCATTAGTTATTTAAAATTTCAGGTAAAACATCTACATTGTTAGTGAAATATAAAATAACTTAGCAGGCTTTGCCTCCTAAATTTATAACAATAGAAAAAAACAAAGAAAAAGGCAGCATAATGCATTCTTTTATGGATAAGAAATACAAACACAACAGAATCAGAAGTAAAGCAGAGTTTCCAAATTGACAGAGTGATCTGAATCTTAAATGATTTAAGTCCCGTTTTTCTCTTTGCCTTGTCTCCTGTCTAGCTATAGGGAAAGGGGCTGGTGATGCTGTGGAAACACCCAGTGAGAAACTATTTGGATAATAATAGTGATGAATACCGCATGAATGCAGGATGATAATATTATTAGAATGGAAAAATCCTTAACTGGTTATTTTGTGTTCTTCCACCAGCCATCCAGAGAGGTGGTGAAGTCTGTTACCCTTGACTTGATATGGAGCCTTTTCCCTTAATGGTGTGGCACAGGTCAGCATAAGAACTACTGATATTTTCCTGAATATCACATTATGTTCTGCAAGTTGCCTTATTAAATTTATATCAAATCAGGAATGGGAATGCAGTTAGAAAACCAGTGTTGTGACTATGAAATTACAATATTTCATTTTTTTTTTTAAAGATTTTATTTATTTATTTGAGACAGAGAGAATGAGAGAGAGAGAGCACATGAGAGGAGGGAGGGTCAGAGGGAGAAGCAGACTCCCCGCTGAGCGGGGAGCCCGATGCGGGACTCGATCCAGGGACTCCAGGATCATGACCTGAGCCGAAGGCAGTCGCTTAACCAACTGAGCCACCCAGGCGCCCTACAATATTTCATTTTTATCACTTTGGCCTCATAATCACTGAAAAGCAATTCTTTCCCCAGAGATGAGATTTTTTTCATCAACAATATCCTAGAGGGACCAGTACACTAGAAACCTTGTGTGTAAACATTAGTAAGAATCATTCATGGAACAACATGTAGGTCATTCTTCCATGCAGAAGCTGCTGAGCCCCTTCAAGGGAATGAACCCTCCACTCGTGACCACCAGGACAGGCTTTTAAGACTGTTTTCCAACTGGTCTCCCTGCTTCCTGTCTGTCCTTATCTAGAATAATCTACTTGGCATGCAAATATGACTCTGTCACTTGCCAGTTCTCACTCAGTTCTTCTGATCTGTAAAAATGGGGATAATATTTGCACCTATTACAGAGTTTGTCAGTGGGACACAACATACTAGATAACCAGAGTGAATCATTTCATGACAATATTACTACAAAATTATTTTCACTCATAGCCGTAAAATAAAACACATAATAATAATAATAGCTAGGAAAGGAACACAGTGATAATTTTCTTTTGTTGAACTTTGTATAATTATGCCAACAAAACTAAACACTAAAAAAAATGAAATAAATGGCATAATACAAAAAAGTAATGGATTCATAATTTTAATTATATAATATTTTATAAATACATATTTTTCATAAAATTGAAACAATTTTTGATAAAAGAGAATTTATGAGCAATTGAATAACAAATAAGATTATGAAATTTTAATTCTAAGAATGTTATTCAGATCAGTAAAATATTTTATGTGTGAACTAAAACTTGCACATACCGGACAAAAATTACATTTTGCATTTTGCATTGTTTGATTATTTTCAATTTGCAATTAAATAAAACTTCAAGTGATCATATAAAATGACATAATGGAAGCCAATCAAAATCACAGTAACCAGCAATTATAGGATTTAAAATAACAAATCATATTTTTTAGGAAAGAGTATTTGTCACTGACATTATTTATGATTTTCAACTCATGGTGATAATCATAGTATGTTTTATAATTGTTTTTAAATACCATATACACAATGTATCTGTTTATTGTCTATGTCAAGAGGCAGACTCACCCCAGTGTCTTGCCTATTATATACTGCCAATGGGGATTCTGGAAGGTTAAAATGAACTAACATCTAAAGTACTTAGAAGAGGACTTGGAATATGGTAAATGTCCAAAAATGTTGTTAAAATTAAATACTGGTGATACCTCTTGATGTTACACTTACTATATAAAGACAAAATCTAATCTTATTGGCATATTTAAGACCATCCATAGACTGGTCACTTCACTCTTATCTAAAAGAGTGAAGTAAAAACTTCAGTAGCATAGAAACTTTATTCTTAATTTTTCACTCTTCATTCATTGTCAGATCACCTGCTAATTTTTTGATGGTAAGCCCTCTCCCTTTCTTATCTCTGGAAACCTCATTCTTTAAGGCATGGCTTAATTGTTGATTCCTCTGATATTTCCTCCCCCTTTTCAATTCTACTGCTCAGGAAGAAGATTCACCACCCATCCATCTGTCCATCTATCATCCATCCATCCATCTATCTATCATCCACACAACCATCCATCCACCCATCTCTCTGTCTATGCATCCTTCCTTCCATCCATCCGTCCATTCGTTTGTTTCCTCAACATCTATTATCAGAATGCTTGCTATGTTCACAACAATCCTCTAGAAATTAATAGTGAATAAGAACACAATTGCTGTCTTACATTGGTTTTAAGGCTGCTGGAGAAAAGAGAGAAGTGGCAATTGTAATTCACTGTTTTTAGTGTTATCCTTAGATTGTAAGAATGGAGTTCTACCAGAACACTTTTGGCGGGGGGCGGGGACATTTTAAACAGTATGGAGAGGTAAAACAATGTTTCCTGGAGAATACCAGAGGCATTCAACTGAACTCTAGAATAAGACTTATCTAGTAGAAAGGGTCAGTAAAATGGGAGGACAGAAGAGAATGTCTCAGCACAAAAAATAGCATGACTTATGGCCTGAAGGGAAAAAAAAATACAAAGGAATTAAAAGCAGTTGCACATTTTTGTAGGATAGAAAGATTGAGACTGGTGAATGAACCCTGGAGATGTAATCTAAGGCCTTTACAAATCTCTGTTCAGGGGTTTGGATAAAGGTTAAGGGTGATGAGGAGACACTGGAGGGTTTGAAGCAGAGAAGCTATTTGATTTGGGGTTTTAAATATTACTCTGTTAATTGCATAGATTATGGATTGGAGAGGGAAAATATTCAGAGAAGGTAAACTGTTTTGGTTGTTGCAGGGTTATGATCATGAGATGATGGTGACTCCCCTAAAATAGGGAGTGAGGATGGATTCTCAAGATTGAAGAAATACAATTGGCAGGATCTAGTAATTGGATATTGGTAGCTAGAGACAGGAAGTCATCAAGAAAGGTTTCTGAGTTGGCCTCCAAGATAGATAATAACACCAGTTACTAAGAGGGATGAACCCAGAAAAGATGGCACCAGTCACCAAAATTGGGCATATTGCCAGAGGGTATATTGCTGGGGATTCCACATCATCTGTGGAAGGATGATGAGCTCCAAGAAAACGTCATTTTGAATTCATCTGTCAAGAGACAGCAGTGGGAATGAGCACTCAAAGAGCATGTGAAGGGTGAAGAGAGAAACTGGCTAGGAACACATCAAAAGTTCATAGCAGAAGTTCCAGGAAAGACAAAAGAACAGGAGCCAGCAAAGGAAACTGGTTGAGAAGGAATGGGCAAAGAAGTACAAGGAAACCTGAGGGAGAATGATGTTGGGGAAGCTTTTTTGACATATAATATTTATTATAGCTCTGTATGAATTTACTTGTCTCATCCACTAGAATTCAGTTTCTTGAGTACAAGAACCATGCCTTTGTATGCCTTGATTCTAGCATAGGATCCAGTGCTCAATAGGTACTCAGTACATGTCTGTTGAATGGGAAAAAAAAAAATACAGTGTTTAATAATGGAGGTGATTTTCTACTCTGTTATTTGTCTGAAGCAGCAAAGCATTTACAAAATCAGGTCTGGTGAATTCAGATACAGCCAGTGTGGTCTGGTGAAGGGAGTAGATGTGTCATTCTCCTTGCGATAGTATACATTGATACAAGTGGTCTAAAGTTGAGTAACACTGAGCTTGGGTGAAGAGCCCTTAAATAGGTGGCAAGTTTCAAAGTGCAGAAGAAAAGCAGTCTGTGGAAGAAATAGTGTCAGTCCTAATGAGCCAGTATAGATTCCAAGACATTCTGATCAAATTAAAGAAAACATGTCAAATAAGTTGGAAACCACAGGCCATGGGGAAAATGTTGTAATAGCAATCTTGCCAGAAAGAGGCTGTCCAATCAGTTTAGGCCGGAGATATGTGCCAGGATGGAATGATTTATGTGGAAAATTGGAAAACCTGATCCACCCCTATTGAAATTAGTGGATCATGGGAATATGGGGTTATTATGTCCAAAGTCAAAGGGCTTGATTTACTCTTCTCAATAGAATACCAAACAGGTAGTGAAGGAGATGAGAATATTCCTTCCAGAAAAAGCAACATAAAGGCCAAAATTTCTCAGAAAAGTGGAATGTGCTCAGAAATTAGTAAGCTTGATACCTAATTTATAGGCAGTTGTGTGTAATGGAGAGAGGACACATTTTGGAGTCCTAATAACTGGAATTCAAATCTCATTCCAGTCAAATAAAAGGATATGACCTTAAGTAAGTTAATTAACCTCTTGGAGTCTCAGTTTTCTCATTTGTAAAATTAGCACAATATTTCCTAACCTTTCGGGTAGTTCTAAGGATTAAGTGATAAAATTAAGTGTATTGGCAATGCCAGGATATTAGATGCTCAATAAAACCTAGTATTTCTCATTTATGACCATAACCGTAGAAAAGGTACTCCATAGCCTCAGAGGCATGTGGAGAGAACAGTACTAGTTTGCTGTTTATTCTAGTATTACATATTTCAAAAAGGTGTATTTTCCCAATTATTAAAAAGGCAAAGGAACTTTATTTAACCCTGTAATTTTATTCTATGGCATAGAGGAAGGTTAAAATAGCTGTTATCGTCAACATACATGATTCTGTGACTTTGTACCATTCTTCCTTAACACATACACATGAGTTAACGCGCACACACACACACACACACACACACACACACACACACACAGAACAACAGCAAAGTTAGCAACAGAAACATATATTTGTGACCAAAATATATATTAACTTGTACTATGTACACTAAACAAAGGTTTTTCCTGGAAATGTAGGCAAAGTAAAAAGATTTGATATTACTCGGACAACATGGGAAACTCAGAGATTATAGGAAATGTCATAGGAAATTGAAAAAATCATTGCCAGTTTTTTTCACCACTCCCACAGAAAGTGAAGAGAACCCTATCTCCAAGATAGTAATTCAACTTAATTACTGTTTATGTTATGGCACAGTTTATGTACCACTTAATTAATACAGAATAATAAGAAAATACACAAATGAGCAGAAGTAAGCAATATAAGTGAAGGACTAATTTAATTCTTCCTGTTACTCTTAAACTAGAATGAGGAAACATAACAAGGAAGTCATGCATGTATTGTGAATGTAAAGTGAATTGAAAAGACTTTCCATGAAAATTATCTCAGTTGGGTTTGACAGTGATGAAACTTCAGAATCACATCAGCCCTTTGAGATGTGATGCAGGAGTCACTAAACTAATGAAACTTCCTTGTTTTTTAGAAAATGAGATTTAAAAAATATCCAGATTGCTTCCCCAAATTGTGATATTATCTCTGGCTAAAGAACAAAAAAGATGAAAGCATTTATATTTTGACTAGAATTTTTAAGCCGCATATGCAATGCTGAGTATGGATGTTATATCTCAAATAATTCATGAACACAATGCCAAGTATATTCGAAAGGATATAAAGATAATCATGGAGTTTTAAAGATCGAAAGATTAGAGGCTAGAAACAAAAAGAGTATCTATGGTCAAAGTAGGAATAGAATAGAAATCATAATATTTGTGGGGATTTGTGGTTGATTATACTGAGAATATTACAAATATTTAACAACTAGTACAGCACAGAACTGGATGCTGGCCTACCCTCTGGGAGTTAAGTCTTGGAGAATGGTTTATTTGCTAGAGCATAGTCTGGAGACTCAAAGAGGTGTCAGAATGAAGGGATGGGGATGATTGGAGTGGCTAAAGATATAGGAACATTTTAATGTTGTAACAACTGGTACTGTGTACTGTCTAGTTGTCAACTTCGGATATACTTCCTTCACTGTTCACGATAAAGGAAGCTAGAGTGTTGATTGATTCTTATATATGTATGGAATTTAATGTGGAATCTTTACATAACCCTCAAATCTAGGAAGATGTTATTTATTCCTTCCTTGGAATCCAAAAATCTCCACTTACCAGCCTACAATTCTGGCCTGGTAGTAAGCCCTCTACCCTTGAGCTACTAATGGAAACCATCCTGAGGAGAAATCAGAACACCCAGAAAAACCACACGGGTGTGTAGAACCTCAAATCATTTGTGCAGTGTGACAAACTCAAGCCTGGAAACTAATCTAAAACTAGCCTGAAAATCCTACAGAAATCCCTGTAGGGACTTTTCAGGGGCAAATACAAAAGCACTTCTTAATGTTATCTCCAGAAGCTGAGAAAAAATGGGATTCTTATGAGGGAAAACCTTCACTGAATGAAATAACGGACAAAATAACTATGCACCAAAAAAGACTACAGTCAGAAATTGTCATCTGATTCTGGATGGGAACTAAAGATGATGACAGAATTAAAGCTGATGGGCACTCAAAGGAATTTTAAAATAAGTACATTAGGATTATAAAAGTAGATAAAGCCATAATTTATACTCCTAAAATGAGAGCAATATATAATTTTTTTAAAAAAAGAGCTTGATACCTTTTTGTAAAAGAGAGATTCTAGAAAAAAACCTATATGATCATTAATATAAATAAAAGAAAAAGGGGGCAGAGCAAGATGGCAGAGGAGTAGGAGACCAAAATTTCGTCTGGTCTCAGGAATTCAGCTGGATAGGGATCAAACCATTCTGAACACCTACGAACTCAACAGGAGATCAAAGAAAAGAATAGCAACAACTCTCTGAACAGAAAAGCGACCACTTTCTGGAAGGTAGGACATGTGGGGAAGTGAATCTGAGGCAATATTCGGAAGGATAGACGGCGGGGGAGAGGGCCTCTGTCCGCCGCTTCTGGCAAGTGATAGAGCAGCGGAGCACAAAATCGTAACTTTTAGAAGACTGCTCTGCTGGGCGCCTGGGTGGCTCAGTTGGTTAAGCGATTGCCTTCAGCTCAGGTCATGATCCTGGAGTCCTGGGATTGAGTTCCACATCGGGCTCCCTGCTCAGCAGGGAGTCTGCTTCTCCCTCTGAACCTCCCCCCTCTTGTGTTCTCTCTCTCTCTCATTCTGTCTCTCTCAAATAAATAAATAAAATCTTTAAAAAAAAATAGAAGAAGACTGATCTGCCGAGGGACGTTGCTCCAGTGGCTAAGCAGGGGGTGGAACCCTCTCTGGGACAGTGTGGTCTCAGGACCCTCAGGGTCACAGAAAGACCGGGGGTGCCTCAGTGCGACAGCGCTCCCAGTTATCGGAGTGAGGAAGCCGGCTGCAGAGACGGAGCTGAAGAGTGGGCTCTCATCTCAGGGTTGCCATAAACTGTGATCTGCAGCACAGTGGGGCCACTGCTCTTCCAGCAGGGACCCAACAAGCGGCAGATCAGGGGAGACTCACCTTCCTCCCCTAGGAGGAGTGGTGCGGGAGTCCATCACAGGGATCTGCTGGGTTTGGAGACTCCACACCCAGTCGGGTTCCAGAGATATAAATGCTCAGTCACAGGCCGAGTGAGCACAGAGTGCGGCCGGAGACCAGAGAGACAGGAGTAACTGACTGCTTTTCTCTGGGGGCACACTGAGGAGTGGGGCCCTGAGTTCTTGGCTCCTCTGCGGTGGAGATTGGGAGGCCGCCATTTTCACTCTCGTCCTCCAAAGCTCTACGGAAAGCTTGCAGGGAACAAAAGCTCCCGAGAGCAAACCTGAGCAGATTATATAGCCCCGGGACTGGGCAAGGGCGGGGCAATTCTGCCTCCAGCAAAGACATTTGGGAACCTGGGCAACAGGCCCCTCCCCCAGAAGATCAGCAAGAACAGCCAGCAAGCCAAGACCAAGTTTACTGATCATTGAGAACAGCAGAACTCCAGAGCTAGGGTAATACTGCACATAGAATTCATGGTTTTTTTCCCATGATTCTTTAGTCTTTCAAAGTTAATTTTATTTAACTGTCTTTTTTTTTTTTTAATTTTTCTTTTTCCCTTTTTCAACCAACATTTTATCAATCCCTTTTTTAAAAAAACATTTTTATTTATCATTTTTGCAGTCATATTCTATCCTTTTATAGTAATTACCCTTATTTTTGGCATATATATATATATAAGTTGTTCTCTCTAAAATTTTGAGATACAGTTTCTCCTAACAGTTCAAAATATACCGTAAATCTCTAGTGTATGGCTTTGTTCGAGTCTCCTGCCTGATCACATTCTCTCCCTTTTTTTTAAATCCTCTTCTTTCTTTTTTCAAACAACTTCTTATCAATTCCTTTTATAAAATTTTTTATAATTTTCATCTTTAGAGTCATATTCCATCCCTTCATTGTATCAACACTTAATTTTGTACATATATGTTTCCCTTTCTTTAAAATTTTGGGAGGCACTTTCCTCTAACAGACCAAAATACACCCAAAATCTAGTGTGTGGCACTGATCTATGCACCAGCCTGATCATATTTGATCATATTCTGTTTTTTTTTTTCTGTTTTTATTTGTTTTTTATCTTTTTCTTTATCTTTTCATTTTCTTTTTTCTTTCTTTCCCTTTCTTTTCTCCCAGTTTCAGGTCTTTTCTAATTTGTTTAGGGTATATTTTCTGGGGAACTTGTTACCCTGTTAGCATTTTTGTTCTCTCATTCATCTGTTCTCTTCTGGACAAAATGACAAGATGGAAAAAGTCACCTCAACAGAAAGAACAAGAGGTAGTATGGACTGACAGGGACCTACTCAATAAGGACATTAGTATGATGTTGGACATAGAGTTCAGAATCATGATTTTAAAGATACTAGCTGGGCTAGAAAAAAGCATGGAAGTTATTAGAGAAACCCTTTCTGGAGAAATAGAAGAACTAAAATCTAACCAAGTCAAAATCAAAAAGGCTATTAATGAGGTGCAATCAAAAATGGGGGCACTAACTGCTAGGATAAATGAGGCAGAAGAGAGAATCAGTGATATAGAAGACCAAATGATAGAAAATAAAGAAGCTGAAAAAAAGAGAGATAAACAACTACTGGATCATGAGGGCAGAATTCGAGAGATAAGCGATACCATAAGATGAAACAACATTAAAATAATTGGGATCCCAGAAAAAGAAGAAAGAGAGAGAGGGGAGAAGGTATATTGGAGCAAATTATAGCAGAGAACTTCCCTAATGTGAGGAAGGAAACAGGCATCAAAATCCAGGAGGCACAGAGAACCCCTCTCAAAATCAACAAAAATAGGTCAACACCCCGACATCTAATAGTAGAACTTACGAGTCTCAGAGACAAAGAGAAAATCCTGAAAGCAGTTCTGGAAAAGAGATATGTAACCTACAATGGTAGAAACATTAGATTGGCAACAGACCTATCCACAGAGACCTGTTAGGCCAGAAATGACTGGCATAATATATTCAGAGCACTAAATGAGAAAAATAAGCAGCCGAGAATACTATATCCATCTAGGCTATCATTGAAAATAGAAGGAGAGAAAAAAGCTTCCAGGACAAACAAAAACTAAAGGAATTTGCAAACACAAAACCAGCCCTACAAGAAATATTGAAAGGGGTCATCTAAGTAAAGAGAGAGCCTAAAAGCAACATAGACCAGAAACGAACAGAGACAATATACAGTAACAGTCAACTTACAGGCAATACAATGGCACTAAGTTCATATCTTTCAATAGTTACCCTGAATGTAAATGGGCTAAATGCCCCA
Organism: Callorhinus ursinus; assembly: GCF_003265705.2. Classification (NCBI taxonomy): domain Eukaryota; kingdom Metazoa; phylum Chordata; class Mammalia; order Carnivora; family Otariidae; genus Callorhinus; species Callorhinus ursinus. The sequence continues at coordinate 15,444,268 of NW_027397066.1, read as the reverse complement.
ATCAAAAGACACAGGCTATCAGATTGGATTAAAAAACAAGACCCATCGATATGCTGTCTGCAAGAGACTCATTTTAGACCCAAGATACCTCCAAATTGAAAGTGAGGGGGTGGAAAACAATTTACCATGCTGATGGACACCAAAAGAAAGCTGGGCTGGCAATCCTTGTATCAGACAAATTAGATTTTAAACCAAAGACTGTAATGAGACAAGGAAGGACCTATATCCTACTTAAAGGGTCTATCCTACAAGAAGATCTAACAATTGTAAATATCTATGCCCCTAACAGGGGAGCAGCCAATTATATAAGGCAATTAATAACAAAAGCAAAGAAACATATGGACAACAATAGAGTAATAGTGGGGGACTTTAACACCCCCCTCACTGAAATGGACAGATCATCTAAGCAAAAGATCAACAAGGAAATAAAGACTTTAAATGACACACTGGACCAAACGGACTTCACAGATATATTCAGAACATTCTGTCCCAAAGCAACAGAATACACATTCTTCTCTAGTGCCCATGGAACATTCTCCAGAATAGATCACATCCAAGGTCACAAATCAGGCCTCAACTGGTAACAAAAGTTCGGGATCATTCCCTGCATATTTAGGACCACAATGCTTTGAAACTAGAACTCAATCACAAGAGGAAAGTCAGAAAGAACTCAAATACATGGAAGTTAAAGGGCATCCTACTGAAGAATGAATGGGTCAACCAGGAAATTAAAGAAGAATTTTAAAAAATTCATGGAAACAAATGAAAATGAAAACACAACTGTTCAAAATCTTTGGGATGCAGCAGAGGCAGTCCTAAGAGGAAAGTATATAGCAATACAAGCCTTTCTTAAGAAACAAGAAAGGTCTCAAATACACAACCTAACCCTACACCAAAAGGAGCTGGAGAAAAAACAGCAAATAAAGCCTAAACCCAGCAGGAGAAGAGAAATAATAAAGATCAGAGCAGAAATCAATGAAATAGAAACCAAAAGAACAGTAGAACAGATCAACGAAACTAGGAGCTTGTTCTTTGAAAGAATGAACAAGATTGATAAACCCCTGGCCAGAATTATCAAAAAGAGAAGAGAAATGACCCAAATAAATAAAATCATGAATGAAAGAGGAGAGATCACAACCAACACCAAAGAAATACAATTATAAGAACATATTATGAGCAATATTATGTCAGCAAATGATATAACCTGGAAGAAGTAGATGCATTCCTAGAGATGTATCAACTACCAAAACTGAACCAGGAAGAAATAGAAAACCTGAAGATACCTATAACCACTAAGGAAATTGAAGTAGTCATCAAAAATCTCCCAACAAACAAAAGCCCAGGGCCAGACGGCTTTCCAGGGGGAATTCTACCAAACATTTAAAGAAGAATTAATACCTATTCTTCTGAAACTGTTCCAAAAAATAGAAATGGAAGGTAAACTTCCAAACTCATTTTATGAGGCCGATATTACCTTGATCCCCAAACCAGACAAAGACCCCATAAAAAAGAGAATTATAGACCAATATCCTTGATGAACATGGATGCAAAAATTCTCACCAAAATACTAGCCAATAGGATCCAACAGTACATTAATAGATTTATTCACCACAACCAATGGGATTTATCCCTGGCCTGCAAGGTTGGTTCAACATCTGCAAATCAATCAATGTGATACAATACATTAACAAAAGAAAGAACAAGCATCATATGATCCTCTCAATGGATGCAGAAAAAGCATTTGACAAAGTACAGCATCCTTTCTTGATCAAAACTTTTCAGAGTATAGGGATAGAGGGTACATACTTCAATGTCATAAAAGCCATCTATGAAAAACCTACAGCAAATATCATTCTCAATGGGGAAAAGCTGAGAGCTTTTCCCCTAAGGTCAGGAATGCGGCAGGGATGTCCACTATCACCACTGCTATTCAACATAGTATTAGAAGTCCTAGCCACAGCAATCAGACAACAAAAAGAAATAAAATGCATCCAAATCGGCAAAGAAGAAGTCAAACTCTCACTCTTTGCAGATGATATGATACTTTATGTGGAAAATCCAAAAGACTCCACCTCAAAACTGCTAGAACTCATACAGGAATTCAGTAAAGTGGCAGGATATAAAATGAATGCACAGAAATCAGTGGCATTCATATACACCAACAACAAGACAGAAGAAAGAGAAATTAAGGAGTTGATCCTATTTACAATTGCATCCAAAACCATAAGATACCTAGGAATAAATCTAACCAAAGAGGCAAAATATCTGTACTCAGAAAACTATAAAATACTCATGAGTAAAATTGAGGAAGACACAAAGAAATGGAAAAACATTCCATGCTCATGGACTGGAAGAACAAATATTGTGATGACGTCCATGCTACCTAGAGCAATCTACACATTCAATGCAATCCCCATCAAAATACCATCCAGTTTTTCAAAGAAATCGAACAAATAATTCTACAATTTGTATGGAACCAGAAGAGACCCCGAGTAGCCAGAGGAATGTTGAAAAAGAAAAGCAAACCTGGTGGCATCACAATTCCGGACTTCAAGCTCTATTACAAAGCTGTCATCATCCAGACAGTATGGTACTGGCACAAAAACAGACCCATAGATCAATGGAACAGAATCGAGAGCCCAGAAATGGACCCTCAACTCTATGGTCAACTTATCTTTGACAAAGCAGGAATGAATGTCCAATGGCAAAAAGACAGTCTCTTCCACAAATGGTGTTGGGAAAATTGGACAGCCACGTGCAGAAGAATGAAACTGGACCATTTCCTTACACCACACACAAAAATAGACTCCAAATGGTTGAAAGAACTAAATGGGAGACTGGAGTCTATCAAAATCCTAAAGGAGAACACGGGTAGCAACCTCTTCGACCTCAGCTGCAGCAACTTCTTCCTAGAAACATCACCAAAGGCAAGGGAAGCAAGGGCAAAAATGAACTATTGAGACTTCATCAAGATAAAAAGCTTTTGCACAGCAAAAGAAACAGTCAACAAAACCAAAAGACAACCGACAGAATGGGAGAAGATATTTGCAAATGACATATCAGATAAGGGCTAGTATCCACAATCTATAAAAATTTATCGAACTCAACACCCAAAGAACAAATAATCCAATCAAGAAATGGGCAGAAGACATGAACAGACATTTTTCCAAAGAAGACATCCAAATGGCCAACAGACACATGAAAAAGTGCTCAACATTGCACGGCATCAGGGAAATCCAAATCAAAACCTCAGTGAGATACCACCTCACACCAGTCAGAATGACTAAAATTAACAAGTCAGGAAATGACAGATGTTGGTGGGGATGTGGAGAAAGGGGAACCCTCCTACACTGTTGGTGGGAATGCAAGCTGGCACAGTCACTCTGAAAAACAGTATAGTGGTTCCTCAATAAGTTGAAAATAGAACTACCACACAATCCAGCAATTGCACTCCTGGGTATTTACCCCAAAGATACAAATGTAGGGATCCGAAGGGGTACGTGCACCTCAATGTTTATCGCAGCAATGTCCACAATAGCCAAACTGTGGAAAGAGCCAAGGTGTCCATCGACAGATGAATGGATAAGGAAGATGTGGTATATATACACAATGGAATATTATGCAGCCATCAAAAGGAATGAGATCTTGCCATTTGCAATGACGTGGATAGAACTGGAGGGTGTTATGGTGAGTGAAATAAGTCAATCAGAGAAAGACATGTATCATATGACCTCACTGATATGAGGAACTCTTAACCTCAGGAAACAAACCGAGGGTTGCTGGAATGGGGGTGGTGGGAGGGATGGGCTGTCTGGGTGATAGTCATTGGGGAGGGTATGTGCTATGGTGAGTGCTGTGAATTGTGCAAGACTGTTGAATCAGTAATCTGTACCTCTGAAACAAATAATGCAGTATATGTTAAGAAAAAAAAAAAGAAGATAGCAGGAGGGGTAGAATGAACGGGGGGAAATCAGAGGGGGAGTCGAACCATGAGAGATGATGGACTGAAAAACAAACTGAGGTTTCTAGAGGGGAGAAGGGTGGGGGGGGATGGGTAAGCCTGTTGATGGGTGTTGGGGGGGCACAGTCTGCATGGAGCACTGGGTGTTATGCATAAACAATGAATCGTGGAACACTACATAAAAAACTGATGATGTAATGTATGGTGATTAACATGACAGTAAAAAATTAAAAAGTAATAAATAAAAGAAAAAGATCATAGATAAAAATTATAATAATATAGTAGTGGATAGATTTTTTTTAAAGAATATATAAGCATATATAAATACACACACACACACACACAAAAGTAATCCAAAACAAATGTCATGCTAAATGATGAAACACTGGACACAATCCTTTCCATGTTCAGAAAAATAAAATAATGATGAAGACCACCATGGCCAGAATTAATTCTATTCTAATATGAAAGTGAGATGTGCTTTGGAATAAATGATGTTTTAGCAATGTGTCAGATTTTTACCAACATAACTTTTTCCTTACTTAATACTACGTAAATTCATGGGATATTTAAAAATCAGTAGTGTCCCATAATTGAAGAAATCTTGTGTTTTGCATTGCTGATGCATTATTTGCCATATTACTAGCCAAGGCAATTTGACAAGACAAATATACCAGACATAAGAATTGGAATGGAGGAGGTATAAGTATTGCCATAGAGATAATGTAATTTATTCCTAGAAAATGTAAGAAAATAAACAGCATAGCCATTTAGAAAATAAAACAAAATAAACAAAAAAGATCTCTCATTCTTTATACCATATATAATCTGAAAAGTTTTAAAGATGGAAGTGTCATGGATGAATAAGAATTAGAAAAAAATATATTTGGGAGAAATTAGAAACAATGAGTAGAAGTCTCTGGGAGCGAGTGTAAGAAAGGATATCTGACTAGTGGGGTTTCTCAACAATGGAACATGTCTTTTAACAAAAGTTATAAGCAAATTGTTATTTGAAATGCTGAGTAGGAGAATGGACTGATATCATCCAGGAATTCTAGGGAGGGGATCCTTGGGCTAGATGAAGCCCCTTACAATTCTCTAGATCCGTAATACAGTATCACCTATGTCCATGGGCCCTCTAAGGAGGCACAATGGGAAGATTCCAGTTACAAATGGAGATCGAATATATGTGTTTACGTCTCTCCAACCATAACCCTCTGAATTTGCATTAAAGAATTACAAAGAGAATTTATTCAGGAACAGCAAGAATGAAGGACATTGTTGGAGGGAGGGAATCTCTTGCCAGCTCTTTACATTATTCACTCACATATAGTAAGTGAGACTTTCCAGTAGACCTGAAGTCAATAGGATTTTTTTTTAAAGATTTTATTTATTTATTTGAGAGAGAGAATGAGATAGAGAGCATGAGAGAGGGGGAGGTCAGAGGGAGAAGCAGACTCCCCGCTGAGCAGGGACCCCGATGTGGGACTTGATCCTGGGACTCCAGGATCATGACCCGAGCCGAAGGCAGTCGCTTAACCAACTGAGCCACCCAGGCGCCCTCAATAGGATTTTTGAAACCCCATTTCCCTTACTTAAAAAAGTCCCCAACCCATCTTAGTTTGTATATTGTATGATGTAAGGATTTTTCTTTGTTCTACTTTGTTTTGTTTAAAGTTTTTTTTAAATTCCAGTTAGTTAACATACAGTGTAATATTAGTTTCAGGTGTAAAATTTAGTGATTCAACACTTCCATACACCACCCAGTGCTCATCACAGTAAGTGCCCTCCTTAATCCCCATCACTTATTTATTATTAATGTATATCACAATATCCCATCACCATTTATTAAGTAAACCATTATTTTCATATTATGAATAGAAATACCAATAGTTGGCCCTTATCAAGTTCAAATATATATTTCAATCTATTCTTAGACTCCATTCTCTTCCACTGATCTATTTCTCCTTTTCATACCAATGGCATTGTGCTTAGATCATAACAGCTTTTGAGTAAGTTGTCCTATTTGGCATATGTCTCCTCATACTTTTTTTCTTTCATACTTATTTATAAGAATCATCACCATCTCACATACTAGATGTATTTTGTTGCTGTTTGTTTTCTATGTCTTTCTACTAGAATGTAGTTCCATATTGAGTGTTTTAGACCCAGAGCATATGGGTAAATGCTTAGGTAAATTTTGATGAATATCTACTTCAAAGCAGTTCCAAAAAACAGTAATGGTATGACATATTTTAAAACAACTGATACAGTGCCCAGTGTGCTAACTTCTTTTTCTTCTCCTCTTTCTTTACTTTTAAAGAAGGCATGGTCAACAAGGCTCTGGGTATAATGTACCTTGATAGGGTACTGGGATATATGGTCCTCGAGAGTCTCTCTTACTTCAACACCAAATGCTGGTCTTGGAGGACAATTTCTACTGAAGATTCAAAGACATAATGCTTTGGAATAATAATGAAATACAATCATATTTATTATTAGCTTTTGATGGCAGAGAACATGTCTGTTTTTCTCACCATTGCACACTTACATCATGACAGTTATTAGCATGAAGGTGGAAAATGCATATTTTTGAATAATGAATGAATAATAATAATAGTTATAATAAAATTCATAACCTTAAGAGGTTATTATGTTCTTGTAATTCTGATAAACATTTAACTAACATCTATTTTAATTTTTATGTAATAATGTGAGTTGAATAATGTTATCTACCCACATCCACTGTTATCCCAATTTTACAAGTAAGAAAACTGAAGCTGAAAGAAATTAAATAATATGTTTCATAAACTTACACAGATCATAAGCACAGAGCTGGGACTTGATTCAAGATATTTCTGATTCTAGAACCATACTCTTAAATTTCAGCAACTTTGCTTTGGATATGGTCTCTATTCCCTTTTCATGCCAGTTCTATTTCTTTTGTGTATCATCTTAATTGGTTGCATCCTTCAGTAAAAATGTAGATAGCCCTAATCGTGGATATTGCAGCCAGGTTTCAGTGCTGCAAGGCTTCCTTTTCCAAGAAAAAAAAAATGTAGTTGTTATAAAAATGACTTCTGATCCTCTTAGATTGTCTGATAAGCCATGTATAATGCCTGAGCTAATCTTTTCTGAAAGCTCTTTGGGCAAATTGCTAACACTCAGGTCCGACAGTTTAATGCTATTACACTACAAAATATATGTTCTTTCCCAAAATAAACATGTTTTATAATAGCAATACAGATGTTGTCAAGGGGCAAGGTTATCGGGAGATAATTAGACCCCAGAGAGATTACAGTCTCTTAGATCATGAGAGCAGTATTGCGAGCCTGCCTTATTAAATAATCGTAAGAAAGTCAAAGTCAACTATAAATACACACATTTCCCTGTAATTACTTTAAAAAGTACAAACCCAAGGTGCATGCCGATGTGCTGAGATGATAAGGCTTCTCTCTCCATTACACTAAAATGTCTAAATATAACCTAGAAAACCAACTTTCAAATTGAATTTTAAATAAGAATGTGAAAGGAAAGACACCTCTTCCTTCCTTTGCTAACATTTTTAGGGTAGCTGTTTTAAGGACGTTTTTAAACCCTGACAAACGAATGGCTGAATTCCAAGAAATAATCCACCCACCCTATACTTCATACTCCATAAAAAAATAATAAAAACCTAATTACATGAAATTCTCCAAATATAAATCTCTTATATTTGCACATAATATTCCCTTGTCCTGAAAGATCTTCCTCTCTCCTTAAACTCAAACTTGTTAACCAGAAGTTGACATCGATCTGAGAAACTTCTACATCATCCTCAAAAATAGCTTTATTCAGAGATTTGTAAAAAATAATAATAAAAAAATAAAAGGTTTGTGAAATCTTTCCCTTCATCCACTGATCACCCCGTCTCTTCAACATCAGAACTTTAAAATTTTTTTTTTGGTGTTCCAGTAGCATCTTATGATTACTTTTTTAGTACAGTTATCTGATTACATTATCCTGTACATTTACAGATGTTTGACCATGTTGGACGAAGAACAAGAAGCATAAATCCCTAGTTCCTACCACAGTGTGAGGCACAAAGCATTTGCTCAATAAATATTTACTGAATAAATGAATGAAGAAATTAATAAGGTGAGCTTGTTCAAAGCAGGTAAATAGAATCAACCATCACATCTAAAGGAAATTATTTTCAATAGATGTGTCCATTGTTCACTGCTTCTGTTGTTAGTCACCCAGTGGGGCTATAAATTCTTTTCTCCCAAGGAGAGGTTATTTGTGCCATTGGAAGTTTGGAACATTGAAATTCACATTCCTATGCTAATGGATTTCATTTACATTTAATCTCCCTGAGGGACCTGGTTTGTCTGGTTTGATACCTCATCCCCAGTGCCCAGATCACTGCATGGTACAAAGCAGTCAGTGCCTGACTTCAAACCTGTGAGGACTCTTTTCCATCTGTTTCTCTTAAAGCATTTACATAACTTTCCCAGGGCATCACAAAAAATTAGTGACAAAGCTGAACTTCAAAATAAGATCTTCTGTGTCCAAGTATGTGCATTCTCCATCAGATTATTTCCAGTTGCCAATCAATCCCAGTTAAAACAACCATACCAAAATTGTTGGTTGCTTATCTTTGTATTTGACCTTTACCAGAATCTCAAGGGAGATATCTGTGAAGTATCTCTCTCCTTTAGGTCCTGGATGCACTTTATAGTTTCAAGATTCTGAAATCCTACCCTAATCAAGAACTTGGTTATTTATTTTTCTTCCCCCAACCCCAGCTTTATTGAGGTAGAAGTGACAAATATAAGTTATATATATTTAGAGTGTACAACGTGTATGTATATATATATATATACACACACACACATATACAGTATGAAATGATTTCTACAATCAAGTTAATTAACATATTTATCACATAGCTACATTTTTTGGGTATGGTGGTCATTTATTTACTTATTTTTTCCTATTGGCAATATAGCAGTAACTTAACAAAAGGCATTGGATATGAAGTCTTTTTATGCTCATGGAATCAGAGAATTCAGGCTACAGAGAGTACAAAGGATTGTGTTATCCCATTTTTTGCTATGAGCATGTGTTTCTAGACCCTGTACTATGTTTGTAGTTGAAAACTGTGTTCATTCGACTACTCACTGCATTCCTTTTTTTTTTTTTAAGATTTTCTTTATTTATTTGACAGAGAGAGACACAGCGAGAGAGGGAACACAAGCAGGGGGAGTGGGAGAGGGAGAAGCAGGCTTCCTGAAGAGCTAAGAGCCCGATGCGGGGCTTGATCCCAGGACCCTGGGATCATGACCTGAACCAAAGGCAGACACTTAGCGACTGAACCACCCAGGCGCCCCACAATGCATTCCTTTTTAATTCTACATTCAATCAACAAGGATATCTTTACATTTATACTTTCAGGGGTTTCACTTTAAAAATTTAACAAAAATGTATACGTTAAGTGTAAGAAAAATATTTCAGTCATGTTTTTGAAGCTTGCTTGCTGGCAATAGATCTCCCTATTATTTTGAATTGAAATATTCAAATTGAAATATTCAGACTTTTTCTACCCACAAAGAGAGAAAAAATATCTTCCAAAGTTTTATTTTTCCATGAGTAATTATATTAGTCAAGGTAAGTTATGCTATATGAACAAATAAGTCCATGAATCTTTATGTTCTGGCAGCAAAAAAAAAGTATATTCTTTGCTATGTTTTGTGTCTAAAGTGAGCCATTTTCTGGGATAGGAGTTGAGGTGTGAAGTGGAATCTACTAGACATAATCATTCAGTGACTAAGGCTGGAAGGAGCTGTGTAATATTGTAGCCACACCATCTGGAAATGAAGGCTCTGTGTTGGAATGGATTGGAAGGGAGAGCATGGAGCTGGTATACCAGTTCTCAAATGCCTCATCCTTGAAGTGATGTTTGTTGATTTTGCTCACATATCTTTGGCTCTTTGGCTAGAATTAGTCACATGACTCCAAAAAAACAGAAAAGAAGGTTAAGAAATGTGAGGGAGCAAATTGATATTTACTGATCAAAAAATGCCTCTGCTACACCAACTAAGGAAGCTTGTTTTGAAATAAATTAACCTAAATTAATCCTGGAGACTAAGGATAAATTTTCATGACATGCAGATTTGCCCGTAATTTATCTCTTCTTCAATGAAAGTTTGAAGATAAATGGTATTACACATTCCTACTAGCTGATTAATAACAAAAAAGTGTGGGGAGAAAAGAACCCACCATATTGTGAATGTTGTGTGATATTATCTTAAACACAGTAAGTTTCTGTATTTAGCACTTTTTTGTAGTTGAAAAATTCAAACATTAACCAAGGCTTTCTCTTTTTTTCCTTCCTTCGTAGACAGAATCTTAATTGATGAACTCAGTGAAAATGAGTGAGTCCTATCCATATCATTTATTGACAAAAGAGCTTATACTGAAAAAAAAAATTTAGGCTGTTTGTAAATTCCATCATGTTGTAGCAAGAAGGGTTCTATCCATGTGTGGATGAATGAATGGCTCTGATGAATCATGATGGTGGGTGTTATTCACTCTCACCCACTAGACTTACTAGTAGTTTTGTGAAGGAGCTATTTTTTCTTTCACTCACTCATTCATTCAAAAATCAATTATTAGATGCTTACAATATGGGAGGCTTTGCTCTAACTCTGCAAACACAGCAATATATAAAACAGACAAGCTTCTTATTCACATGGAACATAAATTCTAATATGGAAGGGTGGAAAATAGACAATAGAAGTCAAAGAATTATATGGAAAAGAAAAGAAAACAAATAAAAGATGGCAGTGAAACAGAGAGTAGCCAACAATGTTCAAAGATATGCAGTTATTCAATATGATAGGCCAGATGGAGGCTATTGGGTTTGGCATTTGCTACCTCTGGCTGAAGGGAAAAAATCAGACTGCAATTTGTTGAGTGACAGATAAAGAAAGGGTTTTGAGAAGGTTGATTATGAAGACATAAGCCATTGCTTATAGAGCAGGCAGTGATGAAGAAAGACTCTGTTTTATTATTATTGTTGTTATCACTATAATTTACAATGAAGAGGTGATTCTTTGTATATTTCTTATTGCACTTTGAACTTTTGATTATATTTTTAGTAAAAATGTCTTAACCCCTAATAAAAAAACAGCTCCTATTTATTGATCACTTACTATGAGTCCAACAATGTCATGATAGTTATTCATCACTGCAATCTAATGAATTGCTAATATTCCTTTTTACTTATGTGGCTGACAGGTTCTTAAGGTGGTCCCCATGACCCTTGCCTCATGCAGTTCATACCTTAGTGTGACTCCTCCCTTTTGAGTGTGGATGGAGCCTGTAGGAAATGGCAAGGGTAATGGGATGTACATACTCCTTATATGAGCTGCACAATGACAGAATGAGCAATTTCAACAATGTTGTAGCATTTATTTTGTTTGTCCTATGGAAGTCTTTGAATGTGAAACTGGTTTTTAATGATATCAATTTTCACATAGGTGAAAGAATTATGTGCTCTAAGACAGTATATTCATACAACACCTCTATAAACAAGTAGGAGATGCATCTTGGCTAGCTCTTCCTAAAATCCAGAGAGCTGGCAGAAGGCAGTGGTGAAGGAGTTAAAAGAGACTGCTGCTGGCAAGTCTGCCTAAATCAAGTGCCTGTTAGCAACAATGGAGAACTAGAAAGGGGGGGCTACGATAACAGGAGGAGGTGAAATAAATAGTCCTTCTCACCAGCACAGACCTCTCTTCTATAACCAAGAGGGGAATGGCAGAGACAGTTATAAAGGGTCCTTTATGCAAAGCAATCAAAGGGCTATGATGAAAATACAATATAAAATACACTGTTAGCATATTAGCTGACAGCTAAGCCTAGACAAATAAGGGCATTTTCAATTTGCTCTTAAAAGTCTCGGAGGAGCTGGAAGTTGTTACAGCTGCAGAAAAAAAAAAAAAAAAAAGGTGAGTTTGAATGCAGCCTGAAGAAAATATCCTTGCCCTTATTGAATCAAACTGAACAGGGGCCACTACTGGAAAGCAACTCCCCGAAGGTAGATGGTATATAAGCAGCAAGATTTTCTGAAAGGAATTGAGGTCTTGGTTGTAGAAATCTCTGAAAATCAGGGGTGAAGTCTATAGATGAGCCAGGGGTCTGAGAGAAAAGAATGATCACTCTATTAAATGCAGACAATAAATACAGCTGGGTTCCAGGGAAGACCCTCACTAATCCCAGTGTCTCTAGAGTTAAATGTCAGTGCCGGTGTAAGATGCGTACAAACCTATTGTCTGAACCTATGGTTGAAACCCTAAGAGAGGACTAACTTATTTTTACTTTTCCATTAAATTCTTTTTTTTTTAAGATTTTTTATCTATTTATTTGAGAGAGAGAGAGAGAGAACACAAGCAGGGTGAGGGGCATAGGGAGAGGGAGAAGCAGACTCCTTAGCCTGATATGGGGCTTGATCCCAGGACTCTGGGATCATGACCTGAGCCAAAGGTAGAGGCTTAACCTACTGAGCCAGCCAGGCGGCCCTCCATTAAATTCTTAAGCACAATAAGAGCCTAGTTTGGGGAGGGGTGGGGGACGAAAGACGGAAAGATATGTAGCAAGAAAGAGCAATCTCCGCAGTTTCACCCTTGTAAAATACAACTGATGTTATGTTACTATTTTGCTCAAAGTCCACCAATGGCTTGGCATCTCTTTCGAAACAAAATCCAAGTCCATTTCATGGTTTACAAAGCTCTTCATGACCAGATCCTGGTCACTTCTCTGGCTCCATCTCCTGCCACTTGATCCTCCTGGATCTTATATCACAGGGAGAGTAAATGGTAGAATCAGGTTTCACCTCTGTGTCTTCTTACTACACAATACCATGCCTCTAACCACATCCTTCTCTCAATAATGGCTTGCTGGGTCCCAATACACTTTTATTTTCTAAATATTTCAGGGCCATCTGGATGTTAAATAATTTATTCTAAAATTTTTCCTGGGATCAAGATTAAACTTTTTTTTGAGAGTCAAATGTTTGTTGTTTCTAGACTTCTGATGCCTCTGGACTTCTCCACGATTCCTCACAAATCACCCATACATTGTGTTCCTTATAAGTGTTTAAAATCTATGAATCAATAACTTATGACGTGTGAATCTATCCAAAGTATATATATTTAAGAACAGCTGAAGTGTTACGTGTGTCAAATATCAAAGTATTATATGCATTGTTCTCCACTAAGATTTGCTTTTAAACATAAAGATGGGAAAGAGTGTGAATTGTAACAACTGCTGAATGGTAGACCCATCTGCTGTGATGCTAATCAATCCAGATTACTTCTTTCATGGGTGTCAGAGTCAGACTATCTATTGGTAGAGACCATGACTCCTTTCTAAGCTAAAATAATCTGATATTGGCTACAGTTAAGCCAATTCCATTGTAGTTGCCCATCAGAAAAGTTCTGGAACTATTTCTTCTATTTCTGAAGCCATCTTGCTGGACATTCCACTTATTCTGGTAACAACTCAAACTTTAAGCATTTCAGTGTGCCCATGCTCTCCCGTGGGTCTCTCCTTCCTTTGGTGTTCTTCCAATAGTTTTCTCTTGGACTAATTACATCCTTACCCAGTTTTTTCTGTAAATGTCTTTTTCCCTCTGGATCCTCTTTTTTTTCCATTCAATGAGTGCCTTCAGTGCTCCTTTCACCTTTATGCCTTTTATTCATTGATTCATTTTCTCAGTTCCAGTTGCATACCTTATATAAGTCCCTCTTTGCATGGCCAGCCAACTCCTGTTCTTTCAGACCTTGGCTCCTACGTCATCTCCTTCTCAAACCCTTCCCCTATCCTACACATCGACATCAGTTGCTTTATCACACATTGTACTTCCTCCAAAAGTGCATTTATCTCACTGCTGACTGTTTTCTTTTATGTATTGCTTGCTAAACTGTAGGGTCTTCAAGGGATAAGTGTTTTTGGTCTCTTACACATTTTTATACTATCATATAGTTTCAGGAGGAAACCAAGTGCACGTCAGCATTAGCTTTAAAGGATAAATATAAACTAGAGAAGCAGAGTAAGTCTGATGAATGAAACCCTTAAGGAAGTCATCAGACACTAACGGAGAATGAATGGCATATTTTTTCCCCTAGGTTTACTTTTTTCTCAAACATATATTTTATAGTGGTATTTCTTTCTATAGCATGTTTTGCCTTATTAAGAAACATTCCAAATAATTGGGATTATAAAAAGTCAGTTATATGAAACTATATAAAAGAATTATATGATAGGTATTATAATTATTTAACATTCACCCACCTTTCCCTTTTAAGTATTAGCAATGTATAAAGACAGGTGAAGCCCTTCTGTGCATGCCTCCATGATGGCATTTACCTCCATCCTCCTGCATTTGGCATTTATTTCTGGTAGTTTCTATAACTTTATCACATGTATCTATATCTGCAAAGCATATAATTTTGTTTTTCATGTTCTAAAAGTTTCTTTAAATGCTGTCATGGAGTACATTTTTAAAAACTGGGTTGTTTTGTTCAATATTATGTTTTGAGATTTGGTCAAATACTACTAGTTTTTTGATTTTCCTGATCACAATGTATTTTATTGTTATCTCCTCTTTTTATACTTTCTATTGAATTGAGGAAGGTTTAACCAATTCATTTATACTTTCCTCTGCTAGTTTGGAAGCTATTGTTTATATTTATCATATTTAGTTGTTAAAATTTTGAGACACAGCATTAACTACAATTTTTCCTAGACACATAAGATATTGGACTCTCCACAAAGCGATTTTATGTTAAGTAATTCAATTGATCATATTTTTAAATTTCTCATTAGCAAGGTTTTCCCTCTTGTTTTCTATACATTTTCATTCTGTGTCTGAAAATGTTGATTTTGCCCTAAATCTTGCATAATATTTTAGAAGGGTATAAAATTCTAGGTTGACTTTTATTTTATCTCTAATTTTGAAGATATTCATCAATTTTGCTAGGAAAGGAAGTCTGCTATCAGTCTGATCACCATTCCTTTATAGGCAATCTGTCTTTTCTCCCTGGTAGTTTTTGAGATTTTATCTTTATTGTTGATGCTTTCTAATTTGATTATAGTTTTCCTATGTGTGGATTTATTTTTAGATTTTTGTTTTAGTACTTAGCATTCCCAGTCAATTTGATTTTCAGTAATAATATATTCAAATAATGATTTACCCCATTCTTCTTCCCATTCTCTGTAAGTCTTATAAATATATATTTTATTTCCACAATCTTTCTTCCATATCTTTTTACTGTGTTTGTGTATATTTGTAATATCATTTTCTTTCCATGATCCTTTTGGGGTTCATTCTCCAGTCATTCATATTAATGTCATTATTGATGTCCATATTGCTATAACTAACAATCAATCCTCAGTCCTTGTCTCACTTTAACTTTCAGGAGCATTTGTCCTAATTAATCACTTCTTCCTAAAAGTACCTTCTTTGCTTGTTTTCTCTTGGTGCTGTTATTACTTACAGTTTATCTTTAGCTGTTTCCTCTGTAGCATTTTCCTCATGTTCTTTACCTCTAGATAGTGGTGTGCCCTAAAGCACCATTCTTGGATGTCGTTGCTTCTTTATTTACTCTTAATCTTCATGTGACTTTATTTTATCTCACGTCTTATTGTAATACGTCTATTGTAGATGGTTATCAAGCTTAAGGCAGAAACTCTAGCCATCTACGTGGATGCCATCATATGTATTCAGAAGCTTATTCAACTTCTCTATTTTGATGTCTAGGGCATTTCAAGAGTAACATGTCCTAGACCTTAAGTCTCCAAATTTGTTCTTGACCTAGTAATTCTTCATCTCAGTATGTTACTTCTCAGTATCTAGTTGCTGATATGCCACACATTGACATTACTCTTGACTCCTTTCTTTTTCTCATATTCTGCATCAGTCTGTGGAAACATTCTTTTAAGCTTATCTCATACAAATATATAAAATCTGGCCACTTCTCACCACCTCCATTCCTATCACCCTTATCAAAACCAACACTTTCTCTACCTTAACTACTGAAAATAATTCCTAAGTATCTCCTTCCTTCCACTTTTTCCTTGACTGCTACTTCAAAGTTTACTCTCTATGAAACAAGTAGAGTAAATCTGTCAAAGATAAATCAAATCACAGCCTTTCCCAAACTTTCTAATTACTTTACATTAAACATAAAATAGAATCCAAAGTCCTTACCAGAGCTTATAAGACCCTACATGATTTGTCCTTGGTTAACTGTCTAAATTCCTTTTCTACCACTCTTCTCTTAGCTGACTACAAAACCTCTACACAAGCTTCTTTTCTTCCTGTTCCTAAAACACACTAACTCTGCTCATAATTCATGGCCTTTGTACTTGTTTTTTGTTTTTTCTGTGTAGCTATTCACATACTTCATTCAAATGTCTACTTAAATGCAACCTCTTCATGGAGAACTTCCTTGATATTCCTATCTAAAATGTCAACCTTCAATATAATTGACCATTCCTTTATTATATTTCTTCCGTGTCACTAACTGTACCTCATATAATTTATTTATTGACTCATTTCTTCTACTAACATATTAGCTCCAGGAAGTTTGTGTTGTTCACTGTTGTATTCTCAGTACATAGAACAGGACATGGAACATATTAGGTATATAACTGGTATCTCTTATTAAATTAATGTTATTTTCTGGTTCATTACATAACTCTTTTGTGTTGTTTTTTATGTTGAATAAAAAATTATAATCAATAAGTATATTTAACATTTTAGCTAACTATTTTTATTGCCTACTTATTTTTTTCATTTGTCTTCCTTTAATAAAGTATTTTTCCTAAAATAGGTATTTTTACTTAATTTATCTTTCATGTTCCCAAACATACTTATTTTAAAATCCTTGTCAGTATGTTCTAAAAAATGAGTTTCACTAAAGTGCATTTATAACCTAATAATTGGTTCTGTTGTCTGTTTTCCTAAAGATTTTGTTATGAAATCATTCAAAGCAGAGACTTAATAAACATTTATTATCTCACAGTTTCTGTGGGTCCAAAATACAGGAAAAGCTTAGCTGGGTGGTTCTTGTTTGAGGTGTCCCATGAGCTTATATTTTAGGTATCAGCAAGTGTTGTAGTCTCCGAACTTGACTGGAACTGTAGGATCCCCTTCAATGATAGCTCACTTGAATTGCTCTTGGTGGAAGGTCCCCATTTTTCAACAAGGAGATCTCTTAATAGGGCTGCTTGAGAAATCTCTAACACAGCAGCTGGCTTCCCCAGAGTGAGTGATGTAAGAATACAAGATGGAAGTCATATGTTTCATATGATCTAGCCTAAGAAATCATGCACAATAATTTCCATAATAACTCATGGTTATAGAAGCAGCTCTATTCAATATATGAGGAGTAAACAATGGTATAAATATCAGGAGACAGGGTTGGGGAGCTCCTTGGAGACTGGTTACTACAACTGTCTACTTGTTTTACAAAATCTATAATGTTGGATCAAAAGCTCTCTGGTCAAAAGTGATATTGGGGACTGTGAACCAGTGGCAGAGATGTCTAAATTTTTCTGATTTTGTACAATTTCAGATTGCTACCTATGTCCAACAATCAAGTAGTAATTTCTTTAGCTGCATCTTATGAACTTTCTCCAGCCTCTGCTTTCTAGCAATAAACCTAAATCAGTCTGTCTGCTCACACAGGGCACTGTTTGCCTCCCCTTTCTTCTAACTTATGGATATAGAGCTCATTGAATATGTGCTTTAGTCTCATGCAATGTTTGTGTCCTGATTCTGGTACATGGAGACTTTCACCATATATATATATATATATATATATATAAAATCTACAAGCATGCATAAAATCTATCATTACCATAAATTTGCCATGGAATTATTTCTAAGTGCAAAGTTACAATTATAAATGGAAATTTTTTTGATCACCGTCAGATAATTGCAAACTTAATACACATTCCTTTTTTTCTTTTTTTTATTTTATTATGTTATGTTAATCACCATACATTACATCATTATTTTTTGATGTAGTGTTCTATGATTCATTGTTTTGTATAACACCCAGTGCTCCATTCAGTACATGCCCTCTTTAATACCCATCACCAGGCTAACCCATCCCCCCACCCCCCTCCCCTCTAGAACTCTCAGTTTGTTTCTCAGAGTCCATAGTCTCTCATGGTTCGTCTCCCCTTCCAATCTCCCCCGCTTCATTTTTCCCTTCCTGCTATCTTCTTCTTCTTCTTCTTTTTTTTTTTAACATATAATGTATTATTTGTTTCAGAGGTACAAGTCTGTGATTCATCAGTCTTACACAATTCACAGTGCTCACCATAGCACATACCCTCCCCAGTGTCTATCACCCAGCCACCCCATCCCTCCCATCCCCCACCACTCCAGCAACCCTCAGTTTGTTTCCTGAAATTAAGAATTCCTCATATCAGTGAGATCATATGATACATGTCTTTCTCTGATTGGCTTATTTCGCTCAGCATAATACCCTCCAGTTCCATACATGTCATTGCAAATGGTAAGATTTCATTCCTTTTGATGGCTGCATAATATTCTATGTAATGCACATTCTTAAAATTTTTATAGTATAGTTTTAAAATCAGTCTATGCATGGCTTCCGAAAAAAAGAAATGACTGTGGTCTCTGGGGAATCATGAAGGTATACAGAAGATAGTTTGGTTAAATAACCTTTACTCAATTTCAGGCATGGTAGGAAGGCAGCATAAAATTGGCCATAAAGATTAAGCAGATCCTTGTCTTCAGAAAAGTAAAGGTATGATGGTAGCTTTCCTGGAATACTGCCATCAATCATGAACTGGTATTTAATTATGGCTCTTTTTATGGTTTGAGAATATAGAATAGGTAAAATATAGAATAGAATAAAATCCAAGACTACATGTATTGATAGTTACTGCACTGTTCTTTTGACAGGTGGACAATTATTGAAGCTGTATTCATTTGTATAATAGAGATGACTTTATTTCATTTGGCTTCTTTCTGTTATTATTTGGCATTTCTCCATTAGTGAATCTCTTCACATTAATTGCAATTCCACTGTTTGACTTGATCTGACACTTGCAGTGCATATGATATCTTATTTACTTATTTAAAAATTATCTTGTAACAAACTATGAGATCCATGTCTAAATGACTATAATCACTCAAATAGTCTTGGAAAATAATGGATAACATTAGAAAGGTCAATACCCAAGCAGGAAATTATTTTGACTGGTGAGATTGAGAATTTATTGAGAATGACCCTTCCATGCTGTTACCAGATATGTCTCTACAAGGTCAATTTCTCTGTCCAAGATAATGAGAGAATAGAAAAATTCAAGTACACATTGAATGGGTGCTTGCCTAGTGTTGGTCAAAACATGCAATGCTCATGAAAGGGTGCATAAAATTTTATATAAAACATTAAAAATGTTTAGTCTTCTGCTGAGAAATAGTGTTTATATTCACAGCTGAAATAAGTACATGACACTAGAGCACAAAAGGGAGTTGAAATTTCAGAGATGGTTGAGGTGTTATCAGGGAAAGAAAAATGTATGTCTTTCAAGATCCATGTTCAGACTAAATATGATATATAAATGATTTCAACCTTTGACCTTGAATGTTGAAATAGACCATATTTCCAGCAAAGTGGATGATTTGTGGGGAAAATTGACTTTATAATCCTCAAGAAACTGAGGAGTTAGGGAAAAGGATTCAAGGGAAAGAGCTATTTCCAAATCAAATAAGCAGAAACAGATAGCCTAAAGGTCTAGCACATCAGGATGAAAGAGCTCCATCTACAGTGAGTGATAGCTATATGCTAGGACCTGTGAAGTACTGTGAAGGGTATTTTGGATGCCAGTAATTTGCAAAAATGAAGTCAAGTATTTAAATCTATTATCTAGTTACCAGTGGAGAATAAAATAGTTTCTGGATTTTTAACTTCATGCAGAAACTGAATTTCAAGTTCATAGTGGTCTTCCAACTCCTTAGTTTGCTAAAACACTCTAGTAGGTCACTGAAAATGATGTCAAAGAGAATCACAAGGAGGTTCAAAAAGACAGAATAGATAGTCTACATAAGTATAACTTCACCTTTGTGTTGAGATAGAAGGATGACGTTATGAAAGTGGTATATATTTTTGTATTTCTTTAATTTTAATAATATCTAGATAATGATTTTGTTGAATTAAAGCATAGCTAATGTCTAATATTAAAGAATCCAGACTAGGGAATTACTTAACAAGCATTTTTGCAATACATATAAATGCACATTTGAGCCAGCCAATCCTAATGTTACCTGAATCTGCAAGTTTGTTGGACCTCATTCACTGTAAAACATTAATCATTGCATGTTTTGACCAACACTAGGCAACAATGGAAGGGCCTGCTGCCAACTTCGTATCATAGCCACGAGATAGGAACATATTTTTTAAAAAAGTATGATGCCTTTTGGGGTTGAATATTAGAAAAATAAACATACTCTTAAATATTTTGCATAATGTTTTATATCTATAAACATGTTCTATCCTCAAGGAAGCTTTGTAAGTAGTTAGAATGAGGATAATTATCTCCATTTTATGAAAGTAACACCAGGCTTTTTGAGGTCATGTTGATTTACCCAAAAGCATATCTCTAGCTAGTGGAGAAGGTTAAAGTCAAACACAGGCTTTCTGATTCCTTTTATGAAATCCGTCTTTCAAGATACAACACAAAATGTCCCCTCCTCTGCAAAGGAAACATTTGACTTTTTTTTTGTCAGTACTCATCAACACATTTCCCATACATCACTCACCATGATGTATCCAAATCCAAAAAGAAGAGAAAATCTAAGGGAGATAAGCATATATGTGAAAAAAACAAAAACAAAAACAAAATCCTGCACCAAATTAGAAGCCAGTGTCTTATACAGTTCTTTAGATCATTTAAGCCTTTTTTTTTTCCCAGTTAAGGCATTTTTTTAAAACACACAAAAACTTTTGGAAAGAATCATAAGAATTAAGTAGTATAGGAGAACTGATTAACGATTAAAAGTTTGTGGAGGTAAACACAGGGATTAGATAGGGGTAGCCATTTTTAATTTTCTTTACCAGTCGGGAAATCTATGTAGGGCACTTTATTTAGCTCATTTACATATCTTAGGAAACCAAATGAATTATTTGTCAGAAAGAATTATCTGGAAAGAAATTAGTGAGCTCACTGTTGCATATCTTTGTGGATATTGCTACACCAAAATTAATTACAATTATTAATAACCATTTTCTCTGGGGATGCTTCTTCTGCCACCCAAATAAGTCATTCTGTGTTGAAGCTGAATGTGGTCTGTATTTTCTTCGAATGCTATTGCATATTTTAGGGAGTCTGGAAATAATGGTAACTCTAGATCAAAGAGTTCTTACTTTTTTAGAAAAGTAAGAACATTTTAGTAATACAGCTACTCAAAAATTGAAATCCTATTGAAGTAAATATATCGGTTAGCAGGATCAACAAGAAACAACTGGCCTTACAAGAGTGCAGTATCTGGCAGTGTTCCTCACCTAGAAATGTCTGTTATTAATAATTCCATGAATATTAATAGGAGTTTTCCATTTACACGACAAAGAAAATAGACATATTTGATGTGAAATTATTAAATGACCATCTATCATGGCTGGACAAAACTGATTGCATTTCGTGGGATGCTAGCTGAAATATTAGACTTCACACAAACAAAACAAGTTATTTTTCTGTGACATTTTTCTCTTCTTTGCCAATACCCCTTATATTTGAGCAAATTACGTATGTGTTATGCTCAATACTTTGAATGAGTTTGTCAGACAGCATATTTTGCTCAAGTCACCCATTTTCTCAGAAGCCAAGGGAAGGTAAGAGATTTGTGTGAGGTCACATAGCTGGGGCACCAGGGACTCTCCAATGTATGATTCCACAGTAAGATTCTTAGATCATTGGAAGGGCAATAATATTTGGTACTACATTCCAAACATTCATCTTCTTTAGAGTTCATTCAGTCTTAAGTAACAGGAAAGGATTCAGAAGCAGAAGAATGTTCACTTCCTTATTTGAACACGTAACCACACATTTGGGAAATTACATCTATTCTATATAGATTTTACATCATTGTAATAATCCCATATATGTCTCTGAGACCACATATTTCTTTGCCAGTGATGCTACTAACAAAACATTTCCTGACAATTTTGGAGATAATAACAGTATGTCTCTTATTAGACATTGAATGGGGTGTTTTTCTTTGTCTCTGAATTTCAGCTAAGGCCTGCCAATTGAGGACAAAGGGCAACAGAAAGGTTGTAGACACATCTATGCTGTGCTTCCCAAGACAGTAAAACTTATCCAGACATTATCAGCTCCTGTTACTTACTGTCAGGCTTGATAAGAGAAATTTAGAAATTTAAAATTAGAAGTAAAAAGTGAGAGGAGTAGGGAGTTCTTTTACCTATAAGAGAAGTCTATGGCTTTTCTCTTTAATATCTAGTTATGGAGGAAGATAAAATATCAATACAACTTACTTCCAGGCAGGGAAGGAGGGTTCTGAGATTTGGTGGGTACTGGTAGTGGGTACTGAGATTTGGTGAGTACTAGCTAATAATTTGGTGAGTACTAGTTGAATCTTTATGGAATTATGGAACTTAGGACCCTCATTCTGCCAAAGGGCCAGAGAAAATGTGATAAAATTCTTGGGAGAAGTTGGCATATGTACACTGAAGTTTGGATATATATGTGACCGTAGATATCGACATCTTGCTTCTCAACCATATAATTTAAGACAAACGTTTTTAGGAGCATTTTGCAATGGCCAGAAAGCATAATCTGAGGGGAAGAGTAGGGGTTTCACAAGAGACACACTGAATTCTGCTGTGGCTTTGAAAACTTGTAATAGAGCCTGGATTTGGAAGTCTTCTGTAATGGAAGTATAATGGCTAAGAAAAAAAAAAAATGGCAATAGTAACACCTGGATGTGTGATAGGTGTTCCTTTTCTTCTAAGACAATCCCCTCTACTGACTCTGTCTCTGGAGGTACTTGAAGATGAAAAAACAGTGACAAAACACCAAAACTCTCCCTCAAGTGCATTTCACCAGTAAGAAAGATGATGCCTCAGTTGCCATCACTGGAGAATAATTAATTACATGTGAAATTGGAGCTTTGGTATGAGATCAAAATCTTAACCAAAATTGTAAATCCTGAAAGTGAATCTTAACTGTGAAAACTGGTTGTTTTTTTATTCTTTGGTAGCCAGCAGAATATGAGCCAAGATACCAGTCCAAGTTATAATCCAGAGGGAGAACTGACACAGGATATAGTTGAGGGACATGATGGAAAAAGACAGTCATTCTTCTTCATATTTTAATCAAATTTATCTTGGTTACATTCACTGCATGTATCTCATTTAATCCCCATGACAATGCTCTATGATAGGTATCATCCATCCTCCTTTTACAGATAAAGACTCTGAAGATTCAGAGCACCACTAAGGAACTGGGATTTGACTAGGTTTGTTTAAATCCATTTTGGTGGGGCGCCTGTTGATTAAAGGTCCAGCTCAGGTCTTGATCTCATGGTCATGAGTTTGAGCTCCACATTGGGCTCCATGTTGGGCATGGAGCCTCCTTAAAAAAAAGTCTAACATCTTGCCTTTAGTAGTTAGAATTTGGTATCTTTCAAAAAGAATTTTTTGTAATCATACTAATATTCTTCATGTGAGCTATCCAACATGCTATCTACAAGGTACACGTGGATATCGAGGGTACTTGAAATGTGGCTAGTGTGATGGAAGAAGTAAAGTTTTAATTGTATTTATCTAAATTAATTTAGATTTGAATAGCTACATATGGGAAGTAGCTGCTATATTGGGTAGCCCTGCTCTAGACAGCTTCATTTGCCCATTGTTTCCAAATTTCTATGGATTAGATGTGTGAGACAATTGCTGTAGCTCTAGTGAGAATTCACATTTTTTGGGCATTTGTAAGCACAAAGAGAAGCACACACACATACACACACAAACATACACATACACACACAAACATACACATACACACACAAACATACACAAACACCTTGATTCCGTTTAGAAGAACAACATTTGAATGTGAGGCTGACGAAGATTTCTCTATGCCTCTGTGAGAGGGATAATAAGTATGGGCACTCAAAGAGGGGACAGTGGTTTGCAAAATATATCAGGATTTAGAAAACCTAGAAATGACAAATAAATGAATGATCCCATAGGACCTCACTTCTGATGAAAGCTGACAACTCCACTTTATTATATACTGGGTTTTATAAAGGTTTTTATTTGATGTGTATAAATATATAACTAAATAGAAAGATTGACAAGTAGACAGATGAATGAAACCTACTTTGAAATGCATTAAGAATCTGGGAGAGCTTGGATTTTTACCAGCTCTTTAAGTTACTAGTGGTGTGACCATACGCCACTTAGTTACCCTCTTTGAGTCTCTAATTTCTCATCTGTAAACTAGGGAGCATAGCAGGTCTGCCTTCCTCGGAACCTATTCTGAGTTTTTGTTGATCATAAATGAGGTGCCGCATGAGAAAGAATGTGTGAGCTGTGAAGTGCTACACAAGTGTGGGTTATTATTCATTTGTTACCACAGCAACTGAAGGGCATCTCTGTGACAACAGAACAGCTAACTGAAAAGCAATGATTAAAAAAAAAAAGTATTGTTAAGATCGAAGTATGTGATCCTTTAACAGTAAGAAAGTCTCAATACGGATATTTCTCCCATGCCCTTTTTTTTTCCCAATCAAGAAATATTACATGTACATATAGATAATTTGCTTTAAAATACAGAGAACTGAAAAAAACTATGCTTATTTTGTTAAGTGCCTTTTCAGTGTTTTGTTTTTGTTCATGAATATATTTTATATGGATAAAGATATTTAGACAGGTATAATGTCAAATTTTTGAAATTGAGATCATACTGTATATTTGTATTCTTTCTGTATATTCTTTTCTCATGACTAGTACATCATAACCCTTTATGTAAATTATTAGTATTTTCCCAAAATATGATTATAGTAATTGCATAATATATTATCACATGGCTATGCCATAATGCTTCTAACAAACTATTATCTCTCTCTCTCCCCCTTTTGTTTTGGTTGGCTACTGAAACAATACTGCAGCAAACATCATAGGCTTCTAGAAATGCACAGACAGGATCTCTTTCAAGGACTGGTATTCGTGTTGAGGCTGAATGCCCAGAAGGAGCCAGACATTAGGGCGGAGCACTCCAGGCAGAAGGGCAAGCAAGTACAAGGCCTTTATTATTGGGTTTAACTGATAAAACTCTGTATTACCTCCCCAGGAAGGATAGCCTTCCTTACCCCTAACTTATCCCTCATTCTGACTGGCAGTGGATTAAATGAAATCATTTCCTTATTTAAGCCATTGAAGATTAGAGGGGGTCCATTCCAAGCTGTCACATTTGTGGTAGATTTTGTCTCCCATACAAGTTTTCCATTGCACATTTGGGATAGATGCTGAAGCCAAAATCTTTAAACATCTTGAGTCTTCATCAGTCCTTAAGATAATATTTGCCATATATTATCTTGTCAGGAAATATATAGTAGGTGAATTCAGTACTTGCAGTGTAGCCTACTATTTTATAAAGTAATAAGCAAAAACAGTTCCCTACCACATAAGGCCTATTCGAAGAAGATAATGTTTTACATGCTGATAATTAGTATTTAATTCATTTATAGGAATTATGAGGAAGAGCAAAAGAGAAACTATACAGAACTCCAGATCAATTAATTCCTTTTAAATGTAAACTTCTGGGGTCTGATACTTATAGATGCAAAGTACAAGGCAGACAAAGGAACAAAAGTATTTCGAAAAAGTGTTATTTGGTGATATCCTGTTATGGAAAAAAGATGATTCATATATTTTATTTGTTTTTATAGTGTAAGTGTAACACATCATATGTTTATTTGAAGATTAATGTATCTAGTATAAGTATTATCATCTTCCTTGTTCTATCATTTTCCAAATAGGTTTTCCCTGCCCCTTAGCATATAGAGGATGGCTTGGAAGGCTTAGAGCAGATGTTGGGATATTTCACTGTGATGGCTGATGGGGGAGACACAGTTAGGTTGTCGATCTTTGCCAGCTGTGCCCTCAAATTCCCCATCTCCTAACTCAGTACTTATGTAGGCACCCCCATTTTTCCAATATGCTAGAAAGCAAATTTCTGAATATACAACAAAGTATATTCTTTGGGCTGAAGACCAGAATGCTGAGCTGTTTTAATACACCAATTTTATTTTTAAATCAACTGCTAGAGAAAGCTTAATGCATAACCTGTCCATGTTTGATTAATGCAGATAAAAATGTCATCTAATGATTTGAGGACAGGAATAAAAACCAGGTGTGATCCCACGTGAACACAGAACACAGAATAGAGTTCCCAGGTGTTCTTCTTAAGAAACTGCACTGCACATAAAGCAGCAATTTCAGAAAATCAGGAGATGTTAGTGCTCTATTGAGCAGAAATTAAAGGACCCACTGAGAAACTTGATTTTGCTGTGGGTTTCTCCATAAGAAGCCTGCTTGACAGGTGGGCTGAAGAATTCAGAGAAAGCTGGGCCAAAGCATGCAGCTTGCACAGACGGGCACATCCACTGTGTCCTATGGAAAATAATCACTGCTTGATTTGATTGTGTACTCAAATTAGGGGTTATTTAAGGAAAAGTGGTTACTATATCCTTAAGCTGCTCTGGCTTGAAGTGAGCTGGGTGAGATGAACATCACTTTCGTCAATTCCTTTGTGCCTTAAGACTGAGTCTGACTGGCAAACACTAGGCATGGGGCATCCCCATGCCCTATAAATCTGTATGGGAATTTGACAATGAACTCCCTCTCCCCCGCTGCTGCAGCAGCCCGAGAAGGTTCTCCTTTGACACTCATATCTTTAGACTCTCATAATAGAATAGTCCATTGACCTCACAGAGCCTTGAGGGGAAAGAAAATATTGAAATACATTAAACACAAATTTGAAAGCTTATAAGAAAGAACAGTGGCAGACAACTTGGCCCAGTTGTGTTCTAGTGCTTGGTGCAAAGTAGAGCTTATAAATGATGGACTTGGATACCCAAGTCAGCTAAAGAGATTTCTAAGAAAATGTTAAACACACAGCCTAGTTTCTTCTTGCTACGTAGCCCTAGTGTGCAACATTGGAGCACAGAGAGATTGGCAAAGGGATTCTGAAGCAAAGGGGAATCGGCATTTAATGATTTGGAAGATTCTCAGCCTATCCAGATAGGGTTTTCTGGAAACAGGGCCAAGTGTGTGGCTGGACAACTGTTTGCTAAAGAGATTTGATGTGTGACTCACGGATTCAATCAACCATCTCAGAGAAGCCAGGAATAGAGATGCATTTATCCCAGAAAATATTTGTGGAACACCCCTTTTTTTTTTCCTCTCTCTCTCTCTGATGGCTTGGACTCACATGAATAGCACACGAGGCCAACTAGGACTTTTAGAAATTTGTATCAGCAGAAACATTATCAACCTGGATTCAAAGGGATAGATATGAGCTATAATGATAAGAGAATGACCTTGAGGGCAAAGCCACAGTGCAGAGGCTGGAAAGGTTGCCACGGCCAGTGTGGACCCAGAGGGCACAGGCCCAGGGAGAAGGGCCATTTTCTGGATTCTGGAGGGCAGAGATATCAGTGGTTTCAGAGTGTGAACCTCCATTGAGGAAGTGGGTCTACCACCCCAATGGGCCCAAAGAACAGAGCATCCACTCAAAAATGTTATTTTCAAGGCTTAAAATCTAATGAATTGTGCAAGACTGTTGAATCACAGATCTGTACTTCTGAAACAAATAACGCAACATATTTTAAGAAAAAAGAAAAAGGAGAAGATATCAGGAGAGGAAGAATGAAGGGGAGTAAGTCAGAGGGGGAGACGAACCATGAGAGATGATGGACTCTGAAAAACAAACTGAGGGTTCTAGAGGGGAGGAGAGTAGGCGGATGGGTTAGCCTGGTGATGGGTATTGAGGAGGGCACATTCTGCATGGAGCACTGGGTGTTATATGCAAATAATGAATCATGGAACACTACATCAAAAATAATGATGTAATGTATGGTGATTAACATAACAATAAAAAATAAAAAAAAATCCAATGGAGTTTGTCCTGCCAAATTTCAGACTTGCTTAGGGTCCATGACCCCATTTTTCCTTCTAGTTCTCTCTTTTGGAATGGGAATTCTGTCCTACGCCTATTCCACCTTGTATTTTGGAAGCACATAACTTGTCTGTTCTTACAGGCTTATAGATAGGAATTTTTCCTCAGAATGAATCATACCCTAAATCTCACCCACAGCTGAATTAGATGATGTTTGGATAAGATTTTCGACTTGGATTTGAAAATGGAATGGGTTAAGACTTTGGAGAATGTCAGAACAAAATGAATATACTTTGCACGTGAAAAGGACAAGAATTTGGGGGAAAATCAAAAGTCAGGCTGTTGTGGATTCAGTTGTGTCCCCCTAAAATTCGCAAGTTGAAATTTTAACCCCTAGTGCCTCAGGATGTTACCATATTTGAAGACAGAAACATTACAGAGGTCGTTAGGGTAGGCCCTAATCTACCAGGACTGGTGTCCTTATAAAAATGGGAAATCAGAGACAGACAATCATATAGGGAATATGATGTGAAGAGAAAGAGAGAAGGTGACCACTTGTGAGCCAAGGAGAGAGACCAGGAACAGATCTTTCCTTCGCAGCCATCAGAAGAACCAACCCCAAGGATACCCTGATTACAGGCTTAGTCTCTAGGGCTCTGAGACAAGCTGCTCAGTCTGTGGTATTTTGTTATGACAGCCCAAGCAAACCAAAACAAATAGATATGATTGAAAGTCCTTAGTTCCACCACAGTCTGCAATGAAGCTAAGAACACAGCCTTCATTTTATCAATTCAATAAATAATTAAATGCCTACTGTGTGTAATGCCCAGTACCAACGGCTAAAGGGGATCACAGAACAGTTAAGATTCAGTCAGCTTATGGATTTCAGTTTGAAATAATCATATTTTAAAAACGGGAAAATATGAGTCAGCTCTAACAAATGGATTTCTTGAAGTAAATAAGTTCATGCATTTGAATTGGAAAACTTCAAAAAAATATTGTTGTTTCTTTACCTGACCCATCTGCCACCTTTAAAAATACTCATAGCACTGCTATTAGAAACTATAAAGTTATTGTTGCTAAAGTACATCAAGAAATGAAAGCAGTTGACATTCTCATAGGGAGTACATCAAATCATCGCTTGTTTAGCAATTCTATGCAGAGTTAGATCTGTTTTCAGCTCAAACGTATGTGTTAAGTATAGTACTTATTTTTTTATTTATTTTTTATTATGTTATAGTAATCACCATACATTACATCATTAGTTTTTGATGTAGTGTTCCGTGATTCATTGCTTGCATATAACACCCAGTGCTATTTATTAATTTACACTTTGGGGTATGCATAAAATGTATAGCATTTACTGTGGTGAGCTGTATTGTCACTGAACAAAGTTACCTAGTGACAACTGTTCCCTTTATTTTAAAGTATTTTGTAAGTTTTTCCTAAGTACCATTTAATTACAATAGTCTTAATATGTTGAACCCCAAATTCTCTGGAATATGATTTATACATTTTATTTTATTTTGCATAGAGAGAGGTTTTACAAGTACTTTTTGAAGTATTCTTTGATTTTATCCATCGAGCGAGATAATTATCATTATATTGTAGTGTTATTTTTTCAAAAATTAATATCATATTTGAAGACAATACATCTGGCTAATTAATTATAATATATGATGTGAATCATGGGACAATTTGTTGATAAATTCTACTAGTAATGA
This sequence comes from Callorhinus ursinus, assembly GCF_003265705.2. Classification (NCBI taxonomy): domain Eukaryota; kingdom Metazoa; phylum Chordata; class Mammalia; order Carnivora; family Otariidae; genus Callorhinus; species Callorhinus ursinus. Next base: position 15,414,358 of record NW_027397066.1, on the reverse strand, counting down.
TGGGAATTATTCATGAAGACAGTCCATGCATCAGGATAAGACTACCACCCGTATATTTATTGACCAATAAATTTAGGAGTACAGGTAGTATAGGAAAAAATAAGAGAGGTATCAAAGCTTTATAAGTTTATGAAAAGTTTAGTTGTAGAAATGAGAGTAGGGAATAAAAATCATTAGTGTGGCACCAAGACCAAGCAAATAGTGATGGATTTTCTGTAATGAGCTGTCTTGACCATATCTGGCTGTTGAGCAGAATGGACTTCAGTAGTGTGAGGAAGGTCTAGCAGCGAGATCTGGAAAAATAGCTGGTCAACTGAGTGGTTCGCTTTTCACTGATGAGAGTGACTGCAGTTATGGAAATAAAAGGCTCCATATATGTGAGATTAACGTAGCCTTCTTGGACTAGTGTTCCATCAGGATGGTTTTATCTGGTGTGTAGGAAATAGCAAGCTCTTGACAAGTATAGGTGATCCACCTTCTTGGGAGAGGGTCCCACAACAGGGTGAAAATTCAAGGACATGGGTTTTGCTTTTAAGAGAAAGTAGGATTTTTGAAAAACCAATCCTTGTGTTAATGTTACCCAAAATGGTTTGAGATTCAAGACTGAGGATATGCTTCATGTTACATTTAATATCACATTACACACAGGTATTTTGGTATTGAGTCCATTCTAAACTAGTAAACTCTTCTGAGAAAATTATACTTTTAGTGGTCACAGGAATCTTTAATTGCTAAAAATAACTATGGTGCGTTATACTGCAACTGAACAGAGATATGGTGATCATCTGTATTCCCTTTGCTTTCCAATATTCTGCTTTTACCATTTTCTAGTTGATATGCTAAAGGCATACTTTCAATCACTCATTCATTTAACACATATTTGCCATATGCCCAGCAGGCAGCAGGAATAGAAATGAGAAAATAAGGAAATATTAATGTCTGATATGATTTACTAAGTGCGTTCTGAGGGAATGAGTAAATATATATTTCTGAATGAAGAATAAAATTCTTAATTGCAGGTCTACTTCTCCCATTGTTTTGGAAATGTCTTTGCTGTTCTTAATGGGGTGAGATGGGTTATAGTGATCTAGCGAGACTAACCCAAGAGAGGACTGCTCAGTGCAGCAATGGGAGAAACTTGTGACACACATGAGCCTCTGTAATTACATATACAGATCCTTTCAGCTGGGCTTGGTAATAGGTAATAGCGTTTTTTTTTAACGATTTTATTTTTTATTTGACAGACAGAGAGACACACAGCAAGAGAAGGAACACAAGCAGGGGGAGTGGGAGAGGGAGAAGCAGGCTTCCCGCCAAGCAGGGAGCCCAATGGGGTGCTCAATCCCAGGACTCTGGAATCACGACCTGAGCCGAAGGCAGACGCTTAACGACTGAGCCACCCAGGCACCCAATAGGTAATAGCTTCTTTATGTATTCCATGATGTCAAAATGTATTACAAGGACCTGAGAGAAGCCAAGAATACTAAGGTAAACCCGATTTGATAATATACGTCACCTTTATCTTAATCCCTGCGTAACCAGATTTAACAACTGAAAATATGATACCCATTTAAATTCAAATTTTAGATAAACAATGAGTAAATGAACATCTGTGGCAACCCTATCTCCTCCATGAAGCTCACTACTGTCTACATCACAGAACCCTTGGCCAACATCTAGAATAAAGCCTTTTAACTGGGTATACAATATTCTCCATCAGTGTCAGTACTTACTCTGAGAATATTCTCCATCAGTGTCAGTACTTACTCTGACAGTGATTCTCAATCCAGGCTGTGGGCACATCCTCCGTGAGGAAAGGGTTTTACTTGTGCTGTGACAAAAAGAAAAGTTGTGCCTCTGAAAAAAATCTTTCCTTATGCGACTTATGTGTGATGTATGGTTCCTAGAGGAACATATCCATGTCCATACTTATCAACTCTGAAAAGAACATATCCATGTCCATACTTATCAACTCTGAAAAGAGGGACATATCCATGTCCATACTTACCAACTCTTTCCTGTGGTGAATGGGGCAAGGTGTGTCTTCAGTCTTTCTTCAGATGGGTACTCTGTTGGAACCTCACAGCAGTGATACTAGTATATTATATTTTTACTATATATACTAGTGATACTAGTTATTATGTATATATATATTGTTTTATATAATATATATTATATATTTATATTTATTAAATATTCATATTTATTTCTATTTATTATATATCAGTATATTATATATAATATATTTATTATATAATATATATATTATATATATAGTCTACATGTCTCTTTATCTTATGGAGGAAGGATGAGAGAAGTTAAGTATAGTAGCCAGAAAGATAAAAATAATGGAAAGTTAAAAACATACACAAAAGTTAATCACATAAGAATTGGCAATATATTCAAATAATTGCAAGACTATAAGAAGTATAAAATAAATCACCTCACATTGAATTTTTTTATGTATGGATTTAATATATTATTTCTTTTCTAACCCCAACTTTTATTTATGAAAAATTAAGACCAACTTTAAGAAGCTTCAATATTCACTCTTATTATTTATTAAAAAAATTAAGGTATCAGAATGCTTATGGTATATAATGTGATCTTGGTTTTACACATTTATTCACCTGTTTGCATTATTTCAACATATTTCATAAACATACCATACGTATATCTTTACAATACCTGATAAAGATTTAGCTATCTGGCATGTATACATGTGTTATTAGTTTTATATTAGCTTGGATTACTGTTGTTACTATTCTCACTGCTGCTATTCCTACAATTATCTAATGAGCTTTTATATATATTTCTTATTTTAAATCCTCTCAACTCAGCCGCCCTTTAAGCTCTGAATGTCTAGTCATTTTTAGTGCTATTTTATAAACAAAGGTTCAGGGAGATTAAGTAATTTATCCTCCACCCTACAAATAGACAACATCAAGAAATGCAATTCTTGGTCAGAAACTATGTCTTATAACTCGAAAAGTAAATCTTTTCCCTCTATGCCACACTGCAGTTGGCCTAGTCTTTCTTTTTTTCCAGGCTTACAAAGAGATAAATAGAGAATGCAAAAAGGAAGAGCTACTTCTTCCTTATGTTTTCACGATTTCTCTATTACATAGATGAGAAATTGGACCATTCACATCTTTTAATAAAAGTTTAAAAATTGTAAAAGTAATTAAGAACACTTTCTGTAACTACTCATTTTCAAAGATGCTTTCTCCTCAAAGAAGCAAGATCAAAATTGTAGGCATAGGGAAGCACATACTAAATCATGAAAACTATTTTTCCTCATTGTCACAGTTAATACATTAACTGTTGTCAGCGAATGAAAGCAAGTTGAAAGCATGTTTTTATCTTAATATCTGAATTATTTATGAAATGATGGCCTTATTTAAGGATTACCTAGGAAATTACCTTATAACAAATTAGGGGGCTGTGATATATTAAACAAAAGGGACTATAGGGGTCTCCCTTTATCTTTTGGGGGTACATTCCAAGAACCCCAGTGGATGTCTGAAACTGCATATTAATATCAAACCCTATATATATGTTTTTTCCTATACATACAGACTTCTGATAAGATTTAATTGATAAATTAGGCACAGTAGAGGGGCGCCTGTGTGGCTCAGTCATTAAGCGTTTGCCTTCAGCTCAGGTTGTGATCCCAGGGTCCTGGGATCGAGCCCCGCATCGGGCTCACTGATCCGCTGGAAACTTGCTTCTCCCTCTCCCACTCCCCCTGCTTGTGTTCCCTCTCTTGCTGTGTCTCTTTCTGTCAAATAAATAAATAAAATTTTTAAAAAATAAATTAGGCACAGTAGAGATTAACAACAATAAATGATAAAATTATAACAATATACTTTAATAAAATTTATGTGGATGTAGTCTTTCTCTATCAAAATATTTTATTGTACTGAACTCACCTATCTTCTTGTGATGATGTGAGATGATAAAATGTCTGCATGATCAGAGATGAAAGGAAGTGAATGACACAGGCATCCTGACATAACATTAGGCTGGTATTGACCTTCTGATGATGCATCTGCTTCCAGCCTGTGTTTGATCATGGATAACTGAAACCACAGAAAGCAAAACTGAGGATAAGAGGGACTACTATATAACAAATATCTAAATCAAATAGGATATTTCTGTATTTTGATTGCAATCAGTTGGGGAAACAAAAGATGAAGACGAGAAATGTTAAACAATAATAATTAATAAAAATAACGGTTCTGAAATATAACATAGGTGATGTTACAAGGTAGATCTGGCTGCATCATATTCAAAACAATGTGGACTGTGGCATGAAAGAGACCTAAATGTGATTCCTAAAATTCCTTTGTCACAGTCATTGTCTAGAATATTAACCTATTTTAATTTGCTGCAAGGTACTTATAATCATTTGACTTTTTAATTTTTTATTAATTTATGGTCTCTCTTCTTCTACTACTGTAAAAGCTCCATGAGAACTAGGGCTCTCTCTGTATTTTTCACCTCAGCATCCCTAAGGCCTAGAATAGTTCATAGCACATAGCAGAGGCATGAGTGAGTGAGGGAGTGAATGAGTGATCAAATTAGTAAATTTCCCAGTTATTAGCTGTGTGGTCTTGGGCTTTTCTTGGCGCTCAGATTTTTCATTTGTAAAATAATATTAAATAATAATTTTCTCAGATTATTAAGTGTAAAATAAGTAAAGCATACTGCATAGTGACAGCAGGCATAGAAAGACTCAGTAAATGACAGCTATTAAAATAAATGTGGCATATACATACAATGGAATATTATGCAGCCATCAAAACACTGAGATCTTGCCATTTGCAACGATGTGGATGGAACTAGAGGATATTATGCTAAGTGAAATAAGTCAATCAGAGAAAGACAAGTATCATATGATCACAATGATATAAGGAATTTGAGAAACAAGACAGAAGATCATAGGGGAAGAGAGGAAAAAATGAAACAAGATGAAACCAGAGAGGGAGACAAACCATAAGAGACTCTTAATCTCAGGAAAGAAACTGAGGGTTGTGGGAGTGGTGGGGGGTGAGAGGGATGGGCTGGCTGGGTGATGGACATTGGGGAGGGTACGTGCTATGGTGAGTGCTGTGAATTGTGTAAGACTGCTGAATCACAGACCTGTCCCTCTGAAACAAATAATACATTATATGTTAAAATAAACAAAAACAAAAACAAAAGAAAAAGATAGTAGGAAGGGAAAATGAAGGGGAGTAAATTGGAGGGGGAGATGAACCATGAGAGACTGTGGACTCTCAGAAACAAACTGAGCGTTCTAGAGGGGAGGGAGGGGATGTGTTAGCCTCGTGATGGGTATTAAAGAGGGCACATATTGAATGGAGCACTGGGTGTTATATGCAAACAATGAATCATAGAACACTACATCAAAATAAATAAATACATACATATATATATCAATATTGTGAGAAATAATAAAATCAGTCAACAGTAAAAAAAATAATAAAAATTAAAAAAAAATAAATGTGATACTTTCACCTTCACCATAAAATAATTAGACATCCCCACCCCATTGTGGGGTTTGGTCACATATGGTGTCCAATGTCATGTGAGCAGATGTGGCATATGCCACATCTGAATGGACACCTATGTCTTTCACTCATCCCTCTGCCATGAGAATATGTTGTTTTAGATCAGAGCTGTACCTTCAGAATGAAGACATGTGCAGCAGACCCAAACTGGAGGTCATCTTGAAGGAGACACTCAGGAATGACCTGCCAATATGTAAGAGAAAGAAAAATATCTGTTGTTGGGAGCCCCAAAGATTTTGGAGTTATTTGTTACGCAGGACAAGCTATTGGACATTGACTATTAAAATGTGGGGCACCTGGGTGGCTCAGTCAGGTAAACATCTGCCTTAGGTTCAAGTCATGATCTCAGGATCCTGGGATCGAGCCCCACATCAGGTTCTCTGCTCAGCAGCCATTCTGTTTCTCCTTCTTCTTCTGTGATCTCTCTTGCTGTCTCTTAAATAAATTTTTAAAAAAAAGTCTTAAAAAAATGTTCTACGGAATTTCAAAAGATGAACTGCCCATCTTGGAATAAAATTAGTTGAGGAAACATGAGTTTGAGTTGACAAAGGAAAAAAAGAGCAATATGTTCCTGTCATGAAAACAAGATATGTAAATTGCCGACCTCCCCTTTCAGGACATCAGTGTCTTTTGTTTTGTTGTCTTTGGTTTTACTTTCTTCTTCACCCCTCCCTCTCCACCTAATTCAGTCCATTCACCAAAGGTCCCCTAAATCTAGTCACTGCACTATTGGCAAGACCAAGCACAATATGAAACCTGGTTACTTCTGGAGCCATTTCTATTCTGGACTTTATACTCCTGCTATACAGAATTAGTTGATTCAGTTCCTTAACGTTGTCATACTGTTTTCTGCTTCATATACTTTGCACAAACCTTGTCCTTTGCCTGATATGTTCTCCTTCTGCTCAAAAACACCATCTCCTCCTAATTCACCAGTGAGGTCCTCAGTCTTAACAATCCAGTTCAAGGGTTGATCACTCTGCTTATCATCATCACAGTGACATCTCTAGGACAAGTTATTATTTAATTACCTTTATTGTCCTTGGTGGTTAATACAAGACCCAGCATCTAATATGTGTCTGACAAATACATGTTGAGGTGAGTTGGAATAACAGGTCATTTCAAAGATTAAACAAACAAACAAACAAAAGTCTAGAAGAAGCATTCTGACTAAAATCCAACCTATTTTAAATTAGGTCTTCATCATTATATCTTGGTGAATTAGGTTAGAGATAGAATTTTGAATAGAAGAGGAAATTAAAAGAACTCTTAAGCCAGAACATGACCTTTTCCCCCAATCTCTCCACCAGTAGTTTCAACACAGACATTAAAACCTGGTATTTGCTATGTCTTCAGTTGGTACTTAATGACTTCAGGTCAAGATTACATCAAGAGCTGGTAGCTTTAAGCAAGAGAGAGAGTGGGGGTGGGGTTCTGGTTTTGAACAAATAACCTCAATTTCCTTATTTGAAAATCAAAATGATAACATTTTGTTGTATTTATCAGAAGGTTGGTATTAGATGGCCATGAGGAATTGTGATGTATGTTGTATAATTATTGTTATAATAAATGGACTCCAGTCTTACTTTTTTGTTATTCCCCAAGCAGATATGAGCTGACAAAGGACCACAGGAGAACATGAGAGTGTGTATAGACAGAAGAAAAGCTACCCAAGGGCCAGAAATGAGCCTGTGAGAAGTGGAAGTCACCCGAGCTAATTTTCCAGGTATTACAATTTACCCTTAGGACCAAAAATAGTTGAGAAGTCTGAAGAAATAAACAGAGGACAATAATGTTATATTTGTTAAATAGAGGAAGGTGAAGAGAATAAAGAAATCCCGGAAATGTGTGGGAGGGAAAAAAAAAGACACAGAACTTTATTTTTCATGCCATATGGAGTTTGATCATGAAGAATCTTTTTGGTTGGGCCTATAAATGGCTACTCTTTGTAAGATTTCCTTTCTTGACTTTTGCCTGCAACATATGGTGCCTTGCTGTAGACTTTAGAAAACATATTAACTTCCTATTTGCTCTTATGTGTCCTCAGTCAGAGAAATACATTTAATTTTAATTAGCAATAATCGCGCCTCGGATAAACCTCATTGGCTACGATACTGCCACTGCGCAAAGCTAAAAATGCATTTAATTTTAAAGCCAACAAAAGCATGTAACAAGGAAGACCTACTTGGCTGCCACAAAGAAATGAAATGATGAATGGGACCATCAATAATTCACATGTTCTGTGTAGATGTAACAGATTGCCTGATTGTAGAAAATGACTTCTACCTTGGTGAAGAACCAACAAATTATTCCTCGTGGGTCTCTTTGACTCCCTACCTTTGTCCTTAATGTATAAAGTACTTCTTATTTCTGACAAATGCAATGCTGTTTGCTGGTCTTAATGAAGGCCACACTGGTGGTCAACTGATAAAATATGTTGGAAAAAAATGATAAATAAAGTGTTACTTAGATTATCTCCTCCCTAAATCCTTTTCTCAACCACAAATTTAGAGATTGAGATAAGCCTTAAACTGGGTTGAATGCTCTTGATATTGGTAAATCAAAGTTCTAAGATGGTTGGGTTGGATATGCTCCCAATCAAGTTTTTCCCCAATTCTTCCTTCATGTCACATGGCATAGTGGTTAGAATGACAAGGTCCCCAACCCACATAAAGTGCCAAGGGAATTTACAGATCTATACAGCATGTAGAGAAAATTTCTTGAACTTCCCCCTCCCCCAATAGCCTTCACTAAATGAAAGGAAACGGTAATGCACCACACTCTTCCTGCTCCAAGAGAGATACGTTCTTATGCGTGTGCTGTGATGAGATGGGCAATAAATACTTTGGACAGTGAAAGAAGAAATACAATCTGCACAATGAAGGAAAAGCTAAGAATTGAAATGTTCCCAGGAATTACAGCTGAGCTGTAATAGTTTATATAGGATTAGTCCACAGAAGTAATTTTGTAAGTCTCTTGTGGCAGACATAGAATGATAGGGGAACACTGTGATGTACAGGATGTTTCCATTATATTCCATAAATTTGCATTAGAGGTTCAGGGAAACATAAATAATGCATGATAAGTTCTATCAAAAGAATTTCTGGCTGGGGTGAGAGCACACAGGAAGCTGCCTGTAAGGCCATATTTTAACAGGCCTGGGTAATGGCCTGACTGGCCACATTCACGCCTATAGAAACCGTGGGGTTTGCAATTTGTCAAAGGTTAATGGAGAATGAAGAAAAGTGAGTTTGTTTTAAACTTTAAGCTGGTTTCCTAAGTAAAGATATAATAAAATACTAGCAGAGTGCTTCTAATACTTCCATCTGCCTTTATTTAAAAAAAAAATAAAATAAAAAAAGGTAACAGAACATTTTGCCCAAGCCAAAGTAATGCAGTGACCCTCCCTCTCCTGCATCCCACTCTTGCAGGGATGACTTGAGTTGGGTTGACTGGAAAAGATTGAAGCAATGGGTGTATGTTCTTAACTGTGCTCAAGGTTGCCTTGCATTCTTATTTTTAAAAATTAGAAAAATAAAAATCCACCCGAATACCTGCCCTACCCAGTCTTTCTCCTCCTCACCTTTTTCCATTCCTCTCAGTAGGAATTGTATTGTTTCTGGTTGCTCAATAATCTGATTAGCTATTATTTTTCCCCATTAGATCCAATCTCCACCCTCCTCAGCCTCCCATGTGCCAGTTTGGTTGTGGTAGGGTGGGGGATTGACTCCCATGGAATACATCACCCTCTGGCTCCTTGTTGGGTTTAACAAATGAAATCCACCAGCAGGAGATTGGAAGGCAAGAGGAGAGAGCAGTCAGAGTATGTCTTTCCTCTTTCCAAATTCCTCCCTGCCTTAGTCCCACTTCTCTGGAAGTAGCTATATTTTCTACAGTGATAGTTATTACTCATGGTTCTTTCCCTAAGGGCCTAGTTTTCACGACTCCGAATACAAGGTTTCCTTCCCTATCCCTTAATCCCTAATGGTGGTTAACAGCTTCTACCTTTTGCTAGTCTCTTGGTGTCTCTCCATCCTTTGTTTCCTGAACCCTGACCTCACTTCTAAAAATAGTCTCTTCACTGAAGTCCCCTATAAAATTTCCTTCTGTTTGCTTGAGCCATCTGGCGTAGTTTCTGTTTGCTGCCAAACTCTGACAAATACTAATGATACTATACTAATAAGCTTTCCTTTTAGAAAGTGCCTACCTGCAGAGAGCACTCTCTCTGCTCGACCATCCTTAGGTTGAACAGGATCAGGTCCACAAAACAAATGTATGTCCACGTCACAGAAGCAAAACCTCAAACTTTAGCATAAAATATGCAGTGCCAACTGTGTGTTTAAATGCAATTGCCTCTATAGACCTGGCTGGAATTTCAGTATGTCTTGTAATATGCTTAATGCAGATGCTTCTTATTCATCAGTCATTTAATAGAACAGGAGTGTTAATAAGTCAAATCTCATTTGTGACAGAGACTGAAAATTAGGTCACTAATTATAGATATTGAACTGTTTTGCCTGACATATTCAAGCCCTAATGTGCTAAACAACAGTCAGTTTTAGAAGAATTTTTACAAAGAAAGAAATGAAGAAATGTGGAACAGATTGAGTGCCTGAGCAAACTGGGATCTCTTTTTAACTTCCTTAACCAATGAGAGAACTAGGCAGGGAAGATTAGCAAGCTTTGATTAGATAACAGGAAAAAAAAAAAAGCTAATTCTATCTCCAAAGATAACTAATTGCTTTTTGCTTTCCATAGCTTGAGGGAAGCCTAAAGCCAAGAGTAATTTATAATCTTACTTTCAATTACTTTTTTCCCCCAACATTTTATGAGCATTATGTCTGTGCTTTCAATCAGGCATGTTCAAGCAATGGCAAATTTGTCTCCAACTAGCGAATTATTAATTAAGAGTCCAGATGTGTTTCACAGAGCAATGGAAGGTAAAATCAATGGATGTCTAACCTGAGGGTTAGTCTCAGGCAATGCCAGAATCTATTCCCAGGTCGTATAATGAGACCTTAAGTGATTGTTTGAAAATGATGCTATGGCAGGATTGCATGAAATAGACTTTTGTACATACTTTTTCCTTCATTTTTTTTTCTAACTCTGGGAAATATAACAATTTAATTCTTTTTGATGATTCCCACTGGTACCCCTACGCTTTTCTGGGAGTTATGAAAAATGGAAAGTTATCTTTGAGCTCCATGCCTGAGGATGAAAACTGAAGTATTTCCTAGAAATTGGTTAAGAAGGAGAATAAAATCCTCAAACGTTCTAATGCTCCCCTCATGCTGGCCAGTCCACTTTCCAAGATTACATTGTCATTATTCCAGAGTTTCAGCTGTCCCAACCAGTTGTGACTTGGATTCCAACACTGGCACACAGGTGTTGTTCCTATAATTAATCCGACCCCTGGAAAGTCAGTATGAACCTATTCAGTCAAGGAGAGAGGGAAGGAAATGAACATTTGTTGAGGAGTATTTAGGTGCTGGACACAGTGCTAGACACTTTGTACATGCAACCTAGTGTGTTCCTTAGAACAACGTTTCTGCATGATAACAGAGCACATCCTACTTATTTTTGAAGAAGATTCAGGCTTAGAAGTTAAGTATCTTTACCAAGTTTTCACTACTAATACATGAAGAGTTGGGATTTAATGCCAGGTATGTCTGTCTTTGGGTTAGTATGTGTAATATCAAAATAGAATACCAGCCCCACCACCAAGAAACCTGTGTGTCCTTTTTCTATACCAGGTTCATCTCTATCAGAAGGAAATTTTTGGCTCTGGCCCTAGTAATCTTACTGAAACAATGCAACTCAGGCAAGCTGTCCAACCTCTTCCAGACTTCATTTCCACATCAATAAAATTACAGAGTTGCAATAGATGTTGCCGGGGATTACTCTGAGCCCTGAACACTTTTATTTTCCTGCTGTATTGGCAAGTTTCTTTCCCATTCACATTATTTTGTTCTCCTCTCCCAATCTGATTTTGACAAAGTTAGAGAAAATGAAAATTTCCCTGAAGGACATTTCAGTTCACCAGGAAATAAAGCTGAAGGGAAAGACTGAAAATGGGGTGGCATTTATTTCTGTGTGGAAATCTTCCTTAACATTTACAATTCGGGTGCAGTTTTGAAGGTGACTATTTTTAAGTAGTTCTTTAGAGGAAGACATCCAAATATTATGTGTTATTTTTTTCCTACTAGAAAACAAATATTATGGAGACAGACTGTGATGACACAATAAAAAGATTATAGGGATCCATATACTGCCTTTTATTACTGTGTGGGTCTTAAGGCTTTTGATGAAAAGAGTTTTTAATAGAGTATCTGTGAAGCCTCCTTATGCTTCATGATTTGCTTAGAATTAAATTATAAGGTAAACACTCCAGAATTGAGCATTTTATACAAAATTGGTGAATTAAAAACTAGATGGATTTAGGGCCCACACTGAATCCAGTGATAAGTGTCTTTATAAAATTAGAAAAAGAAAAGACAGAGATGCAGGGGAAAAGCCATGTGAGGTTGGGGCAGAGACTGGAAAAACGCAGCTCCAAGCCAAGAAATGCCAAGGATTGCCCACAGCATTAGAACCTAGACATGGAACAGACTCTCCAAAATAAGTTCAGAGATAAAAAGCATGAAAAGATAAATTTTTATATAAAAAAGTATAAAGACTTTTGAGGTCTAACTCTAAAATATCTACCAAACAAGATGAATCTACAGGTAAATTTTATCAAACCTTTTGAGACTAGAAATATGCATGTTATAAAATTATTTCAGAACATAGAGAATTTTGGATGTCTTACTAAACTTGCATAACCTCATACCAAAATGTGACAAAGTTGGCACTGAAAAAATTAAATAATGGAAGACACATTCTGAAAACATAAATGAAGAAAAGTATGATGAATACACAAATAGCATTCAGGGAAATATTAATATAATATACCAAGTGGAAGTAGAGTTTATTTCAAAAATGCAAGGTGGTAAACTCTAGGAAACCACCTGGTATTTCTAATGTTTTAATCTATGATTGTGTCAATTTTGTTACTCTTTTTAAAAATATTAAATAAAATAGGAATAAAACAAAATTGCCTTTAAAATCTCCCAACACATGAGAGCCCAGGGCCAGATGGCTTCCCAGAGGAATTCTACCAAACATTTAAAGAAGAATTAATACCTATTCTTCTGAAACTGTTCCAAAAAATAGAAATGGAAAGAAAACTTCCAAACTCATTTTATGAGGCCACCATTACCTTGATTCTAAAACCAGACAAAGACCCCATCAAAAAGGAGAATTACAGACCAATATCCCTGATGAACATGGATGCAAAAATTCTCACCAAAATACTAGCCAATAGGATCCAACAGTACATTAAAAGGATTATTCACCACAACCAAGTGGGATGTATTCCTGGCCTGAACACACTAGGCTGCATGTACAAAGTGTCCACAAATCAATCAATGTGATATAATACATGAATAAAAGAAAGAACAAGAACCATATTATACTCTCAATAGATGCAGAAAAAGTATTTGAGAAAGTACAGCATTCTTTCTTGATTAAAATTCTTCACAGTGTAGGGATAGAGGGTACATACCTCAATATCATAAAATCCATCTATGAAAAACCCACAGTGAGTATCATTCTCAATGGGGAAAAACAGCGCTTTTCCCTTAAGGTCAGGAACACGGCAAGGATGTCCACTATCACCCCTGCTATGCAACATAGTACTAGAAGTCCTAGCCACAGCAATCAGACAACAAAAAGAAATAAAAGACATCCAAATCAGCAAACAAGAAGTCAAATTCACACTCTGCAGATATGATACTTTATGTGGAAAACCCAAAAGACTCCACCCCAAAACTGCTAGAACTCATACAGGAATTCAGTAAAGTGGCAGGATATAAAATCAATGCACAGAAATCAGTTGCATTTCTATATACCAACAACAAGACAGAAGAAAGAGAAATTAAGGAGTCGATATCATTTACAATTGCACCCAAAACCATAAGATACCTAGGAGTAAATCTAACCAAAGAGACAAAAGATCTGTACTCAGAAAACTATAGAATTCTCATGAAAGAAATTGAGGAAGACATAAAGAAATGGAAAAATGTTCCATGCCCATGGATTGGAAGAACAAATATTGTGAAAATGTCTATGCTATCTAGAGCAATCTACACATTTAAAGCAATCCCTGTCAAAATACCATCCGCTTTTTTTAAAGAAATGAAACAAATAATCCCAAAATTTGTATGGAACCAGAAAAGATCCTGAATAGCCAGAGGAATGTTGAAAAAGAAAAGCGAAGCTGGTGGCATCACAATTCCAGACTTCAAGCTCTATTACAAAACTGTCATCATCAAGACAGTATGGTACTGGCACAAAAACTGACACATAGATCAATGGAACAGAATAGAGAGCCCAGAAATGGACCCTCAACTCTATGGTCAACTCATCTTTGACAAAGCAGGAAAGAATGTCCAATGGAAAAAAGACAGTCTCTTCAACAAATGGTGTTGGGAAAATTGGACAGCCACATGCAGAAGAATGAAACTGGACCATTTCCTTACACCACACACAAAAATAGACTCCAAATGGATGAAAGACCTCAATGTGAGACAGGACTCCATTAAAATCCTTGGGGAGAACACAGGCAACAACCTCTTAGCCTCAGCTGCAGCAACTTCTTCCTAAAAACATCGCCAAAGGCAAGGGAAGCAGGGGCAAAAATAGACTATTGGGACTTCATGAAGATAAAAAGCTTTTGCACAGCAAAGGAAACAGTCAACAAAACCAAAAGACAACCAACAGAATGGGAAAAGATATTTGCAAATGACATATCAGATAAAAGGCTAGTATCTGAAATCTATAAAGAACTTATCAAACTCAACACCCAAAGAACAAATGATCCAATCAAGAAATGGGCAGAAGACATGAATAGACATTTCTGCAAAGAAGACATCCAAATGGCCAACAAATACATGAAAAATTGCTCAACATCACTTGGCATCAGGGAAATCCAAATCAAAACCTCAATGAGATACCACCTCACACCAGTCAGAATGGCTAAAAATAAGAAATCAGGAAATGGCAGATGTTGGCGAGGATGCAGAGAAAAGGTGACCATCCTACACTGTTGGTGGGAATGCAAGCTGGTGCAGCCACTCTGGAAAACAGTATGGAGTTTTGGTTTTTTTTTAAATTTTTTATTGTTATGTTAATCATCATATATTACATCATTTGTTTTGGTGTAGTGTTCCATGATTCATTGTTTGTTCATAACACCCAGTGCTCCATGCAGAATGTGCCCTCTTTAATACCCATCACCAGGCTAACCCATCCCCCTACCCTTCTCCCCTCTAGAAACCTCAGTTTGTTTTTCAGAGTCCATCATCTCTCCTGGTTCGTCTCTCCCTCTGACTTACTCCCCTTCATTCTTCCTCTCCTGCTATCTTCTTTTTCTTTTTTCTTAAAATATGTTGCGTTATTTGTTTCAGAAGTACAGATCTGTGATTCAACAGTCTTACACAATTCACAGCGCTCACTGGAGCACATACCCTCCCCAATGTCTATCACCCAGCCACCCCATCCCTCCCACCCCCGACCACTCCAGCAACCCTCAGTTTGTTCCTGAGATTAAGAATTCCTTGTATCAGGGAGGTCATATGATAAATGTCTTTCTCTGATTGACTTATTTCACTAAGCATAATACCCTCCAGTTCCATCCATGTCGTTGCAAATGGCAAGATCTCATTCCTTTTGATGGCTGCATAATATTCCATTGTGTATATATATACCACATCTTCTTTATCCATTCATCTGTCGATGGACATCTTGGCTCTTTCCACAGTTTGGCTATTGTGGACATTGCTGCTATAAACATTGGGGTGCACGTACCCCTTCGGGTCCCTACATTTGTATCTTTGGGGTAAATACCCAGTAGTGCAATTGCTGGATCGAATGGTAGCTCTAATTTCACCTGTTTGAGGAACCTCCATACTATTTTCCAGAGTGGCTGCACCAGCTTGCATTCCCACCAACAGTGTAGGAGGGTTCCCTTTTCTCCACATCCCCGCCAACATCTCAGTATAGAGTTTTTAACTCAAAAAGTTAAAAATAGAGTTACCCTACAACCCAGCAATTGCACTACTGTGTATTTACCCCAAAGATACAAATGTAGTGATCCGAAGGAGCACAGGCACTCCAG
This sequence comes from Callorhinus ursinus, assembly GCF_003265705.2. Classification (NCBI taxonomy): domain Eukaryota; kingdom Metazoa; phylum Chordata; class Mammalia; order Carnivora; family Otariidae; genus Callorhinus; species Callorhinus ursinus. Next base: position 15,398,569 of record NW_027397066.1, on the reverse strand, counting down.
TGTTTATAGAAGCAATGTCTGCAACAGCCAAACTATAGAAAGAGCCCAGATGTTCATCAACAGATGAATAGATAAAGAAGATGTGATATATATGTGTGTGTGTACACACACACACAATGGCATATCATGCAGCCATCAAAAAAACCTGAAATCTTGCCACTTGCTACGATGTGGATGGAACTAAAGGATATTATGCTAAGTGAAATAAGTCAGTCAGAGAAAGACAATTATCATATGATCTCACTGATATGAGGAATTTGAGAAACAAGACAGAGGATCATAAGGGAAGGGAGGGAAAAATGAAACAAGATGAAACCAGAGAGGGAGACAAAAATAAGAGACTCTTAATCTCAGGAAACAAACGGAGGGTTGCTGGAGTGGAGGGGGGTGGGAGGGATGGGGTGGCTGGGTGATGGACATTGGGGAAGGTATGTGCTATGGTGAGCACTGTGAATTGTGTAAGACTGATGAATCACAGACCTGTACCCTGAAACAAATAATACATAAAAAAAGATAGAAAAAATAAATAAAGTATGACACCCTTCAAATCCTGACTAAATTGCCTGAATTCTTTTTATATAGGAGAATCATAACATCAAAACTGGAAACTGGAATGTTCTTCAACTGTTGAAAGAATAACCCATGGTTATTGGTACATGGTTATTGGTTATACAACTCCATGGTACATGAAGTAGTATATGGAATACTACTGACCAATAATGAGGAATGAACTCTTGATACACAAAACAACATAGATGAATTTAAATTCATTACAAGTGAAAGAAGTCATACGTGAAAGTGTGCCTATTATATGATTCCATTCATTTAACATTCTGTGAAAATCAAAATGATAGTGACAGAGAACAGATACCTGCTTTCAGTTGTTTGAGGATGAGTGGAGAAGTTGAATCAAGGAGAAGGATAACAGAATTTTCTGGCATGATGGAACTGTTGTGTATAATTGATTGTGATGGCATATGTTACATGACTCTATGTATTTGTCAAAACTCATAGAACTGCCCACTAAGAGAATGAATTTTTTGAATGGACATTTGAAACAACAAATTGAATTGCACAGCTAAAAAAAAAAATTGAGAAAGAAAATCTGTTTGACAACAACAAATGTCATCATATGTGTATTACTACTTTCCACTAAATTTCAAGATCAAATAGGAATACTAGCTATCATCACTACACCAGTGTTATTCAGCAATGGCTTTGAGTTTCTAATTAAAGAGACAGCATTATAACCTTGTATTTAGCCATATGACCTCAGAAGTCAGAGGCAGACTCTAGTTCTGATTCTGGGACAGACAGCTATTACCTTGAAGATTTGGGTAATTCCTTAACCCTTGTACGTTTCAAGTTGTCATCTGGGAAAAAGACCTGATTTCCCTCGCTTAGGAGTACTATGAGGATTCAATCTAATAACCTTGGAAAGTGATTAGCAAAATGTTTGATAATTAGTTATTAATTAATAATAAGGCTATTAACCATATTAGCCATTATTATTATACTTATAATTATTGTCATTACCCTATATTTTAACCAAAAATTTAAAAAATTCAATCATGACTGGATAGAAGGAAAACAAATTCACATTATTTTATTTATGTTTATGATGGCAAATCAGAACATATATTGGGAAACAAACCAAATCCAAAAGCTAAAATACAAAACAAAACAAACTAAAATCTAAGCAAAAATTATAAAATATGAAGATACACATTTAAATAAATCTATGTAGGTCTAATGTTAAGAAATCTATAAAATGTTACTAAAAATTTTAAATAAGATTTGAAGATTTGGGGAATTATACTATCCTCTGGGATGGGATGATAATCTCCATTAAAATAAAATATGTGTATTTAACTCAATTTAAATCAGAATTCCATCTTTTGATGATTTTGTAAGAAATTTCAAATGTCAGTCAGAAGAGTAAGTATGAGAGAGGTCAAGAAAATATATATTCTTTAAGATTTTTATTTATTTATTTGAGAGAGAGCAGAGCAAGAGAGAGAGAGAGAGAGAGAACGAGTATGGGGGAGGGGAGGGGGAGGGGAGAAGCAGGATCCCCACTGGGCAGGGAGCCCCATGCAGGGCTTGATCCCAGGACCCTGAGATCATGACTTGAGCTGAAGGCAGACGCTTAACCTACTGAACCACTCAGGCACCTGAGGCCAAGAAAATATTGAAAAATATGACCAATGAAGGTGCACTTATGCTACTAGAATGTATTATATACTATAGAGAAAATAATACTAAATGCGTGTACACAGAAATAGATAAATGAATCTCAGGAACTAATTCAGTAATCCAGAAACAGAGCAATCTATAATGAAATGTTCCAAAACAGTGAGAAAATAATATAATAATAAATAATTTTCGGGACAAAATGTCCCTACTGATGAAAATGTCAACTCTTTTCTACACAGCATACACAAAAATTAAATTCCAAATAAATTAGTGTTCTCAAGGTTTAGTCTAAAGGCTAAAAAACCATTCATGTGAGCAACAGGAGAGTATTTTAATAAACGAGGTTTTAAAGCATGAAGTGAACTCCAAAATTTATCAAGAAAATTGACAGGTTTGATTATCCAAAAAATAGAAATTTTGTGTGACATAAGACAATATGTTTCAAAAAGATCTAAAGGATAGAAAATGCTTTGAATGAAATTTACAACATAGATCTACTATTTACGTTTTAAACCCTCTACTAATTAATAACAAGAAATAATAATTGAAAAAGCACAGAGGAGCAAACCCATCATAGAAAGACAAATACTGCATGATTGTGTTTTTATGAGGTGTCTAAAATAGTCAAATTCATAAAACCAAAGAATGCAATGGTAGTTGCCAGGACACGGGGGAGCGGGAAATGGTGGGCTGCTAATCAATGGGGTATAACACTTCAGTTAAGCAACATGCATAAGCTCTAGAAATCTGCTGAAACACTTCACTTGTAGTCAACAATAATATGACATTTAAAAATTTGTTAAGGGAGTAGATCCCATTTTAAATATTCTTACCACAATAAAAGAAAACTAATACATTCATACATACAAACACCCAGGCAATTCACATAAGAATAACATAAATGTACAAAAAACATGAGAAGAATCTGACACTTAATAATTGTAAAGAAAGACAAAATAAACCAACAGCAACAATAATAAAGAGAGGTGATTGTATAATAAGTTGAACTGTGTTCCTCAAAAGATATGTCCAAATTTTAAGCCCTGTCACCTATGAATGTGATCTTATTTGGGAATAGGGTCTCTGCACATATAATTAAGAATCTCGACTTGAGCTCATCCTGGATTTAGGGCCCACACTGAATCCAGTGATAGGTGTCCTTACAAAATTAGAAAAAGAGAAGACACAGAGATGCAGAGGAAAAAGCCACATGAAGTTGGGGCAGGGATTGGAGCAATGCAGCTCCAAGCCAAGAAATGCCAAGGATCGTCCACAGCCACTAGAAGCTAGGCATGGAAGAGACTCTCCTTTAGAAACTTCCTCTGGAAGGAGCCAACCCTGCTCACATTTCAATTTCAGACTTCTGGCCTTCAGAATTGTGAAGAATTTGTTGAAGTCATGAAGTCTGTGCTAATTTGTGAAGGCAACCCTAGGAAACTAATTCAGATGGGTAACATTTAGATTTTTCAAAGAAGGAGGGAGCACACTACCTTTCACTTTTAAATGTACGAAGTTGAATAACGGAGGATAATTAGGAAAGAGAATGCCATAAAAATCTGTGTAACCACGATTCCATGGCCCCAGGAGTTCATAAAGATATGTGCAAGGGACTATATTGTTGCAATGTGTATTAACAGCAGAAACACAGAATAAAAACAAAAGCTTTCTCAACAAGAAAATGGCAAAATAAATTATGATGAAGTTATAAAGTTTTTATATGTGTAATAACATAATTACAGAAATATAAATATATGGACTTGGAAAGATATCCAAATTGTACAACAATAGCAATCTAGCGAACAATACATATGACATAAACTTCTTTGTAAGACACACATATACATGTGTTCATATATATGATTTTACCTATGTACTGTATGTGCATGTGTTTACACAGACGAATGTGGGTACGTACATGAGCGTGTATTTGTAGATGTGTACTTTATACAAACAGAGAAGTTTGAAGTTTTGTATATCAAACTCTTAGGGTTGTTTATCTCTGGGAGATTATCTTGTTTAACTTTATACAAAAAGTAAATAAAAGCAAGCAACAATCAGCATCCTTGCCCTCTGGTTTGCAGTCAGGGTGGGAGGCAACCAAAGTACCTAGAAGAAATACAAGGAGACTGAGTTCAGAATATTTGTTCCAATGTTTTCTGTCTTGTTATGTCATCATGGATTGGCTGTGTCCCTCTATTAAAGCCCACCCTATTTTTACAACTTTCTGTGGGTTCTGGAACTGCTTCTTCCTTGCCTCTTTGGACTTAAAAGGAGTAAGGGCTGTCTGTGATTACTCTGCGACATTACACCATTGTTGTTACTTTTACTAAGTACTGCCCACACATTTGTCAATAGTTCATGATCATACTGTACCTGTCCAGCTTGAGTGCCCCTGCTTCCTTTCTGATTATCCTTGTCCAGTATTCATTAACTGCATCTCCCTGACTTTGAACCCACCTGGCTTAGGTGAAGCTAACCCATGTCTAGAATCCTAACTTGACTAATATGACTACCTCATTCTTCAAGCCATGTTGATTGACTTTGAGGTGTGTGTATAACCTATCAAACTGGGTGAGTCAGAGGTAAGCATTGATATTCTGCTATAGTTAAAGGAAAAGAAGCAATCTCTTCTCATTATGTGGATCTTTCCTCTGATAAACTGACAGTCTAATATTTCTGGTGGCTCTTTTTGTCAGTACAAGGGAAAAGCCTGAAGGAATGAGGGAAAGAGGTAGAAGCAGAACTGGGAAATGAAAGCCAACATATATTCCTGATGATAAAATTTGACCACATATATTCAGCCATATCTGTACCTTGACTATCCATGAACTCCTAAGATATGTGAGCTGGTAAATCACTTTTCTCCTTTCTAATTTCAATTGCAACAGGGGTTCCTGAGCAATACAAATATCTTGTGACCATATCCCCCTTACCCCCTCAGCCCAGGACAAAGATGTACACTTATGCTGCCAGCTATCTGTGCCATGACTTTATGTGACAAATTCTGTTCTCAAATTGAGGTGATAGTTAATATCCAGCACAATCAGATTCATAGATTAGGCAGTTTCTCTTTCTCTCTCTCCTATCTATCTTAGAAATTTAAATTAGAAACAAGGGTATGTTTTATAGTTGATTGGAATAAAAAAAGAAAAGACAATTAGTTTGTAGCTAACTCGTATCTCACCATTCTGGTGCCATTTAACACAGCTCCGAGTGCTAACATCCCAGGGCTGCTATGAATCCAGACAATTCTCCAATTTCAATCTCCATGAGGCTTGGACCTCCTGTTAACAAAAAATTATTGTGTTCTACTCCCTTATTTTTCCATGTATTTTAATAGAATCCTGTTCAATTGTGCTGGTTTGTGTAGATGTCTGATTCTTCAAAGGAAAAAAAAAACTCAACTGAAGGATTTATTGATATGGAACTGTGTTTGTTTTATGTTTACTGAGAAAAGCTCCTTTAATATGATTTGGTTTCAAATCTCTCCATTTTCTACCTCTTTGTATCCAAGGTTTACTAATGTTAACAGTGATACTTTTATGAATATATATTCTATATTCTGTACCCATGCCTATGCCTGCACTTCTGCTCATTTCTATATTCACACTGATAACTACTTCTATATCATTAATGAGCTGTTACTCTGACACTCAGTTCTGCCTCAGCAACTGTTATAAACCATAACTATAACTCAAGGAAACACAGTCTGGAAACCAAAAGAATAAGTTTTCAATGACTCAAATATTTTCCATATTTTTCTCAAACACCATAAAGATTAGTCATACCACTTAACATTTTTAAAGCTCCCTTTCTCTTTCATTCTCTTCCTACACACATCCCAGCTTTTCCTTGGCTTCATCCTCCAGAATCTCCTTTCAAACATTTCCCTCACTCCAAGCCAAAACTTCTTGCAACCCTCTCACTTGTACTGATTTTGAATACCACATGTCCAAAGGGCTGCTCTAGAAATTGAAGGACACTCCACAGAGGGCTGAACAAAAGTGGCGAAAGGAGAAATGGGTGCCCTCCAAAAGGATTCTCTTTCATAGGTGTGGAAAATGTGAAGTCTGGGAACTTCCTGGTTAACTTCTATTTTGTTACATAAAATAAATTCACAGAACACTTCAGGAATGCACACCACAATTTCAACAGTGGCCATTTCTGAATGAGGATCCTCTTTATGTTCAACAATATATTTCTGCATGCTTTGCAATAGGCATATGTTGCTTTTATAATTTTTACAAAAATATGAAGTTATTGAATAAATTAATATTTGAAAGGTACACATGTCTACGGAAAATAATACTGAAACCCTGAACATTCTCTGGGGTTGCACCATGAGAACTGAAAACCCCTGCCCCTAAATTAGCCCCCCTACTGGGTACATAGCACCTACTACCACTTCCCTCAGATCACATCACTTCCTAACCTAACTTGGATTTGTTGTGTTTTGAAAATGGCATTTCATGAGCCATAGCTTGTTTCCTGAAGGTAAATCATTCTGGTCTCTGGAAAGGACTAAAGTGGGATCCACACACACTCTGCTTTTCTTTTCCATAATGACATTGGTGTTTTGGTGTTATGCGTCGAGTATCCCACTCACTTGCAGAGAATCTACTAGGTTGTTCACTGCCTCAGCTGTAGTAGCCCCGTACCCTTAACATCTCTGTGGGACCTTTACTTTTACTATGTCTTCATAAATTAGATGAACTACACTTTTATGCCTTCTTCTTGGCAGAGAGTCTAACAAGTGAAGGTTAAGCTTGACTGCTTTAGTAGGAAAGAAAAAAAAATATTTCCTCAGCACTTGTGAAGGCCAGCACGACTAAGTTCCCATTAGTCACTCTCAAGTCACTAGGAAGTGAGAATAGGTGGTAAGGTTCTGACTCACCCACTCGCTCACTCGCTGATTCATCATACCCTTACAGAGCACTTGCGTGCAGATGCTGGGGACAAGATGAGCAAGAAACACTCTCCGCCCATGAGGGAACTCCTAGAATAATGGGAGAGCAGACATGAGCAGATGAAATCCAAAATGTTAATGTTGGTAATGACCATGAAAAAAGTAACGTCCACTGAATTCTGTCTACCATGTGCCAGGATCTATACCTAGTGTTTTGCATACCTTCTATCATCTCTCAACAACCTTATTACTTTCTCCTTTTTATAAATAAAGAAGTTGAAGTCCAAGAGTTATGACGTGTCCAAGTTGTTGTGGTATTAAGTAGTAGAGCCAGAATTCACACTTAAGAAGTTTGACTCTAGTACCTACGATGTGAGCTAGAGTAAAAGCATGAACCTGGTGCTGCAAGAGCCCAGAAAGGCATGGCCAATCACCTGGAGGAGGTGAAGAAGATTTGATCAAAGAGAAGACTGTTCTGGTAGGTCTTGAGGAAGAAATCGTTTCCATATAGAGGTGTTGTAGAAGTGTGAATCTGAGACAAGTGGTAAAGGGGACCCATACATTCTTTTACCATCTGTACCAGAGGTTGTAAACAGTAAGCCTGAAAACAGAAATCTCCTACAGATACAATTTGTTTGCCCCCCACCCCAAATGTTTTTGTTGTCTGTTCTTAGGATTCAGAAAGGTTGGTGTTTTTTACTGGCTCTTGTGCTGATCAGCAGGGTGACCTTGGGTAAATCCATGAGTTCTTCCACTGGCTGTCAGTCTTTTCATTGAATTGTTTGTGTTTTATTGAGATTTAGTTTACATAAGATAACCTGCATACATAAGAAATGTAAAATTTGTTAAGTATTGTTATAAATACCCCATAAACAGTGCCAAAACGAAGCTATAGATCATTTTCATCTCCCCACAAAATCTCTTCATGCCCTTAGCTACCATGCTCATCCTCCGTTGCTAGCCTCTGGTGACTATGGATCTGTCTTTTTGCCACCAGAGGTTAGTTAGACTTTTTCTGGAATCCTACATACATGGAATCACATAATATGTAATCTTTGATATCTGGCTCTTCCACACACTCTCAACTTGTAGTCAGCAAATGATTGTAAGATTTATCCAGGGTGTGCCACTATCAGCAGTTTATTTCTTTTTTTTTTTTATTGAGAAACATTTGCTGCTTCATTTGAGTCATTTGGAGTTATTAGTTATTGTGAATAAGGCTGCTATGAACACTGTGCACAAATCTTTGTAAGGATATTTGCTTTCATTTATTTTGCATGAACATATTTCTTAACTTTTTTGTTTTGCTTTTTATTTTATTTTTTTATTATTATGTTATGTTAATCAACATACATTACTTCATTAGTTTTTGATGTAGTGTTCTATGATTCATTGTTTGCATATAACACCCAGTGCTCCATGCAGAACGCGCCCCCTTTGATACCCATCACGAGGCTAACCCATCCCTCCAGCCCCCTCCCCTCTAGAGCCCTCAGTTTGTTTCTGAGTCCATAGTCTCTCATGGTTCATCTCCCCCTCCGATTTCCCCCCTCATTCTTCCCCTCCTGCTATCTTCTTCTTTTTTTTTAACATATAATGTATTATTTCTTAACTTTTTAAAGAAACCGTCTAGCTGCTTTCCAGTGTGGTTACACAATTTTACATTTCCACGAGGAGTGCGTTTGGGTTCCAGTTGGCCCACATGGTTGCCAAAACTTGGATTTGTCAGTCTTTTACATTTTCCACTGTAGCAGAAATATAAAGTCAAATACAATGCTTTAAGCATTTTGTAAAATTGGAATTCCTTTAGGTGAGGCTTGCCACTCTAATTTCTTGATGGTTCTCAATATTACCAATTGGCTGATGCCAAGATGCCAAACCTACTGTATTTCTTACCTAGCCCTGAAATCATTTACAGGAGGAGTTTTATACATATTGTCTTATTTTAACTTCCCTTAAGTATCTTATTTTATTCCCTTGACAACTCTAAGAAGTAGGTATTAGCAAGCCCCCATCATATAGTAAAGGAGGTAAAAGCTATAAGGAGGTAGATGTAAGCCATATGCCTAAAAATAGCAGTCAGGATATAAAAAACTCAAGTCTGCTTGGCTCTAAAACTGGGTGCTTTCCACACTGGCCTTTCAGACAGCAGAAATCACACATGTAAAAATGAAAAACTAGGGAAAAGACTGTCTTGTTTAGAAAGTTGTACTGATTAAGTGGATCTGTTTGTAGGACTTATGGATAGTCAGGACCAATAATATAATTTGAAACATAATAATGTACCGTCCCTTGTTTGAAGAGAAAAAAAGTTTTGTTAAAACTATTAAAATATAAAATTTTTCTTTCTTCCACACACTCTCAACTTGTATGGTGGTTTTTATTTGCTATCCAATGCCATTCTAAGCAGAGAAAATTGCAATTTTAAGTGATTAGTGTATATTTTTATCTATATATTGTACAATGCCAGTTTTAAATGAAAATATAATGCATTTAAGTCTTATGTGGAATCACTGAAATTATACAATCTGTATTTTGTAGCTCATACATGCAGAAAATGGAAGTACAACACAAACTAACTCAACTGGTTTTATTTCACTTTTTGATCCATGCACATTCAGCCAATATTCATTATCTGCACCTCACTGGTGAGTAGGAAAGAACTTTAAACTATGGGTTACCCCATTTTTCTTTTCCTTCTGTGCCATAATTTTCATCATAAGGGGTTGGCTGATATGGGGAAGTAATACCAATAAGAAAGGATATGATGGCATTCCTTGGCCTTTTGCATTTCTAGAACTCCATTGCCCTCTCTCTGGTAGAAGAGTCTTGGTTTGAATAAAAAACATGGCCTCTCAGGTCTGTCTTGAGGGTCTTGCTTACTCAGTGATAGAAGTGACAGATTTCATACTTACTCTGCATCTTGCTGAACTCCCACACATCGTGGATCCATGGGAAATTTGTGCCCATAAGGCATGGTGAACACTAATTTCAAGTGGAATGGCAAGTAATAGTGGGCATTCGTATTTACATATATCTTCTGCCATGCCCTTACTCCATGATCCCATAGAACCTCACAAACCTTACAAAACACATTTTCAAAAATAAATTATTCAAAACTAAAAGACAACAACAGGAGAGCATTAAACTAAGCAGTGGGACCCTTCCTAGTGCCAGGTCTTATGTGACAACCCTGGTGGAAAGCCCATGAATCCAGCTTTTTGGGTAATGGAAAAATAAGAGATAAGAACAATTTATACAAATACAGTTTTTACTCAATCACTCATTTAATGAATAGTTATTAATCGCCTGCCTTATGCCAAGCTTTGTTTTAGGTGCCTGGAATACATCATTGGGCAAGAAAAGAAAAGAAAAGAAAATTCTGTCTTCATGGAGCTTACATTCTACTTTCCTTTGAGGAGTGGGGTAGATATATAAATTTGAACCATCTGTTTTTGCTGAAAGAATATTAATGATTAGAATTCAATTCCAAAGAAACAGCCTCTTAAAAAAATCTCATTATGCAAAATCTCATTTCTGAAGGTAATTGTACATGTTGGAATCCACTAAATGTGTAATATGAGGATAAAAACTTTTTGCTCCTTTGATTGTTTTCCTGGTTTGAATGCCAAAAGAGTTAAATGACTTTTACCCATTTGTTTGCTTTATATTTTGTTTCTTCCTTGGCAATCATGGTTAGCAAAAACCTCTAATTAGATTTGTCCTAAATTATCTGCATGTTTTGGTAAAATAAATGTAATGTGACTCCTCATCAGTTTCTCATTGAAATTAGCTACTGAGAGGGCTCTATTGTATAATTAATAAGTCATTGATTGTGGTTACCATTTTGGCAAATCCATTTTTCAGCAAGATGAAACATTAAGCAATGATCTGCCATAGAGGGTATGGGAAAATGGAGTTTTTTCTAGCCCAGTTCTCAAACTCGAGCATGTGTATAGTCACTGGGGGGAGTGGTGAAAACACAGATTGCTGGGCCCACCTGCAGTTTCCCAATCCACAGAAGAGAGGTAGCACCTGAGATTATGCATTTCCGAGTTTCCAGGTGATGCTGCTGTCGCTGCTGGTCCCAAGAAGTAGACCATCCTAATTGTTGGATGTTCAAAGACAGAGTCTAAAGGTCCTTTTTCACTTGAAACTCGTATGGGCTTATTTTATTCACAAGGGCTTGGGACCAGAACATTCTTTCTATAAGCTGAAGAATAGACTAAGACTAGGAAAAGTAAGCTGAAACTGTCATTCTATCCTTGTCTCTCTGTTCACCATATTTGAATGTGAGTGGGAGTGGATGTGAGTGAGTGTGTATGCATATGTCTCAGGGGCGGGGGAGACAGAGAGAAAGACTAATGGGGGCATAGAGTATGTTAGAGTCAAAGAGAATAGTAAGACCAAGAATGAGTGTTTATGTGTGTTTGTACAAAAAGATGAAAGCAGAGGGTGGAGGAAGAGCAAGAGAGATTAAAAAAGAGAGAGAGAGAGAGACAGGCACATAAAAGCATAGGAAAGAAAGATGTCCCCAGGAAGCTGCTCCATATTCTGCAAGCCATTCCCATTTAGCAAATAAAAAAAAAATAAATTTAGCAAAAATGTTATGGGTAGCTCATTATTATCTTATGCAAGCTAGTAAAAAACAATATGATTTATCACTAAGTTATTGCATCAAGCACTTTTACTACTTTATCTCATTTAGACTGCATCATGATCTTTTGCAGAACTCATTCATGTTCCTTTTAGAGATGAGGAAATTTAATTTAAAAGTGGTTGAGTGAACCATCTCGGGTCACATAGTCAGAAAACAACTCAACCGATATTTGAAATCAGGACACCTTGGCTGGATTTCACCAAACTTTCACACAGGAGAGTTTTAAATCAGTTTCAACAAACAAACATAACTGAAGTTGTGGGCTGAAGAAATTATTTGCAATGTGTAAAATTGTTTGGTTGTCATTCCATTGACCATTTTTATACTTCCAAGAAACAACTGAGTTGTATTTTAATGATAAGACCTGATAAAGTTAAAAGTAATACGACTGGAAGAGCCCTCCAGAGGGTACTTTGAAGAGGTGTGCTGACTGAAGGGAGGACGTGGGCAGCATCCAGCATTGAAGGAAGCTTCTGGTTTGCTAGTCAGTCTCTCAACATATTTCCTTGTTGCATTGGGCTTCTAGAAATTATGAGACCTTATCGAAGTTTACTTGTTCCAAAGTCAAATGTCATCTCAGCCTAGAAAAAAAATTCTGGATAGTGTGAATTGATTTATACAGTAAAGTAAGTTAAAATTAAATTTTTCTTTTGAGAATTTCAAGATACTTCTGGTTGATAAACCAAGCTTTTATTTAAGAATTGTTTTCCTATGGTCACTCAAAAAATTCAAAAATTTATTGTATAAAATTTTCACTGAGAATGTAATACATCCTTGTTTTAGAAAAATACAGGTATAAGAAAAGGAGAAAACACCAATAGTGTTTATTGGGCATTTGTATTTACATATATCTTCTGCCATACCCTTACTCCATGATCCCATAGAACCTTTGTTCTTTCAGACAGCAGAAATCACACATGTAAAAATGAAAAACTAGGGAAAAGACTGTCTTGTTTAGAAAGTTGTACTGATTAAGTGGATCTGTTTGTAGGACTTATGGATAGTCAAGACCAGTAATATAACTTGAAACATAATAATGCACTGTCAATTGTTATGATTTTGTTCTTTCTTCCACTTTTGCTACATATGCATGGGAAATAGCTCAGACCATGCCAAATAGGCCTGTTCTGAGTCTGATGTTTTCCCTAAAACTTTCCAGAGTTTTAGAAAATCTTTTTAAGCCTTATTTTCAATTTTTATGAGTTCTTTAGTGAAGTACTTATGTATGAAAAGGTATTTAATTTTGTATAAGTGATTCTACATTTTTACTGATGTCATTGAAATGAATAGAAATATTTTTAGAAATAAAAATATTTTGGGCATGTTGGTTTATTTAATTGAGATGAATTTTCCAAAGACACCAGAAATGCATGAGAGTGTCTATTTCATCACACCTTCATTGGTCCTGTCTTGTAGACAGAAGTAGGTTTGCTATGTAGCGCATGGAGCTTAAAATCCAGAGCTCCTCTCTTCTAGGACTCCTTCTGAGCACTAAAGAAGGGCTCTAGTAAAGTGTTTACATGTGTCAAATCTAATGATCAATTCCTGTCTTTGTATTCTCTATCTTAAATTAGGTATCCCAAATTACATAAACGTCATGCCTCATACAATCTGAATCTCTTCCAGATTGTGTGGTAGAGTTTAAAACATGCTTTGGAATTATTTATCTGCTTGGAGAGCTGTGATCAGTTAAAATTTTTATATATTATATTGGATATTGTTATAAAGTACATGCTTTCTGAATGTCTAGTGAGTAAATGTATAATTCTAGAATCACTTTGTTTTTATTTGCTTTTGCTGTATCTTCTAGAAAACCAACTGTATCTTTTAGTACAAGTTGGTTACATGTGAATTGTTTGTTCTAGAGGCAAACATTAACTATGGTACAGATTAGAATTAAGGATGTAATCATAGTTGCCATGCAGTAAGTCATGATTGTGCTAGATGTTTTATCTATGTGCATTAAAACTTTAGAATATATATGTTAACTCAAGTCAGATCCTTGGCAGAACACACACACACATTGAATGTGTGTATTTATTTATATGTACATATAAGTACACACACAAATATATAAATTTATAAAATGTAAGTGACTTTAAGAAAAATAATTATTAAATTATGAATATGAACTTAAATATAAAAGCAAATATTTACTTATAATGATAAGAAAATCACAAAAATTGGCAAATACTACATATAATAGTGAATCAAGAAAAAGAATAACAATATTTTTATCAATGAAATGCCAGACACACCTCAATAAGGCAGTTGTTGTTCCTGCATTTGGGGGAAGAATATTATTTGATCACCTTTTCATGTAATAGTTTTTGTGATATCTTTTTTCTATAAAAATAATATAAATTTAATCAGTCTTTCCTAGAACACAGTTGGTCAAATACATTTTCTCTTATTCTTGAGGCCAGAATGCATAGATGTATGACTTCAGACATTGATATACTCATAGTTTGTAGTATTTCTACAGATTTGTGCCCTAAAAACAAAGGGATTCTGATCAATTCTATTTCATTAGATACTTGCCATGAAAGAAAAATTAAATCAGAAAATTATAATTGTAGACCCTGTATCAACAGAGTGTTTCTGTCAGCAGTGAACTTCCATTTTAATTAAGCATCAACGGTAACTTCTCTGGTTCTAATTTTAAGTGTTTGATGATTAGGAGAATTTTCCCCAGATTAGCTTCTGGCTCCTCTGTGCATTTCAAACATTATTTCTCCCAATTTCTGAATACTCCCAAATAGAGTGCAGGGCATCATAGCACATGATCCTTATGACCCTTGACCTCTGTACTTGCTCTACACGTCGATAAGTCAACACCGTCGGTGGTATGAGCATTCCTGGAAGCCGTTCTACATCAGAATAAATAGTAATATGGTAACTAGGTGAAACCACATAAACATATCACTCCAATTCCCCCACTAAAGGTCTCCCCATGTCAACTTTGCCTTAGCTGGACCCAGAAAAATATTTATGGCCACTCCACTATCATCTGACATAAGTGAAATTGTGACCGAGGGGGAAAGTAGTGTAGAAAGTGTTTACAAAACATAAAATCTGTGAACACAGTGCTCATGTCCCTCTAGGTCATTGGGAAGTGTATTCACTTCCCAGGGCTTTCATAACAAATTCACACAAACTTGGTGGCTTAAAACAACTGACAATTATTCTCTCATAACCATCAAGACCAGAAGTATAAACTCAAGTGTTAGCAAGGCCATGCTCTCTCTGAAGGCACTTGAGAGAATGCTTCCTTGACTCTTCCAGCTTCTGGTGGCTCCAGGAGTCCTCTGGCTCATGGCTGTACAACTCTAATCTCTGCTTTCATCTTTTCTTTACCTGTGTGTCTCTCTTTTGGGTGACTTTTATGAGGACACTCATCATTGGATTTGGGGCCCACCCAGGTAAATCCAGGATGATCTCTTCTCAAAATCCTTGACTTGATTACATCTACAAAGACCCTTTTACCAAATAAGGTCACATGCACAGTTTCCAGAGATTAGGACAACTTGGTCATATCTTTGGGGGTGTGGGGATGGGTGCCATTCAATCCATTACAGATGAATTCATGCAAAAGAGGCCTTGAAACATATGCTTCATGGGTATTATGATAAGCCTGCCTCTGCTGAGCTCTATTTTAACAAAGAAGTAAATAAAGTTAGAGGAGAAATAAGTAACTCAAGCCAAGATTCTAGAAGTAGCTAACCAGATATTTAAACTGGGGTCTTTGAGGCACCTTCCCCCATGCCAGCCTGCCTATGAATTATTTTTAGAAGTCACTTAGGCAGAAAGATAACTGAGAGGACTCATGTGTTTCCTCAGATCTTTTCATAAGGAAGAAACGGAAATCAAATGAAAATTTGAGACTTTTCCACAACTAACTCATTTGGGATACTACCAATGTCTTTACCGTTTATGTGTATACACACTAACACACACACACACACACATAATTTGTGGGAAGGGGTTGGTGGGAATATTCTGCAGTTTCCTAGAATATTGAAATGGGAGAAACGTCACTGGGATTTCTATTATAAGTGGGACAATTGAGGCAGGAGTAGTGAATCATGACTTGAACAAGGTCACTAAGCTGGAAAGTTACCAGCATAGACAGAAGGTGCACCAGGTCTTTGGTTTCCAGTCTTTATTTTCCATTTCTCAAGCTGCTCCAGTTCTTAGTATCTTCATTTTTCCCCCTTTTCTGAGACTTTATTTCCATCAAAGTCATCTCAATGATTTTATTTTAATTAACCTGATGGATTTAAAGGATGAAGTGTATTATGTGCACCTCCTGTAGGAAAATATTTGATGACTCTAAAACGATATTCTTTGAGAAATTGCTATCACCAAGTCTTAGTATTTTATAGCTTCTGAGAGTTATTTTTTTTTCAGATATGGATTACAAATGAGAAAAAATATCAGAGTAGCAAATTATCAAAAGCTCTTTTTGAGATCATAATGAATAATGGATACTAAGTTCATTTTGTGTATTTTGAAAAATTATGCAAATCATATTAAGCAAATTGCTTAAGAAGTGAGGTGTTTTGATAAAAACAGTTAATTCTCTTTTTGTTACAGCATGTAAGTGGTGTTTAAGTTTAACCATATGCAAATCCTTGGGCTTCCTGCTATATTATAACAACCTGAGTTATCTAATAATATACTCTCTTCTCATAACATCAAGGCTTTGGTGCCTTTAACCTTAATTCTTTTTATTCCATTTTTAATTCCATTAAACTAATTATATATCACTTTAGGTACCTTCTGAAGTTATTACACTTGTCTTATCAGATTTGTGATTTGAATAGATTTAGAGGAAGTGACCTTCATATTAATTATTCCTTGAACTAGAGTCAGTTCTTGTTATAATTAAGTAAATAAGGGTATGTATTCACCAAACATTCATGAGAATGGAGTGATGGGATCCTATCTTCAAAGGTTTAAAGTCTTTGAGGGGAGAAAAGCTAAGTATTTCCAAGCCAAGGTGTGTATGTGGGAACATGGGATGGAGAGGTCACCTCTGAATTTAAGGGGTGAGTAGATATTCAATGAAGACATCACAAAGGCATTGACATTTGAGCTGGGAATTAAATTATGAAGAGGTTTTGTACATAATAAGAAAAGGAGAGCATCTGATACAGAGGAACAGAACGAGTCAAGCCTTAAGGTAAGGGGATATAGGTTACTTTGGAAAGAAGGCCTTAATCTGGCTTAACAGCTAGGTAAATAAACGACATCAGGAGATACAGTAGAATATAAGATTATAATAATAATAAATAGTAATACATACAATGAAATAACAACATCTACCATGTCTTAAACACTCCAAAGATTCATGACCTTGTATTTAGTGCTTTATGTATTGTTATTCCTCTGTTTAGGCTGCTATAACAGAGTTATCACAGACTGAGTGGCTTATAAACAACAGAAATTTATTCTCAAAGTTCTTGAGGCTAGAAGTCCAAGATCAGGCACTGGCAAATTCAGTGTCTGGTGAGAAGCCACTTCCTGGTTCACAGATGGCCATCTTCTTGCTGTGTCTTCAATGGGCACAGGAGTGAGAGAACTTTCTGGAGTCTCTTTTTAAAGGACACAGTCCTATTCATGAGGGCCCCACTTCATGACCTAATTACTTCCCAAAGGCCCCACTTCCTAATGCCATCATATTGAGGGGTTAAGATTTCAACATGAATTTTAGGGGGACAAAAACATTAAATCTTTTTGCCTTACTGAAGAATTGCCCTAATCCTGGGAGATAGATAGTAGCTACTTGTTCAAGATTAGAAAAACAAGCTATAGAGAGAATACACAAACTTCTCACAATTGGGGGCTAAGGGGTGGAGCATCTTAAATGTCATCACATTTGGGTTAGGTTTCAACATGTGAATTTTGTGAAGGACACAAACCCTAATACACCATTTCCCCTTAAAAAGGTATAATTTATTTCTCCACCTCCTTAATTGGGGCTAGGTTTATGACTTATTTTGACCACTACAGTGTGACAGAATGATACCATGTGTTATCAAAGCCTGTATCTCAAGTAACCTTGCACCTTCCCCTCTTACCTTTTTGGAACACTTCTGCCATCATGTGAAGGAGTCTGAGGTTTAAAAAAAATAGAATAAAAACAACTGAAAAGAAGGCTGCTTGGGGACCACATGCAGGTGATCCCAGACCCCAGCCCATCTACCAGCTGAGTACAGATATGTGAGTGAGCACAGAACTGTTCAGGCAACCCATAGTCATAGAAATCATAAAGCATGACTTAAAGCCACTGTTGTGGGGTAGGTGTTTATTGAGTAATGGATACAGACATATTTTCTTTTGCTAGAAAAGCCTAATGTACATTAGCTTTGTAAGGCCTAAAAATAAACTGCATTGAAAAACCTTGCTTAACTTTGTTTAATCCAGTCCAATTTATTTGACTAAAGAAACATTTGTTGTTGCTCCTTAGAAACATTTTTCAGATTTCTAGTCTGGAACTCTCTATGGAAAGCTGGATTCTTATGATCTGTCTGCAGCTTATTTTTTATTATTTTTATTTTTTTAAAGATTTTATTTATTTATTTGACAGAGAGAGACACAGCGAGACAGGGAACACGAGCAGGTGGAGTGGGAGAGGGAGAAGCAGGCTTCCAGCGGAGCAGGGAGCCCAATATGGGGCCCGATCCCAGGACCCTGGGATCATGACCTGAGCAGAAGGCAGATACTTAACCACTGAGCCACCCAGGCGCCCCTGCAGCTTACTTTTTGGTCCCATTTTCCATTTTTGTGCTTTTCCTACACAATCTAGACTTTCAAATTCAATTATCTGCATTTCTTAAGCATTCTCCCTTCTTTATGACCTTGGACCTTGGCCAAGTTCTTCAATTTTTCCTTCTCAGTTCCTATTCATCTTTCCAAACATATTTAAAATTATACCTCTTCTATGAAGTTTTTGCTTATTGTCCCTTTGGTAAATTATTGAATTATTATTTTATGGCATACATGACAGTCAATTCAACAAAGCTCCCCAATTACTGTGTGTGCATCTGCCATGTGCCAGGGACTGGGTTGAGACCTGGAATGTCAATGGTGAGTAAGACTTTCAGGTGATTACATTTTGGTTATTTGTGTTTTACTGGTCTGGATGTTCCATGAGGGGAGAAGGGGTTTATTAAGTGCATTTTACAATTTGTAATGCTTTTTTTCCTTGGTTAAATTCTCAACAGGTATTTGCAGAATGGTAAGTGAATGAATAATGCAAATAATTGTAGTTTAATATTCATCACTTAATCTATTGCATAGCATTAAGCCCTTCAGAAGCTACAGATTTTTGCAAATCCTTAATGCAAACCATGAGAGAGAGTGCTTGCAATGGTCATTGAGCAAGTCTTCACTCCATTAACTCAAGCAATTGTTCATTTGAATAGTCAGCCTAGATAAAAATATAGTTCATGAACTTTTTATAAGCTTCAAGTGCCTGCCCTTCCTGTTTTCATTAGAAGTCCATATGATGAAGCAGCATTTAAATAAGGCCAGGATAAACATTTAATTACCACAATTAGTGGTTTAAAACAACAGAAATATATTATCCTTAGTGAGAAGTCCGACAGGGCTTTCAACAGGCTAACATCAAGGAATCAGCCAGGCTCCATTCCTTTCTGGATGCTTGGGGGAAGATTCAGTCTCTTTGCCTTTTCCAGCTTTAAGAGGTCACCCTTCCTCCATCTTCAGTCCCAGCAATGTGATATTTCTCTAGGCATTCTTCTGTTGCTCCCTCTCTTTCTGAACACAGTTGGGAAGCTACTCCTCTCTTAAGAACTCCTATAACTAGATTGGTCCTACCTAGATAACCAGGATAATCTTCCCATCTCAAGGTCTCTAACCTTAATCATGTTGCAAAGTCCCTCTTGTGAAGACAACATATTCACAGATCCTGAGGACTTCTTTGAGGGGTCATTATTCTGCCTTCTACAGCTAAAATGTCACCTGTTTTAAAATTTGTTTCATATGACACTCAAAAACCCTGTGAATGGAGGGAGATAATATTAATTCCATTTTATAGATTAAAAACAAAAACAAAAACAAAACTGAATCAATCTGTTTAACTTGCCTGGGATCATGCCATCAACTTCTACCCCAGGATGGATGACTTCATAGCCTTACTTACCAAAGTCATGAGCTTACTAAACTAGAAAGCAAAGGAAGATTTCTAAGCATCATTCATGGGACAGCCAAAGAAATCAGTACCAAGCATAGCTATTTAACTGTTTTGGCTGAATAGATAAGTCAACTATATAATCTCGATTAACTCCCGATACCTGGAGTATGAGGGGCTTATCTTTGTTTGTTTTTTTCAGACTGCTTATGAACTGAGTGTTTGTGTTCTTCACAAAATTCTTATCTTGAAAGTTAACCCCAAATGTGATAGTATTTGGGGGTGGGACCTTTGGGAGGTGATTAGGTAATAAGGATGGATCTTCAGGAATGGGATTAGTGTTTTATAAAAGAGTCGCCAGAAAGCAACTTCACCCCTTCATGTGAGAACAAAGCAAGAGGGTGGTCTGTAAACCAGGAAATGGGCTCTCACTAGACACTGCATCTACCAGCACCTAATCTTGGATCCCTAGCCTCCAGAACTATGAGAAATAAATGTTTGTTACTGAAGCCACCCTGTCTGTATTTTTGTTATAGCAGCCTGAACGGACTAAAATACAGATTTTGTGCTGAATCCAAAAAGCAGAGACTATAACTGTAATTTCTTCAGGAGCTTTCAAATTTAGAGCCTTGTATATCAGGTAATTCATCCAAGAAAATGTCTATTAGACATCATGTTGCCAGACAAGGTAGGTACAAAATGAGTAAGGACAATGAGGAAGGTAAGGAAGGCTGACCCAGAGACTAGATATTCCTAATGCAATACTATGACTACTCTACTAGAGCAATATGCTGTTAGAGAGAGCAAGATGTGGATAGCCCCTACTGATGGAGGGATAATGGCAGAGGTGATGTGTAAACTGTGTTTTCAAGGATTTCAGTATGGAGAAAAGAGAGAGAGGGAGAATGTACTCTGGCATGAAAGTGATTGTAATGGATGTTTCTAAAAGCCCAAATGAGATCCAAGGTCACATCTATAAAGTCCTAGCTGTTGATGATCGTGGGCTGGTCCCTTCACCTTATTGGATGTGATTCCTAGTCCATGTATGCTTGCATTGCCAACACTTAGCACATTTTTTGCCATATGGTAGGCACTAGGGAAGCGTTAAATGTAAGTGACAATTACAGTCTGAATATCTGTTTTATGGGTTAAGGAGAATGTTTACATATTTAGATATGTTTATATTCACTGATTATGTGTTAATGGAGGCTAGAGTTATCCAAGGAGTTTTAAATACAGCATTTATAAAGTGCCCATATTTCATCTATTATAGGCCAAATCATGATATTCAGAAAATAATAACTTGGGAACCTAGATTCCATGGGGAGGATGGGTGAGTCAAAGAGGAAAGAAAGGGAATGACTTAGGAAAGACTCTAACGATGTGAGAAGAAACGAGGATTAGTTGAATTAGATGTGTGAAAATTGTTTACTAAGGGAGAAAGTGTGTACAATCAGGAGACAAATCCAAAAAACATAGTCACTATGTTGTATATGAATGTGGATCATGGGGGAGAGCCTAAAGAACTCAGTCAGAAAAACAAACCACCCCAAGTGGCAAATGGATGGGTAGGTAGAAGGGAGGGGGCTGGGAAGTATACCTCTCTCTTGGATTGAAGAGAAATAATGGAGGAAAAAGAAAAGAAAGCATCCTTATTTTATATTTGGCCAGAAAAAAGACTTTGAAAGACAAATTCAGAAGAAAGGGAGTTCTTGAGTGCAAACGATTTTTTAGGAAAAAATCAAAAGCAAGGGGCACCTGGGTGGCTCAGTCATTAAGCATCTGCCTTCGGGGCTCAGGCCATGATCCCAGAGTCCTGGGATGGAGCCCTGCATCGGGCTCCCTGCTCTTCAGGAAGCCTGCTTCTCCCTCTCCCATTCCTCCTGCTTGTGTTTCCTTTCTTGTTGTGTCTCTCTGTCAAATAAATAAAGAAAAGAAAAGAAAAATCAATAACAAAATCTGAAACTCAGACCCCACATGGTTTCTCTAGATTTGGCAGCCAGTGCACAATCTGCACTTGAAAGCATTCTCACAGAGTGGTGGTTTCTTATTCTCAGGACAATGAACCCCAGGTTATTACAAATGGTTTCCTTACACATGCAGGGTCCTAGAGAGAAATGAAGAACAGCACCATGTTTCCAAGGCTATAACCTAAACGGAACACCATTCTTTAAGTCCTCGTCCAGCAGTGAAGCCTCTGAAGAGGGAATGCTGGTGTATTTCCTTGCGTGGATGACTTCACCATAAACAAGATTGGGTGAAATCTGCTTTGTAAAGCCCATGGAGAAGGCCTAGTGCAGTCTGATGGGCTGCAGTGATAGATATAGTCAGGCTTGGAAGCATATTAAATAGAGGGAAAGAAGATATTAATTCTCTGTACCTATATAATTACATTTAGTAGATCCATATGTGGAGTTATGAATATTATATACATGAAGGTCAGTATTGAGCTTAAGAATACTTTCTGAGGGATCATAACGATGAGAGATTAGATACTAGATTCTTCACTTACTAATCCATTTATATGGCCAGTTTACTTAACGTCCTCAGATCCTCAAGATCCTCATCCATAAAATGGAAATAATACCTACTTCAGAAATGTTCTAAGGTCAGAAGCAAAATGTGCAATAAAGAATGTAAAGATAGCACAGTGTCTGGGATAATTTTGCTAAATTTTCATTAAATGAGTAACAAATGATATACAACATGCATGTTACAGTAAGTATGAGCTGGAAATGCATTTTTTTTTTTTTTTGCTCTACCTTTCGGAAAAGTGGGCATCAGACATATAGCTCTCTTCAGAAGATTCTGCTTGCCACATTGTATCTGAAAAGGGGGTCGTATATGACTCATAGCTTTTGAACCAGAGCAAAAATAAACGTGAACAAGTCTATTTCTCTAACAGGGCCTTTGTGTATTCTCTGCCCCCCACCTATATTTGCACATGTAGAGATAACTTCATAGTCAGATGCCTGGTCTGTGGTTTATGTTAATAAATCGCTGTTCCATGACTCTTTTATACTATGGACTAGGGAGAGGCCATGGTTTATTATTTCTGTTTTATGGATTATATCACTGAAACCCTAAACCTTAAATGGCTTTATTTTGACCCCAACATTTTAGTTCATGGAATCTATCCCAAGTAAATAATCAAAGAAGGGGCTAAAGATTTATGTGCAAGAATGTTCATCATGGTGTTATTTATTACAGCAAAACATAGAGGAAAAATCGCAAATATCCAACTTCAGGAGATTTATTAAATAAATTATGCTCTATTCATATGATGGAATTCGTTCAATAGTGAAATGACATTTTTAGAAGGCGATTTCATGATATAATGTTGGATAAAGAAAGCATGATTCAAAACTGTTTTTTTAAGTATAATAAAGCATTTTTTTAATTTTGCAAATTACCAGCTAAAGCAAATATATGCAAATGCTTTCATTTCTTTTCAATGCTTGGATTATAGGATTTTTTAAACAATGTTTTCTATTTGAGTAAAGTTATATATATTTTGCTAAGCCAGAGTCTAGCAAGCCAGAGTTTCAGAATACTATGATTATATATTATATGTTAATATATAATATTATATAGTAAATACAATAGTATATTTAATACTATTTAATCATATATATATATAATTTGATTAGTTTTAATTTAGTTTTAGTATTATATATAATAACTGGATTCTGGTTACCAGAATGAATTATCTGCACCCTTCTTCACTCACTGTTCCCTAATGCCAAATCAAATGAGAGTGACCCCCATGGGTTGAGAGGAAAGAAATAATGGGATTTGTGATGCAGTGGTGCAGTTATTTGTCACATGAAAACCCTTCTTACCCTGTTCCTGGGATGATTGTATTAGTTCAACACGTACTTCAGATAAACATTTAATTACTGGCATTTATCCAACAAGGGACAACATTTTCAACACATTTGTGGAAACTTCTGTTAACATTACAGTTCGTGTAAAAGAGTTATTTAAAATATATATGTGATAATCTTTGTTTCACCTATCTTTCAGTTTAAATTAGGTTTTCTCAACTTTACCACTACTGACACTTGGGGCTGGAAAGTTCTTTGTTGTGGGGAGCTGTTCTGTGTACTGTAAGATGTTCAGCAACATCACTGGTCTCCCTCCCTTCCCTCATCATGAAAGCTGAAAATACCTCCAGACATGGTCAGTTGTCTCCTGGGGCAAAATGTCTCCCAGTTGAGAACCACTGTATTAAATAATAGGCGTGTGACCGAGACTTACAAATATGTTAACTGGAAAATCTCAGTGGTCTCATTTTCTGAATTATCTCATTTAGTTCTTCTGAAAATAACATTTATTTCCACTTCCTGTTGTTTTGGTTCTACTAGTTCTATCTACAGAGTTAATCTTGTTTGAAGATGTCTAATTCAAACGAATAACTACTTCAAAATTTAATTGAGTGGAAGGGCTGGTAATGAACCGCTTATCTGATTTTAATCATTTTCCTCCCTCAAATCAGTTTGTGTGTAGGAAAATACTCAATCTAACACATCACAGAATATCCCAGTCAATGATTTACTCAGTTTTCACGGAGGAATAAGCATAGTTTAGTAATCAGAAAAACATCTGTGTGTCGTCTGCCCGTGTAACTTTGGGAAGATCATTAAATTTCTCTTGGATGTATTCTTTTCATGTATAAAAAAACTGGAGTTAATATCAACACCCTTTAAAGATTTTGAGGGTTAAACAGAAAAGAGAAAAACATTACAATATTAACTCCACTATAAATCAACACTTTGCAGACACAGTACCAGCTTTTAGAGGCACAAAAATGAATTAGACTACTTCATTGATATCATGCATCTCACAATCTGATGGACGAGAGGCGCACAAGCCAACAGTGACCACCCACTGCGTCAAGGGTGAACCAACTGATCTAGCTTGCCTGGGACTGAGAAATTTCCTGCATGCAGGGTTTTTTACGCTAAAACATGGAAAGTCACATGTAATCAGGGATTGTTGGTCATTCCGAAATGTGCTTCCAGTAGGTTCTGTGAGAGCACAGAAGAGGAGCATATCTAACTTCACCAGTGGGGTTTTAGGGATTCAGAAAAGAAGTCACATTTGAACTGAGTTTTGAAAGATGAAGTAAGGATTTGAAGGAGGCAGGCTTCCCAGCAAGAGAAAAGGCAGGTGTGGTACAACCATGGATTAGACAGCATATCAAATAGTGTGCAAATAATTTATCACTGCCACCCAGGGTGCAGAGTTGGGAGAAAGAAAGTTTCAAGATACAATCTAGGGCTGGCAAATGGAGGTCTGTTAAGTCATGCTCAAGAGTGTAGGCATTTTGCCATTGGGCTATACACAGTCTTACTTAAGTGTAACCTGGAAGTGCATAATCAAAAGGGTTCAAAGAAGATAATTCTGACATTACAATATAGGACGGATTGACACAAGTTAGAAGCCTCAAAGTCCTGTTAGAAATCTGTTTCCAGGGCATGGTGAACAGAAAAGTAGGTTGAATTTAGGAAAAAAACAAAACAAACAAACAAACAAAAACTACATTGGTGGGAGTATAGAAGAAATAAGCCTTAGTGACAGATTGAAGGTAGGACACAGGGGACATGAAACAGTGGAAGATAATATCTAAGTTCTTGGCAACGGTTAGAATAGTAGAATGTTGGAGCCATTCACAAAATTAGACATATAGAAAGAGATGGGTTTGGATATGGGAGGTGGGGTGGGTAAAGACAATCAGCTTGTCCTTACCTACACTGGACTTGGGTGCATGTGTGACCTCCATCTGGTCAGTGATGTCTAGTGGGTGCTCTGAAGTGTAGGTTGAAGAACTGAGCCTGAGGCTAGAAATGAAACTTTAACCGTCATCTGCACAAAAGTCATTGTTGAAACTGTGGGACTTGTGTGAGGTCACCTAGATAGATACTATGGGATAGAAGAAGACAGTGTTGGGCATGAGACACTAAGGGAGTTTTTCTCTCACTCACTGTGGTTCTTCATTTACTTAGTGGCAGGACAGACAGATTCTCACCCGCCAACATTGAAGGATGTTGACGGACCTGGTTTTAAGAAAATTTCCTTTGATGCTGATTGTGCTCTAACTGCTCAAATTTGTTAAGGGACAGCTTTATAGTATTCATATCCACTAACATCCATAAAGAAGAAAGAAAAAAAAATTGATTAAAGTTAGTGCAGCTGGAGAAAAATAGCCAGGAACCAATTACCTCACACTTTCCTAAAAGATCCCTCAGTTCATTTCTTGTTATTTTGGGTATGGGTGAGAAGAGACAGCAACTGAAATCACCTTTATGTTGCTTGGCCAAAAGCTCAGCTTCCTAAGTGTAACTGAAATAAGCATAACTCCTTTTTGAGCCAAGAATTAAGGCAGTGAATTCAGCCATCAATTCGCGTTTCATGTGATGTGTAATCTAACAAATTTTCAAACAAGCACTCTGGAAACAATTAAAAGTAAGCAAGCTGCCCTGATCAAAGGCTGCTGATGTTTTAAATTGCATTTTGGTCACCCACAACTAGTCTTCCAGAATGTGCCTTGCCCTGATGGGGCCTGGAGCATAAAAAAAGAAAGTTTTGCCATCCTGCCCAGTGTGAGTTTAAGGCTGTGGGTCATTAGGAAGCAAACACATTAGGACTAAAAAAAATAATTGTTTGGTTTATAGTCACTTGGGGCTCCAGCTTGAATCAGACCTCAGCTGTGGTGTGGTAGAAATGCATGCAATGCTCCATGCAAACAGTTTGCTGATATGTCACTGAAAGAAGCATATGTGATATTAACTTCCCAAACATGCAATTTGTGTTGATTTCAGAAAGACAAACACCATCATGTTTACAAAATGTACTTTGGATTTCCATGCAAACCTAGGAGATACAAATAAACATGTTTTTGTATTCATTCCAACTCTGCAAATCTCTCTGTTCTGGACACAGTTTGAACTTCAGGATCATGGGTGATCTTTATCTCCTGGTCAGGGATCCCCCACATTTGACAGTGCATGACCCATTTCACTCTGGTTCCACCCAAGGGATGTTTAAATGCTGTCCATGACCTTAGACAAGACCCCCATTTTATTTTTCAAATGCATTTTTGGTGCAGGGAACTCTTAATATGCTGCAACAATAAAATTAAAATGAAAAGAAAAAAGAAAGATGAGACAAGGTCTATTGGTCCACATCCATGTGAGTAAACATGCACGCATGCAGTTGAAGAAATGGAAGGAAATGTAACTATCTAGTCCAAGCTCTCATTTTACAGAAAAGGGGAACATGGCCAAAAGAACTTGAGATAATTTGCTGATAGTCTCAGCATTAATTAGTGGCAGATACAGGACTGGATCCTGGGTTTTTGAATTCCCACTAACATCCTTTCCATAGTATGATATCGCCTCCATAATAAAAAGATGAAAAGTTTTTAGAAAGTCTAAGAAATCTTAGCCATACTAAAAAATAAACTATAATGTAGTTGTATATAAGTAAATTGCAAGCACCTGGAAATGTACAGAGGTCACTGTGTTATTACTTAAATTTAGTCTTCAAAATACCTGACCCCGGGCGCCTGCGTGGCTCAGTCGTTAAGCGTCTGCCTTCGGCTCAGGTCATGATCCCAGGGTCCTGGGATCGAGTCCCACATCGGGCTCCTTGCTCCGCAGGAAGCCTGCTTCTCCCTCTCCCACTCCCCCTGCTTGTGTTCCTGCTCTCGCTGTCTCTCTCTCTGTCAAATAAATAAATAAAATCTTTAAAAAAAATACCTGACCCCAAGCATTATAACTATTGGATGAACCCTTGAAATGATATCAATTATGTGGTAGGTTGAATTAGTGATCCCAATTCTTCATTATTCTACAGTATTATTATACCTCTACACCTTTGCCACGGTCTTTTGGTGGGTGGGGTATTCTTTCCTGCACCTTGATTTTGGGTTTGATGTGTCTTGGACAGTTGAGGGTCATCCGAAGTCTTGGATGTTAGTAGATGTGATGGTAGAGGCTTGCAGTGCACTTGCACAATTGGACTTACCTTTATGTGCTCCTGCCTTTCCCCATGAGAACATTTCTAGGGTAGCCACTGGTCTAACTCATAGAGTCAAGTGCATCCAAGACCAGCCTCGATCAGCCGAATCCCAGCTGACCACCGATGTGTGAGTGAAAAAAATAAATCATTGCTTGTTATGAGTGCTTTTAAGATTTGATAGTATTTGGTTAAGTAACATTATTATAATAGTGACTGGTGCACACTATTTTCAGTGTGAATCCACTTATGTGACACTCTGCTTTCTAAGGTAGATAATGAATGAAGTATTGACTTCAAAGACCCCAAGTCAGGTAATAAATTGGCCCAACTGAGTGATGCTAGGGGCTTCACTTATTCCATTTTTCCTCACTCTTTTACAACCCTGAAAGATTAAGAGTGATACATTTTTTTAATCATAATCATTTACAGTTATCTTCCCAAGGTCGTTTGTTATGGACTGAATGTTTGTGTACCCTCCCAAATCACATGTTGAAGTCCTAACCCCCAAAGTGATAGTATTTGGAGATGGGGACATTTGGGAGGTAATTAGGTTTGGGTGAGGTTTTAAGGGAAAACCTCCATAATGGAATTAGTGTCCTTATAAAAAGAAGAGAGACCAAAGCTCTCCCTCTTTCTTGCTCTGTCATGTGAGGGCACTGTGAGTAATTAGCTTTCCACAAGCCAGGAAGAAAGACCTCACCAGGAACTGAATCTGCTGACATTTTGATCTTGGATGTTCTGGCCTCCAGAACTGTGAGAAATAAATGCCTGTTGTTTAAGGCAGCCATTCTATGGTATTCTGTTATAGCAGCCTGAATGGACTAATGCATAGTTTAATGATGATCAAGTGTTAAGAAGCATGATCCTTGAAAGTCTAACTCTCACTTCTTTACAGCTTATCAAATTGATCTTTCCAACCACAGAAAGAAGATGCATTGGAGATACATTTTATCCAGTGAGTTATATTTCCAGTAATATTTTTTTACCCTGTACCCCAACAAGGTGTGTGAAATCCAGTGATGAGGAATCCGATTCATATATAGAAATGCCAAGAGAGGCAGGGGGTGGGCATACCTAGAAAGTATTCCAAGATGAAGCAGGATCTAGCTCTTGGCTACAATTAACAGAATAGCAGTGGAGTCCACATATTTGTGTTGAGCACATAATACATTCTCTGTCCTAGGCTAAGTTCCGGGGATAGGATTATGAATACACATGACCCTCCCTTTGGAGGACTTACATTGGGATGGCACTGGTAGTAAATGGAACATGAGTAGATGACATTACTGTAATGTATTTAGTGATAAGATGGGGATATGCATGGCTCACCCTTCCCTTCCTTCTGATCTCTACAGAAATGCCACTGTAATCAGGGATTCTTTCCAGTCCACTTTATATCAAATTACATCTCCCTGGACATCTCCTAGCTCCCTGTCTGCTTTACCTTTCTGCTCAGAAACTATGTAAACATTTTTTTTTAATTTTACCTATTTTTCTAGCTTATTGTCTTTCTCCCCTATCATAACATAAAGTTTATGAAGATGGGAATTTTTACCTGTTTTCTTTTATTTTGTTGTTTTTTTTTAAAGATTTTATTGGTTTATTTGACAGAGAGAGAGCACAAGCAAGGGAAGCTGCAGGCAGAGGGTGAGGGAGAAGCAGGCTTCCCACTGAGCAGAGAGCCTGATGGGGGGCTGGATCCCAGGAACCTGGGATCATGACCTGAGCCGAAGGCCAGATGCTTAATGGACTGAGCCACCCAGGTGCCCCTATTTTGTTGTTCAAAGCTGTACAACTAATATTTGAAAGAGTGCCCACCATATGTAGTTTCTAAAAACAAAAATGTCAAATGAAAGAATTTATGAAGAGCTCTAGGTGTGTAGAAGAGGGTCCTGCTTGCCTTCTTTGAGATTTTGAAGTTTCCACAAACGGAATACTGCCTGTTCTGAAGCTTGAAGCATATTGAAGCCCTAGCCCTGTGCAGAAAGACAAAGCATGTTCTAAGACAGCCAGGGAGGCCTGTGCAGGATGGTGTGCACACGCAGAAGCCGCTCAGTGCCAGTGACTTATGTACATGCGTCAAGTTGCAGCTAATTTTTATACTGGGTTTGAGGTCTGGATGCTTGATTTTCATCTGGATTTATGATAAGAGCTAACAGATAAAGAAATGATGGGGTCTTTTTTGAACCAATATTTAATGAGACTCGTTCAGACTTGGCATCAAAGAAGTCTTGTGTGATAAGGATGCAAATATACAAAATCAAAGTAAGAATATCCGTTATCAGAACAATGGCCCTGCAGGTGGGGGAAGTAAATATCCATTATCAGAATGGGGGCCCTGTTGATGGGGAAAGTCTTGGGTCTTGGGAAGCTGGTTAGAGTGGCCAGGGAGAGTGAGGGACATTCCAAGCCCCAACTCCATATGCTGAGGTCCTCTCAAGTTCCTGCTTCAGGTTACAATTGGCCTTGGAATTGGAACCCCAGCTCAAAGGAGATCTGTACACCTTCAAAGCTGGAAAAGGAAGATGTTTCTTTGTTGGTGGCCTGGTTCCTTGGGAGAGAGGCCATACACTGAAGCAGGGATGGACATATCCAAACGGAATGATTAGATGAAAGCTAATTATATTTTAATTATGAATGGAGGATATTTTAATAATAACTCCATTATCATTTATGGAAAGCTTACGCTCTCTGGACATATATGGCCTCATTTGATCCTTGCAATAACCCCACGTGACAAATGGTATTTTAAATTGTTCCTTATGAAGAAAATGAAGTTAGAGAAGTTAAGTAACAGCTGATATCACTCAACTAGAAAGTAGAAAAGTCAGAAGTGTTTATTCAAATTTTTTTCTCACTTGGTAACAAATACTAGGCATCTGCCTAGCCTACAAACACTTGTCCTCAATGGGCTACAACCAAGTGCAGTCTAAAGTCAAACATAGGCTCTGGACACCTGAGCCTATGCTGTTAGTAAGAAAGTATGGGTAAGCAGGAAAATAAAGGGGGTGGGTGGAATGAGAGAGTACAGGGGATGAAAGAACCATTGGCAACTAATGTTCTCCCAACAGAAAAGCATAAGAAAGTAATTATTGACTTTGTCCCAACAGCTAGTGAGAATTCATTAATTCATCTAAGTCCATTTATTCAACAGATATTTGTTGAGTATTTACTTGCTACGATTCTGGCCCTGATCTAGGTGTTGGGAATACAGTAGTAAACAAGACACTGATTGAGTAATCCAGTAATTTCAGATAGTAATAGACACTGTACCAATGAGTGACTGGCTTTCTGAGAGCAACACCGGGAAGGGGGTCAGCCAGAGGTATCTCAGAGCTGAGATCTGAATACAAGAAGGAGGCCTTCATGGAAACGCTACTGCAGGCAAAAGAAAGAGTAAATGAAAGACTCTTGACAGATAACATTGAGACATGTCTCAGTAATAGAAGTGGGGTCTGGAGTGAAGGGGGTGTTTCAGGGGCAAGGAGGTGGCCTGGTATGACAGGGTGGGAGTAGTCTTATTACAGACTACCTTGCTGGTCACAGTGAGGGACCGCTGGTGTGGGAAGAAAATGGAATATTTTCCTTTTTAAATTATTATGGTTTCTCTCTTTGAAGGCTCACACCCCACAGGAACTCTAATAGGCTGCACTGACCTTTAGTAGATTAATAGAAACATCCCCTGTTAAGCCCAGGAGGAGAATGTCCTCAGAGGTATTATTTTTCCACTATTGAAATACTCTGTGTTTGGTCAATATGAGGGAAGCCCACAGCACTAGCTGAGGCCAAGTGCTCTTTTGTATATGTGTTGTGTGTGTTTTGCAATTGAAGATTACATAGCACTTTGTTGATAAGATCATTAATGCTCTTTCCAGTTGTTATTAATTGTTTTTCATCCATTTATAAATTGTGCCTCTGCAAGCTGGCTCCAGGGTATAAGTACAAAAATTGAGTTTTGATTATTATAATAAGTAAAGTATTATTAACGAAAGCAATTACGGTTAATAGCTTCAACTAAGAAAAACAAAATGATAGCCTTTAGTGCTTTCCCACAGGGTAAACCAGATTAAATCACTTGCAGAAAAGAAAAATCTTTATCCTTGGTTCCACCAAACATTATAACTAGACGTTGCCTTTGGATATTTCGATCTCTTTTGTTCAGAAGCAAAAGCAAAGGCTTGAGCTACACAAGGTTGTTGCTCATTAGCTGCTCAGATGAGGCTAGATCACAGCATTCAGGATTTTAATCTGGGTGTTATTTGTCCCATGTTACAGATGAGCTAACTGAATTTCTTATCTAACTCAACCTGTCTTAAAACTTAAAAGCAGCACAGTGGAGATTCAAATGCAAATCAGTCTTCTTTCACTTAGGATTTTTCTGTGATTTTCTCTGAAGTCTGTGATCTGATCCAGTAATGTTATGTGACATTAAATTTTTTTTAAAGAATAAAAATGAAAATTCTCATACACCAGATTTCTCATTTACTATAACTTCCCACAGAATGCAATGTCAAGGTATTTACCTGTATTGTGGTTACCAGAATGTTCAGAAAAGGCTGAGGGTGATTACAGAGCTCAAATTTTCTCTAGGAAAGGGTGCTCAGAGCGCTCACAGGGCCTGCACCTGCATCTAACCACATAGCCCCTGATGAGAGATTTGATATTTGAACTCAAATCTGTCCATCTCCAAACTTCATTCTCTCACCAAGATAAGTTAGGGTCACTGTTTACACAAGGTTTTGCTTCTCACGTAACAATTCACTCATTTTTTTTCCTTCTTTTTTTTATTAGTTTCAGAGGTAGAATTTAGTGATTCATCAGTTGTCTATAACACCCAGCGCTCATCACATCACATGGCCTCCTTAGTGCCCACCACCCAGTTACCCCATCCTCCCACCCACCTTCCCTCCAGCAACCCTCGTTTGTTTCCTAGAGTTCAGCATCTCAACTTTCTCCTTTTGAATCACAAGGCCAGCTCGGGCTATCTGCCATGAGTTATACTCCTGGTTTCCTTTTGATGTAACACTCTGTATTTCCCAAGTCCTGACCAGTCGATGGCTCTGTATGGGGTACTAATCATAATAGAAAAACCTACATTTCATTGGCTTTTGCCCCTGCCTAACCACATAGTTCCCAGCAAAGTCTTCTTACTTATGTTTGGAAGTCCTGTTCATGAGCTCATGCATGTGTCTGTCAGTCGGACTCACCTCTCAGGGTTTGCTACCTGCTCCCAGCAACCTTGTGAACACCTTCTGCAGTCTGAAGGTACTCCCCAGCATCCTCTGGGTCTGATGTTCCCCGGGGGAAGGCCCCATGTGCCAGGGAATTGCCCTCCCTCCTCCAAGTTCTAATCTATAGTGGGAATACACACAAGGGGCCATATAGGAACTAA
The DNA here is from genome assembly GCF_003265705.2 of Callorhinus ursinus. Taxonomy (NCBI): domain Eukaryota; kingdom Metazoa; phylum Chordata; class Mammalia; order Carnivora; family Otariidae; genus Callorhinus; species Callorhinus ursinus. The sequence continues at coordinate 15,365,232 of NW_027397066.1, read as the reverse complement.
ATTATAAACTTGTTAACATTTTGATTGGAACATCCAGTTTGTGCCCATGGCTGAAAGAGTTGACCTAACCTATCATTCCTATATTGAAAAAACCAGGTGCCCGGTGAAAGGCTTGCCTTTCTTACCCATCCAATTTCAACTGGAGAAATCTGAATCTAAAAAGTAGAGACCAGCATCAGCAAAATGAGTTCAAGGGAACTCCATCCCTCCCTAAGCTTGGGCAGTACAAATAAGACAAAACAAAACAAGATGATGGCAACAACAACAACAAAAGGATACAAGAGAAGGAATGACCCAGCAGAATTTCATTAAGAAATGTCCCTCATGGTAAACACAAAACAAGTGAAATCCAGCTCTGGGCATTCCCACCCATCAAGTAGCTCACCCCTTCTAACAAGGAAGGCGGTGGAGGAGTGGTGGTAGAGAGACAGATAGAGAGAGAAAGAGACACTCTTTGGATAGCCCTTTCTAGAGAGGGTGCAGTCACTGCTGACGTTCCTTCTCCACAGAAAACATGAGTGCTTCCTATCAATGCCCACAGTGCCGCATTTCCTGTGGGTTTTACTGGGTAGCTGTCAAACCATCTTCACCTGAGTGGAAAGAAGACTCTTTCCAGTTCTATGTGGCCCTTTGTCACCCGTGTCCCACATCCCACGGTATCAGTTATGAAAGGAGGCTGGAGGGTGCTCCCATCATGTAGTTTGGGCAAAGGACTGACCTAGTCCTCAAGGTTTCCCACCTCTCCCAAGGTGAGAGAATTTTATTCTCCTTTGTTCAAACCACAATGCTCTGCCACACTGTGACTGCACCATGCACCTCCCTGCAGAGGAAGCCCTCCCAGCACTTGCCCTTGCCCAAAACCTGTTGCCACCCTAGCCGAGCACCAAGTAGAAATCACATGGTGGTAGCTCTGGGACCTTCTCCCCCAGCTGGGTGCTCTGCTCTTTCCTCAGAGCCTCAGGCCCTCTTCTAACTCCTTCTGAGAGTATCTTCCCTTCACGTCTTCACTCATTCCTTAATTGTCTGCCACATCTTCACTATGGCCTCTGTTTTACTTGGAAAAATCACAAACAAACATATGCAAATCACAACAACCTGGTTTCCCAGGATGAGCTTTCATGCTTTTTATCTCTATCTCAGAACTTGTCTGCTACACCCACCTCCCCTTCTATTCGTAGTACTACCTACAGTTCCTGCAAAAGGTGCTCAAAGTACAAATGGACATAGCTCAGAGTCTGCCCTCAAGGCACTGACACCTAACAAATATTTGAAATAAGATGTGATTTGTGATATCACTGGGGTATGAACCAAGGGAAGAGGCAGCCCAGCTGGGTGGTGAAGGCATGCTTTCTGAGTTCAAGTCCCAGCTCTGTTGTGTATGTGTGGCATGATCTTAGGCAAATCATTTATTCTCCCTATGCCTCAGTCTCCTTACCTGTAAAATGGGGAAGATATTAGTACGTACTCCGTGGGGTTCTTGTGAGAATTAACTAGGTCAATTTATAAAATTGTGTCTGGTACAAAGTAAGTGCCAAGACAGTTTGCTTTTATTAAGTGGTGACAAAAGATGGGGCGAAGGATAAACTGGGGTGGAGTGGGGTCTGCCCATGGAAGTCTTTCCCAGAGGAGAGACTATTTGAGCTGTATTTTGAGAAAACAGGATTTTGCCAAGTGTAGAATGCGGAGGGAATTCTGGCTAGAGATGAACACATACACAAGGTTGATGTGTGAAAAAGTCTCCTTCGAACACTATTCCTAGTGCCACATAACTGGAGTGTAAGGGAAATCGAAAGAAATGGTGTCAAGAGAGGAACATAGGTAAGAGAAGCAGGGACAGACAGAGAAAGGTTCACAAGTATCAGGCAAGATGTTTGCACCTCACCCTACAGAACAAAAGGGAGTTTGCAGGGCAGGGGTGGGGGAGGATGTGTTAAGCAGATTTGCTTTAGCAAACCATGACTATGGTAGCAGGCAATGGTTTCTTCTCTTTAAAAATCACCGAGTGGTGAAGAAGGTCACATACATTTCCTTCTGAGGATTCTTTTCTCATGAGGTGTGTCCATTTTCTTATTTGAGGATTGGCTCATGAAAGCGAGAAAATTCCTGCCAGTCACCATAAATGAGCTAATCTATATATTTATGTTTCAGATTGTTTTTCCTCTCTTCCCTCCAAAAATACTGGGGGGTTTTCATCGAACTTTTTGCCTTGGTCATGTTGTTTCTTGTACTTCCTTTTGGGCAGGCATCCAAACCTCCTGGTAACCAAGAGGCTACAATGTTTAGACGTTATCCCTTCTGCATAGTGACTCACCAATGAAAAGTGAAGTGCTTTTTCTCCTGTGGAAATATTACTAGACTAATATTTGATCCAGGACTTGAATTATTGAAGATTCCTGGAACTCTGTGGAAAACTGAGTCTGTTTACACCTTCTCCAACTTACACAAAGTGGAGATGCCCTTGTGCCTGTGATGAGAACTCGCTTCCTGCCCAGGTCTCTGTTATTCAATCTTGCTCTTTTTATTTTTCTTACCCTATAGAGACTGACCACAAATTTGTTGAGCATGACTCATCATACACAATGAACCTCTCTGCTGTAATGCACCAGTGCTTCTAGAATAGCCATGTCTTAGCAATATCACATGCCATTACACAGTCAATAAAATGTCAGAAAAACAGAGTGTGATGATCTCATTGCTTACATGCAGATGGGTTCCTGTATTAGATCCCAGTCTAAGTTCTGCACATGGCCCAAGTTTGACTGTTCTTGTGCCTTCCAGCATGTGCACACATGTGTTTGGCAGCAGAAATATGGAAATGGATGTCATATTCTTTGTAAGTGCTCTTTCTTTTTCCACATGTTGTAGAGTTCATTTCTTTGAGGATTCTTAGTTTTCTTCCTTATTTTGAGCTGACACATTTACTTTCTGCAAAATCTTTCCCCTCCCACCCTCCTCTGCTAAAAAAAAAAAAAAGTAACAAAATACAATAATTTCTTTTTTTGGTAGGTGTTTAAGTATGTGACTTATAATAAGGGTATGCACAAATCAGGAAGAAAAATCTCAGTGTCACTAAGTTGCCATATTTATAGATACGATAATATGATGGTTTAAAAAGGGCCACATTTTATTTTCTTAGTACTTAGCACAGGGATAAATATATAGATTCTCAAGAATGATTTGATGAGTGAAGGAATTAATGATTTCTCTAACTCTGGCTTAGAAGGTAATTTGTAGATCAGCTAGGTAAATAGCCTACCCAATTCTGGATCTGTAATATTTCTGTCAAAGGGTCTCCTAGTTAGCTTCATATCCTCATGAGCTTTGGTTCATGAACTCCCCAGATACAACCAGGATTTGGATAAGTATGGTTCTTATGATGTTCTTATAAAGTTCAACCCCATGGTTTCCAACTTTTGAACCAGACTTAATGTTCCTACTTTTGGTGAATGCGTAGCTGAACAATTCAAGTCAGTTGCAAAAATCAGTTCCTTATCAGTGAAACAACCTAAATGATTCATGATGACCCAGTATTAGTGAACCAACATGAACAAAAATGACCTTGCATTAGTATTTCCTTTGGTATGTACTTACTCTCATTTCTTTTCATTTAGTGATTACTTCATATCTATTCACAGTATGGAACTTATATATTTATGAAATGTCTTCCTCTTGTCCACAAGCATTTCTTCTGGATATTATATACATTCACTATAATGTCTTTGCTATTCAAAATAGCAGTTTTATATTCTCTACCTGAGAGAAATAACTCATATTTTTCATGGTCTAACATCCCCACCAGAGCATGATAGCATATTGGGTATTTTTTTCTTGAATATTTTTATTGATTTTCTTTTCTTTTTCCTTTTTCTTTTTAGTGTTCAATAATTTATCAGTTGTGTATAATACCCAGTGCTCATCACATCAAGTGTCCTCCTTAAATGCCCATCACCCAATTACCCCATCTCCCCACATATCTCCCCTCCAGCAACCCTCAGTTTGTTTCCTATAGTTAAGAGTCTCTCATGGTTTTTCTCCTTCTCCGATGACTTCCCCTTCAGTTTTCCCTTCCTTCCCCTGTGATCCTCTGTGCTGTTCCTTATTGCATTGGCAAGCAAGGAGACACAGTAGGTGTAGGGGTTAAAACTCTGGTTCAGTTTGTTTTGGTGAGAAACCTGACTCCGCCTCTATCTGTGTAAACTTAACTACATCATTTAACTTCTCTATCCCTCCATTTCTAATTCATAAAATGTTTAAAACCCACTACTAGAGCCATACTGTGAGCATTAAGCAATTTAATTCCTATAAAGTGTTTTTAAGAGTAACTTCTCCAAACTAAGCAGTCTATAATTGCAAGCTATTATTTAGTGCCTTGGCTAAAATCCCTTTCTGTCATCTGTCATTTGTATTTCTTTCCATAATTCTGCAATGTCTAGACTAGTGTTACTACTAGGAACCACAAGATCACAAAATCTTCTAAAATCTCTATGCAGTCTTTCTTTAATCCAACACTAAAATTTCTTCTTTCCTCTAAGTACAGGATGCAGCTTCTTATGAGGAAACCAGGTTTCCAGAGGATTAGAAAGGGTCTTCTTTAATCCAGATTATCTCATCTCATGACTACACCAAGCCAAAGGCCTCCATTAAAATGTTCCCTGGCTAGCGCCTGGATGGCTCAGTGGGTTAAGCACCTGCTTTTGGCTCAGGTCTTGATCCCAGGGTCCAGGGATTCAGCCCCATGTTGTGCTCCCTGCTCAGCGGGGAGTCTGCTTTCCCCCCTCTTTCTGCCCCCCCCACTTGTGGTCTCTTTCTTTCTCAAATAAATAAATAAATAAAATCTTAAAAAAAATGTTTCCTGGAATAAGTTATCATACTAACCTTTCAGGAACATTTACTAGGTGCTAGGTACCAGATTACTACTATAAGTATTTTACATTGTTAACTAGCTTCATTCTTAAGCAACCATATAAATTAACAAATATCCCCACCCCCACTTCGTAGATACAGCAGACTCAGGAAGACATCAAGTCAATTGCCTGAAGATGGCTGCCGCTATGCGATGGATATTAGATTTGGACTAAGTGATCTATTTGCAGAGCTTGAGTGCCCATGCACTCCATTTCTGCCCCCTTATCACTCCCGAAAAGTTAGGTTATCATCTCATGAGAATAAGAACATGTCTTTTTGCTTAACATCCATATACCCAATGATTTTCACAGTACTTGACACATAGTAGGTTCTCTGTAAATGTTTAGAGAGTGAATAGGGACACCAAACATCAACACCTTTGAATTATTTTATCATATGAAGTAGTCCATATGGAGACTTGAGGAGAATAATTGGATACATTTGGAAATGGGTCTGATGAAGGTCAGGAAGAAGGATAGAATCTTGAATTTATTGAAATTCTACTGACACTCTTATATTCATGGTGGTTTAATCCTCAGATGTTCATGGAATAAAGAATAGAAACCCCCATTTATACCAAATCAGTCCTTTACTGCCCTTGACTTATTTTTCTCCATAATAGGAATAAGGGCAGAACACAACTGTGTACTCTGACTTAAGCCTTAAAACCACAACATGAGCAACTGCATCATACTCTGTGTGATTGGATAACAAGAATAACAGTAGCACTAACAAGCTATGTAGCTATCCAAGTTTCACAAACCAAATTAGCAACTAGGATGGGGTGAATGCAGATTTGCCCCAGGGCATTGCTATTTTCAGCATGCAAAAAACAAAAGTTAGTTATTGAAAAGATTTGCAAAGTTCTGAGCCCCCTTCTATCTGATAATCTGATACATGCCCCCTCTACTTTCTCCATTGCTTCTCCAGCCCTGAAGGGTCACTCACTCCTATCTGGATCAGAGTTTTGGGAACCTGGGAAGTAGATGAAGCAAATTACCCAAAGCCAATGGCAGATTTCTTTTTTCCTTATTGTTATTATTATTATTTTTGAAGTCCTCTGACATTTTCTACAGTGAAAAAACTCCTTCTTTTAGGAGCTCTGACCATATTGCATGTTACTCACACAGATCCAAAAATGCTATTTATATCTCTGATTAGAAAAAATACTTTCCACTTAAACGGTTTAATTTAGCATAGTATAATGGCAGGTATAAAGGTGCTGCAGGCTGAAGTCAGACTACCTACATTGTAATTCTTCTTTACTAGCTGAGTGACACCCCATGCACAATTGTGCTTTCTAAACACACACACACACACACACACACATACCCCCACACAGAGAATATCAGAGTCATGCTATATATAATTGCATATCCATCTGAAGGGAAAATATTTTTAACATTATATTATGAGTATTCTCATTTTATTTCACTTAGTGTTTAAGGATATAATTTTTATTAGAATATAACATCCCACCATATTAATCCCAGAATCATTTGACAGATACTTAGATACGTAAGTTGATCTCAATTTTTCTTTGTTATTAATAATGTTGTGATGGATAACTTTGCATATGATTCTTTTTTGTTCAACTTAACAAAGAATATTCATTATTTTAGGACTCCTCATCTATAATACCATAGTAATTATTAAAGTATGTACTTAAGGAATACTGTTTTTTTAATATTTTTGTCCTATTTCCTCCTTATGTATATATTCTGGCTTTTTTTGGGGGGAGATGCAAAACCTGGGGGGTTAATTATAAACCAGCAAATTATCTTTATATAGAGTTAAAAGATGGATCCTCAGAAAAACTATCTTAAGGCTATTTTGGCAAATCATCTTGATTTTGGACTCCGTTTGCTATAGGTTATCTGAAACTAGGGAATAAAAGAATAGATTAAGTTTGGTTAACATAGGTATTCCTCATAATATTACAAGATCTGTTGAAATAAATGACTTCTTGTTCAGCAATTCTAATACATTGAATGCCCCCTTTAACTTTATTTTTTTTTAAGATTTTATTTATTTATTCATGAGAGACGGGGAGAGAGAGAGAGAGAGAGAGAGAGAGAGAGAAGCAGAGGGAGAAGCAGGCTCCCAAGGAGCAGGGAGCCTGATGCGGGGCTCGATTCCGGGACCCTGGGATCATGACATGAGCCGAAGGCAGACGCTTAACCATCTGAGCCACCCAGGAGCCCTCCCCCTTTAACTTTAAATAGATTAGTCTTTCACTGTAGGTCCTCAGCTTAAGATGCTGTTCCCCTATCTGACATGTGTTTTGAGTACCTTTTGTCTTATTCCAAACTTGATTCTGAGAAGCACTGGAATATACATTTAGGGACACCCTCAAATTAATTTTAACCACCCATTATAGGTCCGTAACAAAACAGTACAACCACCAGTTGCCCGGGTGGCCATTAAACCTACTTGATCTTACTCCAGATGTTTCCTGTATTCCATGAAACAAATGTTTGGAGAAGAGCACATTTCCTAAAATCATTCTGTGTTTAAAACTTAGGTGCTAAACATACACATTCAGTCAAAATGTAAAAATCAAAGTTCAGTTACTCATCCCTGTTGCCCCTTGCAGATGTATCTCCTCGCCAGATGTCAAATGGATTATTGAATATTATGGTGGCTTTTTGAAGGCTCCCTTCCTTTCCTGCTTTTCTTAGACTCTGATAGACTTCCTTTCTCTCCATTTCTGGCAGCTACTTTTATGGCATGTTGAATCAGGCTTTGAGAGGTTAAAAGATGGGTCACCTTTACTTTTCCTTTTGCCTTTCTCCATACCAAATTGCTTGTGGGCTGACCTGAGTGAAGAACAATGAAGGCCAATGATCTGGTTGTCTTCTTGCGTTTGCCTAAGTACTATCAACATTCTCAAGCCTGAGAAAACATGACCCTGGCATGAAACACAATGATTTTCCCTTCCGCTTGTCTGGAAACCACAAACCCACACCCATTTCCTCTCCAGGAACAATCATCTCATTTTCAAACCTCATATTGCTTTGGGAAATGGCAAAGCAGATTTTTGGAAATGCCAAACTTTTAGGGTTGAGTTTTGGTTGATGGCCAGTGATGTCTCCCTTTTTGCTTCTTTCTTTTCACCCACAATAGGAGCACTTTTTATACCTAACACCATAAACTAACTACATCCACTCCACTTCTCTTTCATCCCAAGAACTGCTATATGTACTATTTATAGTTTGCTTTAAAACACTATACTTGAAATTAATATTTTATCAGTATAATGTAGATCAGAGTAGTGCTTTCCAATGTGCTATAAACAAAATGTTTGTGTTATAACCAAAAGTCATATGTCAAAATCCTAACCTCCAATTTGATGGTTTTACAAGTTGGGGCCCTTGTGAGTTGGTTAGATCATGAGGGCAGAGCTCAGAGAGTTCCTTTACCCCTTCCACCATGTGAACAGAGAGAAGACAGCCTCGGCTATGAACCAGGAAGCAAGCTTTCACCAGGCACTGAATATTGTTGCCACCTTGATCTTGAACCTGCCAGACTCCAGAACTGTGACAAATAAATACTTGCTGTTAAACCCAGCCAATCAAATGGTATTTTTGTTATAGCAGCAAAAACAGACCAAGCCATACTGCATGGTAAGGCTTCAAGATGTGGAAAAATTACCCATAAAAGTAAAGAAGGTGATGTCATTCCCTTCTAGTTTTAGGTTGTGCTAAGCACAACTTTTACTTTTAAAATGTTTATTATTTAAATTTATTTATTCTCTTAGTTTCTCTTGCCTTTTTTTTAAGATTTTATTTATTTATTTGACAGAGAGAGAGAGACAGAAAGAGAGGGAACACAAGCAGGGGGAGTGGGAGAGGGAGAAGCAGGCTTCTGGCTGAGCAGGGAGCCTGATGTGGGGCTCCATCCCAAGACCCTGAGCTCATGAGCCGAAGGCAGATGTTAATGACTGAGATACCCAGGCACCCCTGTTCCTCTTGCTTTTAAAAATAAAAAAAGGTTTTATATTATTCTAATGCATTGTTGTGGCAACAGAGAAAACAGGCAGAGCCCAAGCAGATGTTTCAAAAAGGAGCGTCTGAAAGTAGTAGCTACCAAGTTTCAGAATTTAAAACTTTGTTCTCAAATTCTCACATCATTTCTCTCTTAAATAGATTAAGATTCAAGTTGCAAGAAAATTAAGAGCTTGACTGGTTTGAAGGAACATAGATGTGTGATCTGAGACTCATCAGTGAACTTATGTGGCTGAGTGGCTTATTGCATTTATTGGACAAGAAATACAATATCATAAATACTGTGACTCTACATTACAGTATCATATAAAGAGCATAGACTTTCCTCAGGTATTTTTCTGTTGTTAGTAACATAGGCTGTTAGTAACATAGTAACATAGGGCTGAGGCAATGAAGGCAGCACTTGATTAAAGTAATCAATGTAGGTATTCTGGCTGAATGGATCTTGTTTCCCAATGGCTATGCCCAGGCTTGATACTTTTACTGATAAATTTAAATGGGAAGTTTTCATTACTTCAATTTGGTTTTAATCTTGACCTTATAACCTGAGGTCCTTTGAGCAATTGGAGTGAATTTGGGGATTTTTACTTATCTTCTCAATATTATTTTTCACCATTCATTTAATCCAACTATGTTCTTCTCCTATCAATTACTTGAAAGTCTGTTCGCACACTGGGTTTTCTCATGCTCTATTTTGTTACAAATGCCATTACTTCTATAAGTACCACCCTTCTCCTCTTTATTTTCCTTTTTTGTTTTGTTTTAAAGATTTTATTTATTTATTTGTCTGAGAGAGAGAGAGAGCACAAGCAAGGGATGCAGCAGGCAGAGGGAGAAGCAGGCTCCCTCCTGAGTAAGGAGTACAATGCGGGACTCAATCCCAGCACCTTGGGATCATGACCAGAGTCGAAGGCAGACGCTTAACTGACTGAGCCATACAGGTGTCCCTCTCCATTTGTTTTCACAGAATCTCTTCCCACACTGAGAAGGTGAAGGAAACAATCCTTTATTTGAAATAGATGAATAGATAATATTTGGAAATGTAGTGCTTTGATTTCTGCAAATTCATTTCACAGAAGCATTGATATCTGAGTAGGGAAATAATCCATTGGTTACTCCTTCTTACCTGAGACTTATTTGCTAGCTGAGATAAAATGTCATTGTGGTCAATTCAGTTTTAATTTGTTCAGGCAACTGAGTTTCTAATGCTTCTTGTGAGAGATTAATCTCTGTGCTCAATGCCTCCGTGATTTTCCTGCCAAAGAGTCTTTTCATAATGTGTGTGTGTGTGTGTGTGTGTGTGTGTGTGTGTGTTGTATACATGGATCACCCTTTATAGCTCTTTTTTCTCTCTGATATTTACATATCATATGCTTCAGATAATGCGAGATGGTTTTCCCATCCTCTTATCTCAGTGGGTCACAGGGTATGTGTACTTAGCTCTGTTTCTCTATTTGGAAGTCAATTCCTAAGATATTGAAGTTGAGCTTGGGTTTCTTTCTGATTTAGGGTTTTCTTTCTTTTCAGGGTTCTTGCTGATATTTCTCCAACAAATTACTCTTTCCATTAATTGAAATACTCCCTACTGACAATATGCCCTAAGTCGGCCTTGGTTTGCTGTGGTAAGCGACCCTCTACCATGTAGATTTTATTTACCCTTCACTAGACACACAACTTAGGTTCTTCTACTTTATGGAATTCAATATGTATGAGGAACACAGTGGTAAGCATTTGGATGTAGAAATGAACAAAATAGACTATTTGGTGAAGATGAATTCTAGATAAATCTTTAAAATCATTTCTCACTAAAGTTATTTTGAAGATTTGTGGAGTCAGATATTTTGACCAAATAAGATTGTCATTTAGATAATAAGTAGTTCAGTTGCATCTTACCTGAAGAATAGATTATAAAATCAGTATTTAGAGTGAAAAATCAATCCAAATTTTCCATTGAAAAGATTATCTACAAAGTATGAGCACTATTAATGATCAGGAAATGGCCATAATATCATTTGTCTTAGGTTTACTACAACACATTGATTATATCTGTTGTAAAATAGTTATATGATGCAATCAACACTCTCAACTTACAATCAAGAACACATAGTTGAATTTATACAAGTTAAATGTGCATATTATATTATATAGCCACACTTATTTTGTAACCCACATAATAATTAGCACAGGCAGAAAATTTTACAGTCAGTACACTGGTGAACCTATTCCCTTCTTATTATGTCAGTGTTATTAGAGTAATGAATCAATATTAATCCTCTGGTGATTCTCTGCTAAGTGCTGCTGGTCACTTTGCATAAATGGAAAATACATTGTGTGTTAAGTCACTGAAACTCAGGAGTTTTTTGTTACTTCAGCATCCCATGGTCGTCCTGACCGATACAATGCTATTTTAAATCTTTTCTCTCTCCTAAAACTTTTAACACTTCCACTCTATCTTCTCAGCTCAGAAGATGGACTCCTTCTTTTTTCACCTAGAGAATAGCACTTCTTTATCCTCTCACCACTTCTACAAACCCACGTTCAGAAGAACTCATCTGTTCTGCATTATTTTCTGTTAAAATTGAAGAACTATCATTGTATGTATAAAGAACTGTCATTTCATGCCCTCTGACTTACTCCAGGCCTTGTCATCCTTACAATAATCCCTTCTCCCTCTTTCTTCATTAAATCACCTTCTCTGATACTACTCCCATCAGTATGTACATGTACTATAATATTATCTATCTTTAAAACTTTCCCCAGACCAGCTGCTTCTCTAGGTATATCTTCAGGTTTTACTTTCTACATACACTTCAAATAGCATTTTTCTGTGCTGGCTTCCTTCCCTATTTTACATCCAATTCTCTTTTTGATTTCTTAATTGCCACCAGTCTACAGAATCAGCAAAGTTTCCAATTACTGCCCTCTTGTCACATACAGTGGTCAATTCTCATTCCTTTTTTAAAATAATCTCTCACACCAACATAACACATAGTTGATAAAGCTTTCCATTCTGAATTGCTCTTTCATTAGCTCTGAAACACTCTTCTCTCTTGAGGGCATGTCACTCCTAACTTACTGGCTACTTCTCTTTTTCTTGATTTCTAAATATTAAAATGCCCCAAGGAAAACAATGCATAGCACATAGTAGGTGTTTAATAATTTTGGGGGGATAAATGAATGAAGGAGTTCTGATATTAGTCTACCACGATTTACATGAATTGGAAATTTTTTTTATGTTACTTATTGCCAGTAAGTTTATCAGAGTGTATTTTACCTATTGAAGGAAGGTGTCATATATACCTTTAAATTATAGCATCATTAAAGCATCAACCATATTATAATCATTAATTACTTATTGATTACTTATTGATCTCCCTCAGCACATATTAAGCTCTTTACTGTCTCGTTTTTTCATATGTCCGTGCCTCTTAGCTAGTATGAGGCCTGGAAGAATAAATGAGTGAATGAATGAAAAACTATCATCCAGCTGATTTATGTGGAATTTTAGAATAACCAAATAACATGTGTCATTTTCACAACAATTGCTGTTGAGCCATAACTTCTAGATGCATTTTTTGAATGATATAAACCTAGGTATAAAAGCTATAAATGTTTTTTGATATTAAATTTTATCTGACAAATTTTAGGTTATTTTTCTAGCCAGAATCTTTTTAAACTCTCAATTGTTGCAAGTTATTAATTATCTAATACTTGATTCATCTGAACATGTAATATGTATTATTTCTTTCCCATTAGCCAAGTAAATTTGGAAAAAATATTGACCAGAGAAGAGTCAAGGGCAACGTGTCATGCGTATTCTTAGAAATCTCCTTTTGTGTTGAAAATGAGACATGAATCAATCCCTATTGGCCAATTTAGGATAGATAATCCACATGGAATTTTGGAGCCATTTATACCATATTCACTTTTAGATCCGCAAATAAACATGTCCCAAACTAAGCCCCCTTCCATTTATAATTTTTAAGGTTTTATTTATTTATGGGGGGGCAGAGGGAGAGGGAGAGAGACAATCCTAAGCAGACTTCCTGATGAGTGCAGAGCCATGGGTGGGGGAGCAGTGACTCGATCTCATGATGCTGAGATCATGACCTGAGTGGAAACCAAGTGTCAGAGACTTAACCAACTGTGCACTCAGGCACCCCACCATTGTTATTTTTTTATGCAGTGTTCTTATACAGTGTTTCACTCATTTTGACAGGAAAAATTATGATTGCATGTGACAAAATATTGACTAACAGTACGGAGAATAACCTAAATAATCATGAACTCATAACAAAACAGTGGCCTATAATGACGGGGCTCATTTAGTAACCCAGTCATGTCAGTAAGAGTCCAGGTTCTCCTCACCCTCTTGCTTAGTTATTATGATCACATTGCTTTTTTTTCTTCATCTAAGTCTCTGCACATGGCTGCAAGTGAAGCTCTAGGAATCAGGTTTCGGAGCTATTTTCAATACAAGAATGAGAAGGTAGGAGCAAAGCATCTTTACTTTTATCATAGGAAACTACACTCTCCCCTATTATATTTCTGCAATTATCTCCTTGGTCATAACTAGCTCACACAGCCTCCTCTAGCTTCAAGGGACCCTGGACATATCATATCGGGAAAGGGGACTGGCACTGTTTTGATTGCACTTTCATCTTTGGGCTGGCCACAGTGCAATCCCAAACAACCGGGGACTCTTAGCAAGGCTGCTAGCATGAGCAACTAGCAATGCCTGTCGCACCTTCCCTCCTTTCTTCTCCTTCTTACCAATACTTTTTTAACTTAAATCCAATTAGCCAAGGTATAATACATCATTGGTTTTTGATATAATGTTCAATGATTCATTAGTTGAATATATCACTCAGTGCTCATCATATCTCATGCCCTCTTTAATGCCCATCACCCAGTTACCCCACCCCCCCACCTCCCTTTCCACAGCCCTCAGTTTGTTTCCCAGAGTCGAGTCTCATATGGTTTGTCTCCCTCTCTGTTTTCTTCCCATTCAGTTTCCCCCACCCCTATTGTCCTCCGCACTATTCCTTATGTTCCACATATAAGTGAAACCATACGATAATTGTTTCTCTGATTGACTTATTTCACTTAGCATAATACCTACCAATACTTTCTTTATTGAGAAAGCCACAGGACTCACACTGGAATCACTGCAAAAACACTTACTATTTACATTCAGAACACCAGTTTCTCCTGCCACCAATCAATACCCCCTTATTTGCATCATACTTGCCTTTTTTTTTTTTTGCACCTTTCCAAACAGTCCTACTGTTATATATCTTTTGCATCTTATTTATTTTTATCCTTCTTCAGCATCTGGCATATTTAAGGATGATCAGCAAATACTTCTGCAACAAATAAATGAATGGCTGTCCAGTTGTCAGACAGGATTCTAAAATGCAAAGTTTATCACAGTCCTCACATATTCAAATCCACCAGTACCTCCCTTTTCTCTCTTGTGAGAAAGACAAATGTCTTGACCTGTTTTTCCGGGCATCTACAACACAGATCCATTTCCTTTCACTTCTCATCACCCTTCTATGTACCTCTTGAGATTCAGCCTCATTAGTTTTCCCAGAGTCCTATATAAACTACTCTATTTAATATTTCATATGTGAAAGTGCTTTATATATTATAAAATGATATTAAAGAAGAGTGGTTATTTTAAACACCTTCACCTCCATATGCATACTTATGCATCTATCATATGAAAGTTCTTTTCTTTTCCTCTTCTCTTTTCCAACATCTTTGCCTTTTGGCCCTCTTACTGCTGACTCCATCTGTGACCCACCCACATCCTCACAGCACTCCTCTCCACATCCTAGAGGCTAATATTTTTAACATCTGGAACTCTCTACCCAAGAACATTTTTTTTTTTTTTTTTTTTTTTTTTGGCTCAGGAAGCAATTCCAACTGTGTTCAGGCAACCAGCAGTACTAAACAGTTAATACTTCTTAGGGGGTAACCCATAGCCAGTAGCAGATGAGGATTTTGTGAATAAATATCTCAAATTCCTTATCCTTCAGTCAGGGTAACTGTGAGGTATGCTCTATATGGTCTGCCATAATACCCATTAGGATTAAGCCCCAGCTGTCCACAGTAGGAACTTCTTATTCGGCCATATACAAATTGGTCTATCATTTTTTTTTTTTTTTTACTTTACCTGACTCTCTTCCTTTCCCTGTTTCACTTTCCCACCTTTCTATAAGCTTGCTGAAGTCAACTCTTTGTCTCAGTGTCTGCTTCCAAGGGAACTCAGACGAGTCTGCCAGACTAACCCCCGCTAATACCGAGACTAACACGCCTCCCTTCAGTTACCTCATTCTTGCGGCTTTCACTGATACTCAGGCCAGTATTCATTTCCTCTTCCACTCATTGTTGATGGCCACTTGTTTGTTTGTTTTTTTTTCCTTCCAAATATTTGAGCAACTGATTACACTATTTTATAAGATTAGCAAATATTCCTTACACCACTATTTATTCTCAATAAGATCCCAAGCTTCCCAAAGGAAGTTTCTATGTGTTATGGAAATTCTCTGTAACCTCACACTACCTGTCATAGACCTGGCCACCATACAAGCATACCACAAGTGTTCTCTGTTTGGTTAACTGGCTATCCCAAGTTCATGAGGTACTATGAACTTCTGATAATTCAAAGAAAGTTGGAAACCCTGGTTTTCATATGAAACTAGTTTCTGATGTTGTAGCTCATTGATGTTTTCAAATTATACCTGAGCTTGGATGCTAAGTTTGGCAACTAATTATTGGCTGATGACCTTAGACATGTCACTTAATTTCCCTAAGCCGTGGTTTCTGCAGCGGATAAATGGAGCTAATTACCTCGACCTCATAGAACGATCATGCCCATCAGAGCATATAGAAAATATGTTGTATATTAAAAGTCAAGAAGGATTGGGCGCCTGGGTGGCTCAGTTGGTTAAGCGACTGCCTTCGGCTCAGGTCATGATCCTGGAGTCCTGGGATCGAGTCCCGCATCGGGGTCCCTGCTCAGCGGGGAGTCTGCTCCTCCCTCTGACCCTCTTCCCTCTCGTGCTCTCTCTCATTCTCCCTCTCTCTCTCAAATAAATAAATAAAATCTTTGAAAAAAAAAAAGTCAAGAAGGATAGATGTGGTAGTTGAAGGGAAGATAGACCACAACAATGTTAGACTTGGTGGCACAAACCAAGCAGTCAGAGTGGTCAGCAGTACAGAGATACGTTATCAATGAGGTCATTGAAACTATTCCACCGAGGGTGGAGTAATTTATGGCTAAAACCTCTTTTTAAGGTTGGTAATCAAGGAAGAACTGTTATCCTGAGGAGTTTCAGAGGGCAGCACAGTAAAGAAGTTTAGTTTAGAGGCACAGAGGGCAGAAGAAACAGAGCAAGAATAACCACAGTGGGAAAAAAGAAATTATGATGAAAATAACAAGGTCTTAATGTGCTGTGATCAATCTCTGGGTATCAAAACCTGCATCTGAAAGTCTCCCTTAGCTAACAGGGACGTCTAGTGATATGAAGACAAAAAGTAGAAAAAAGGAAAAGAACCAGCATTGAGGCCAAGACTCTCCTTCCAACCAGCTTTCTCTGGAGTGAGGAGAAATGGGTACACAAACAATACCACACATTTTAAAGATGTGTAAACTATATGCATGCTAATGAACTTTTGCAAAAAAAAAAAATGCATTCCCCAGGCTATTTTGCTTCTTATCTCTTTTGCCCTATATTTTTACTTTTTTTATTCTTTTTTTAAAATATTTTATTTATTTATTCATGGGAGACAGAGGGAGAGAGAGAGGGAGAGAGAAGCAGAGGGAGAAGCAGGCTCCCGTGGAGCAGGGAGCCCGATGTGGGACTCGATCCCAGGACCCTGGGATCATGAACTGAGCCGAAGGCAGATGCTTAACCATCTGAGCCACCCAGGCGCCCCAATATTTTTACTTTTTTCTGTCACAAATACTTATGATAAACATTTCAAGGAAAACATAACTGGCTTCATTATTCAGAATTTACCGCCTCAAAGGAACTTCTGATCATTTTGTTGGCTCTCAACTAACACTTTAAGGTCACTGTTGAGAGAGTTTCTATTGTCATCTAGGGAGACAGACTTAGCCTTTCTTTGGAAAATCTGACGGGACCATCTCTTTTACTACTTTTCTACAATTATTATAAGAAATCCCTAGTGTCAGGCGCCTGGGTGGCTCAGATGGTTAAGCGTCTGCCTTCGGTTCAGGTCATGATCCCAGGGTTCTGGGATCGAGTCCCGCATCGGGCTCCCTGCTCCACGGGAGCCTGCTTCTCCCTCTGCTTCTCTCTCTCTCTCTCCCTCTCCCCCCCTCTGTCTTTCATGAATGAATAAATAAAATCTTTAAAAAAAAAAAAAGAAATCCCTAGTGTCTCATTGATGCTAAGCAGAAAAATTATGTTAAGCCAAATATAGAAATGTGGTAAGTATATTTTGATGATGTTGGCACACATTGATCAATGAATATCAATTCCAACTAATTTGCTATTTGAAATCAATAGAAAATTTAATGAACATTTATGGTTAAAATCCTTTTCTAAAAATAGTTATCATAAAAGCCACCTTCCAGCTGAGCACTATTTGTGAGTTATCATAATGCTTTCTGTTAATTTGTTGTTCAGACAAATTTATTTGTGTAATTCTCTACAAAGGGACATCTGCTTTCTCTGTATTCTGTTGGAGCTAAATTCTGATGACCTTCAGGGCCAGTAAGTTTCTGATGTATGGTGGCTGAGATGGGAGTGGACTTTAATGGCAAGTCTAGAGGAGGACTGTTGGATTACATTAGTGAATATGTTAGTATTTTATGGAAATGCAAGAGTATCCAAATGACTTAGTTCGCAGAATAACAAAAACAAATCTTTTGTTTGAAAATCTCCCTGGTCATTTGTGTTAATAGTGTCAGTTGACTCTCAAGCTTTCTGAAATAAACTACTATAAAACATTTTGCAAAAGACCCATGGGTGCAGTATAATGTTAATTTACAATTCAACTCTGACATATCAAAGGAGGAGAAATACATCTTTCAAGTGAAGGACCTCTGAACTATTTAACATTGATTCTTTACCTTACCCAGCCAAATATTTATTGTGCCTGGTTATTTACTAGATACACTGTAAGATATGTAGAAGGGAATGAGACACAGTCTGGCCTCAAAATACTCAAATCCTATTATTTCAGGAGGCAGAAATACCTAATAATTGTAATACTGTATGATAAGTGCATTGCAGGAAATAATTGAAGCGATCAACTCTGTGGTGTAGGTGACACTTGGGCTCTGTCTTAAAGGACGATTAGGGGTTCCACAGGTCAAAAAGATGGCATAAAGGACAATCCAGACAGAAGATACAGAAAGTATGGATGAGAGCAGTGCTTAGAAACTACTGAAAAGAACTGGATAGTGTTTTAAGCTTTGTGGGCCATACAGCAGTCTACTCTTCTACTACAGCATGAAGGCAGCTATAGATAATTCAGATGAGTGTGGTTGTTTTCACTAAGACTATATGTGAAAAAACAGACAATGGGCTGGATATGGCTCACAGTGTAGTTTGTGAATCACTATAATAGTGAATTCTTCCCCAGAAAATATCTGCACAATTATTTCAGCAGTCTCAACCTTACAGCGTCAAGCTATACTACAGAAAACTTCACCAAATCTTCCAAAGCTGTAGCAATTAGTACCTGGCCCACCCAGGAACCCACTTATTATCTCTACCAAAGGTCCTGCCACCTCCAGGGCATGAGATCCGTCTATATTCAGAGCCCCACATTTCCTTTAGAAATCTCACAACTCTTAGAGGGTCATACCTCTCTCTTAGTCATAAGGCATCCTGTCTCCCTTACTTCCATCTCAGATGCACCAGTTTAATTAAGTGATGACTGGAGATTTTGGTAACCAAAGTTCTTTGAGGGTTTGTCTTCCTAGCCCAACGATTCCTATTCACCCTCAGACAACATCCCCTTTCTTGTCCTTGGGCCAGATCTCCCTTCTCCATGTTTTTGGCATACCTAAAGAATACCTGCCCTCAGGAATCAGCTGAAAATACTCTTTATCAGAAAGGTTATCCTTGACCCCAGTTAAACTTAGGTCTCCTGGGTTTTCCTTTCTCAAAACATATTATGCATTTCTCTTTGTAATAATAATCTGCTTAATTTTTATTAATATATTTGTATTTATTGGCTTGCTGTCTTTCTTTTCCTCTTTTATAACTCAGTGAGAACACAGATCTCCATTTTATTCCAAGTGGGCAACCTAATGAGCATTTACAAGTACTTTGAGTGGGATCTGAGGTGCTGACTTGAAGAAGAAAATATGACTTTTTTTTTAGTTCTAACTTTTTAATGATTAAATTCCAGTCAATGCAGAATATCTGATTGGATGAGTAGAAAATACGAAAAGAAAGAAGACAATGGATAGAACACGGAAACCCCACTGCATTAGAGAAGAAAATGAGAATGACATGTTAGGGAAGCAAGTCCAAGAACAAGAGAAGAGAGTAGCACATTCAGCTGAGGAAGAAAAACATATTAAACAAAAGTGAGTAAGTGACACAGCCAAAGCCTCAGAAAATTCAAGTCAATGTGGACAATCATTAATCTTTGTCTCATGTGTCAATATATATATATGTATATGTATATATTTAATTAGAGAAGAAGAAACAGTTATCCCTTTTAAGAGAATTGATAATAGCATCAATAACTTGCATATACATGTGGAATGACTTTCAGTTTCCATGGTCACCTTCTTTTGAGGGCATTGCTATGACCTCATATTGACCATAATATTAGCGAGATGTGCCTCCCAAATATTTTCTTGTGTCCATTTTTTGTATGTTATATCTTCTTTGTGAAAGTGAGGCTTCTCGTTCAAAATGTCAATTCCTCCTTATATTATAAGCATGAAAGTCCATTATTTCTTTCAAAAACTTACATTTAGGAGGACATGGGTGGCTCAGTAGGTTAAGCCCCTGGCTCTTGATTTCGGCTCCGGTCATGATCTCAGGGTTGTGAGATTGAGCCTGTGCTGGGTATGGAGTCTGCTTAAGATTCTCTCTCTCCCTCTCCTTCTGTTTCTCCCCCCTTTCTCTCCCTCTCTCTCTAAAGAGAAGACAAAAACACCTAATCATGTCCGAGCCATGTGGCCCTTCATTTACTAGGGATATAAGAAATTCACAAAGAGATGTGGCCCCTGCCCTCATGGAACATATTTTAGTGCATTGGGGAAGGGTACAAAACAGCTGCAAAATGGACTCTTTACACTCAGTTACAGTAAGTGCTATGAAAGAGAGAGATACTTTAAGAAAGTGTTGAACAGGGAGACCGAGACTTGGGGAAATGAAAAAATAAGAGTGTGTCGGGTAACATGGGTAAGAATAAGTAGAAAAATATGCCAACTACAGGAAAGTGTCTTTAAATCAGGAAGAGGAAAGTTACATTCAAGGAACTACCAAAAGACTTCCATGCAAGTGGAATATAAAGGAACTGCGGGGGAAAATGGTATGAAATTAAGCTAATCTGGTAGGCAGGGGTCGGTTCACATGTGATAGATCATGACCATGTAAAAAGATCAATCTGTGTCCTGTATAGAGAAGTGGTTAAGCTATTAAGAATGGAAGCAGGGAGATCCACCTGGATGCTTAGGTGAAAAACAAAGCTGGCTGGTGCTTGTTGTGAAGATGGACCTATATGGGTAGATCAATATGTATTAGAAGGAAAAATTAAAGGTCTTGGTATTGTTTTAGGATCAATGACATAACACCTGTGTTCAGTGATTGCTCTGGCACAGAGTAAGTCCTCGATAAAGGTTAACAAAATTGTAATTATTGTAATCAATGCAGGATCCTGAAGCATATTGACCTACTGAATTTGAAATAGTTCCTGGAATTTGCTGCCAGGTGAATAATCGTCTCCTGATACCAGGAGAATTGACTCACTAGATGGTTTCTGGGTGTCCTTCAAACCAGTTTTGAATGACATTCTTTGCAGGGTCACCCTTTTCCCTGCCGAACTTGCACTCTGCCTCTGCATTGGTGTAACCTTTCATAGATGGAGCAGAGACTGCTGTTCTATGCTGATCTACAGATAAAATGTAGGATGCATTTCCTGGGTTCAGCTGTCCCTGTTGTTAAGAACCCAGTGACTCTGTCTTCAATAACATATTTTTTTTTCTTTTTAAAGACTTTATTTATTTATTTGACAGAGAGAGACAGCGATAGCAGGAACACAAGCAGGGGGAGTGGGAGAGGGAGAAGCAGACTTCCCACCGAGCAGGGAGCCAAATGCAGGGCTCGATCCCAGGACCCTGGGATCATTACCTGAGCTGAAGGCAGTCGCTTAGCCAACTGAGCCACCCAGGCGCCCCTTCAATAACATATTTTTACTAGAAACTTCCTTTCAATCCCTTTGACATGTAGTCTTGAAATCTTGAGGGTCAAATTTTGTTCAGGCAAAAGTGGCTTTGGACAACTTCATTTTGTGTCCCATATTTCTGGCTGCACTATTGGTAAGTTAACTAATGAACATGCTCTAAACAATGGTATATTGACAGCATAGCTCTGAAAAATAATTAACAACAGCCACCATAGAATTTGAATTAACTGTGGAATTTACCATTTTTAATAATGACTCTTGTCCATGGTGAAAAGGACAGTTTTGGCAATTCAACAATTTCTTTATATATCTTGCAGTTTTAAATCAAGGTGAGCTTGTGAGAAATCTTAGGAAGGCCTTATAAGTGAAGGCTTAAAGCGAGTGCTCACCTATCGAGGCCCTGATTTGTTTGCTAGAGGTAATATTGTTGGATGGAGAGAGAAAGTCTGGATTGACTGAAGGTCAGGAGAAACTGAAAGTCTTCAGTGGATGGCTTCTGAGCTTATAACATTTAGGCTGAATTTACCTGATTTAAATCTATGTACATATAAATCCTGGGAAATAAGGTTGTATACCTTAAAATAAAACACAAAATAATTTTAATTATTTGGATTTTTCAAATTCCAAGGTGGTATTGGAGAGTGAATTTATTATTTCCTAACACCACGTTTGTTTTTTAATGAGGATCTCATTTTATCATTGTCCATAGTTCAACCTTTATGTGTTCAGAACAAGTCAATCTCCTAATGCCACATATACCACGAGCTGTTCACTGAGTGTGATCAAGTAGTTGGGGAATGCACATCCCTTCCATGAACAGTTTTTTAATGAAGTCAAGGTAACTCAAGTAGGCAAAATCTTAAATCTTAAATTACTGCAATTGAATGGAATAAAACTACTAATTAATATGGCATATGTTCTCTCATTCAAAAAAATTATTGCGCTTCCTCAGTGTTCCAAGAACTATTCTAGACATAACAGATGCAGCAATAAATAAAATAGTAAAAAACCTCTATCCTTTGGATCTTGCTTTCTAGTGATGGAAGACAGACAACAAACCAAAAATATGTATATATAGAGAGAGTTGTCAGGGAAGGCCTCACTGAGAAGGTTACATATGAACAGATATTTAAAAAAGGATCAAGCGATGGATATATAAATACCTGAGAGATATGAAAAGAGAAAATTGCAAACATTAAAACTTTGAGGAATAGCTGGGAGGTCAATGTAACTGAAGCATAGTGGAACAATGGGAAGTTAGCAGAGGATGAGATCAGAGAAGTAACTAGAGTTTTTACTATGCAGTTAGTTATTTGAAGACCACTATAAGAATATACCTTTATACTGTAAATGAAATGGAAGCTGTGGTAGATTAAGAATAGTCATAAAAATCTTTGCTGTGCCTTCCATGGAGAGGTAGGGTGCATGTCCCTTCCTCTGAATCTGGGTGGGGTTTGTAACTGCTTTGACTAATCGGACACAACAGAAGTGGGTCTATGCCAGTCTCTGAGCCCAGGTCTTTACAGACTGGAAGCCTCTACTTCCTGTTATTTGGAATACTCATTCTTGGAAGACATCATACTCTGAGAAGCCCAACCCAAATGGAGACACCATGATAGCCAATGTGATCGACAGCTAGCTGAGCTCCCAGTCAACTGCCAGAATCTACTGCCAGCCATGTGGATGAGTTATTTTGAACATCAAGCCCAGACAAGCTTTCAGATGACTTCAGCCCCAGTCACTCTCTGTTATCTGTCAGCACCTGAATAAAAGGTCCCAGGCAGAGCCACTTGGCTGAGACCAGTCAACACACAGATTCACAGGAGATAATTTTAAAAATGTTGTTTAAAACCATTATATTTTAATGTAGTTTGTTACGCAGTAATAGATAGTCATAACAGTATTTATTGCAGGTTTATTATTGGAGTCATGATCTGACTTAAATTTTAAGAGGGTCATTCTTCTTGTTGTATTAAAAATAGATGGCACAGAAGTAAAACTAGGTGGACTAGTTAGGAGTCTGGTAAAATAATCCTTACATGAGAGTAGAGAACGTGGACCAGGAGAGTTAAAGATGAAAGTGAAAAGGAGTCAGCTCCTGGGTATGTTTTTAAGGCAGAGGTAATACATTTTGGGAGTGTAAGATAAATAGAGGAGTCAAGAATGATTCCAAAATTTTTGTTCAAGAAACTGCAGGTCTGGCAGCTAACAGAAATGGTAGAAATTAAGACTTTGGTGTGGGGGATGTTAGTTTTGAGATGCCAATTAGACATGTATGTAGAAATATCAAGTGTGCAGTTCTCTGTTTGAGTCTGGAGTTAGGTGAGAATGCAATGCTAGAGACAGACATTTGAGTGCTCAGTTTGGCAGCACATATACTAAAATTGGAACGATACAGAGAAGACTTTTCTCTTGAAGATTTTATTTATTTACTTGAGAGAGAGAGAGCACAAGCAGGGCAGGGGGATCAGAGGAAAAGGGACAAGCAGACCACGCTGAGCACAGAGCTAGAGGCGGGGCTTGATCCCATAACCGTGAGATCCTGACCTGAGCAGAAATCAGGAGTCGCACGCTTAACCAACTGAGCCACTCAGGCGCCCCGAGAAAGAACCATAAATAAATAAGAGAAGAAGCCAAAGAATCATGCCCTGGGAAACTCCTACTTTAGGTGATTGGAGAGAAAACAACAAACCAGAAAAGAAGGTTGAGGAAGATAGGCCAGTGAGATAGAAGTGTTGTTGTCAGGACAAGGAAGGAAAGGAATAAAGATGAAGGAGGGGTGACTCCCAAATGATGTTGACAGGTCAAGTCAGAGGTGGACTAAATGATCATTGGACTTAACATATGAAAGTCATGGTGATCTTCACAAAGTAGCTTCAGTGGAGTGGTAGGGCAAAAACCTCTTTGGACTGGGTTCAAAGGAAAATGGAGAAGAGGAGTTAGAGATACAAGCATAAACAGTTCTTTCAAGGAGGTTTGCTGTTATAGGGCAAAGAGAAAGAGGGAGTGTGGCTGGATGAGCAGGGTTAAGAGAAGTAGAGGGGCACCTGAGTGGCTCAGTCAGTTAGGCATCTGCCTTAGTCTCAGATCATCCCAGGGTCCTGGGTTCGAGCCCCATGTCAGGCGAGGAGTCTGTTTCTCCCTCTCCCTCTGCTCCTCCCTGCACTGCTTGTACTCTCTCTCTGCCTCTCAAATAAATTAATATTTTTTTTTAAAAAAAGAGAGAGAGAAATAGAAAGATTTTTGTTTTGTCTTGTTTTTATTTTTTTTAATATGGGACAAGTAACAGCATGTCTGTATGCTGTTAGGAATGATCCAGTAGAGAGAGAAAAAAAACGTTGCAGGATTGAGGGGGGAACTGCTAGAGCAATGTCCTTGAGGGGAAATTTTACCAGCAGTGTTAGAAGAGATGGCAGAGTATGCTGAACTGATACTTTTATGTGAGTAGCTGTAATGGTGAGACTGTTTCTATTTTTTAAGTGAAATAGGACACAAGGTCATCAGCAGAAAGTGAGATTGGGAGCCAATATGTGGGATGGTTGAGGAGACAAGAGAAAGTGTGACATAGTTTTCTTGGAGGCAGAGAAACTAATTAGATTAGGAAAATCTGTTCTGACCCCTGAGTAGCATTAGGGGCCCAGCTGACGTCAGTAATCGTGAATTTAAAATGAGACCAGCCAGAATAGCCTCTAGTCTCCAACAACGTTTAGCTGTGTGGGTGAAGATGCAAGGTCAAATTTAACCAGGGCTAGCATTGCAAATTGAGTAGAATAAAAAAACAAAAGGGGAAAAAGTTGGGACTGTGTGCAGGGATTGATTATAATGATTGCCCATGAAACTGAAGCTGGGATTTTACTATTATTGTGTCATAGCTTAGAAAAAAAAAAAAAAAAAAACACAACTTTTCATTGTGGTAATAGAGCTGGAAATCTGGGTTCTACTAAGACCTCTCTTTGTTGGACCATCTTATTTGAACAAAACTCTCAAATTAATTTGATCAACATTCACCGAGTACCTGGTCTGTGGATGATAAAAGATTATGGCCAGAGAGCTTCTGAGAACCATTTTGATGCAAAAGCAGGAAAGGTTGATTTTTGACACTGGTTACAAAGACATTATCTTACTCTGGGAATTCTTTAGTACTCATTAGAGAGACATTTTCATGACGAGGATTTAGCATCCACTTAGCATTCATAGTGAGCTGAGACCTTTATGGAAAATATAAACATTCTCCCAGCTTTTATGGAGCTTTACAGGCTACCCTGAGCCTTTGTCAAGTACCTAGTAAAGGGGAGAAGAACTTGTTCTAAATTGCTATTGTAACAATGTGAGAACTGGGATTTTGTTACTATGAAGTTTAAGAAGTACTTTGCAAATAAATTCAAATCTAACCAACAAGTTCACTTCTTCAATTATCTTGCTTCAATAAAGGTTACTTCATCTTGAAACGTACACTTTCCCAGAATCCCATAATGCTAATGACTCCCTCATTCATCATTCCTAATTCCTTATCAAAGGCATATTGCATTTTCTTCTTATAAATCCTTGTTCTGATCAAAGAGTCAGTTAAAGAGAGATTAATCTTTTTTCCAGGTAGGAAAACTTCTCAGTCTTCAATTCAAATTGTAATTGCAGTTTTACTTTCAAATCCAGTAGTAGATGCTGGAAAAATAATTATATAACCTATATAACACTATTATGAACATAGCCGTTTGTAGTGCCATTTGCACTTATCTTAGTAACACTGCCCTGAATAACTCACATATTCTCTTTCTCTATGTAACTTGAATCTCAGTGGGAGTTTTTTCAAAAGATTTATATTCATTGAATAAATAGTGGCCGAATGTTCTTGCTAAACTTATAAATGTCTTTTTCTTTGAATTTGGCTCTCTATATTGTATTCTTAAACTATTTTGCTTGCCATCTTTTCCTAAATTGCATTGTGACAGTCCTCAGACTTTAGTATTCTTTTGAAGACCTATTTTCTCTTGTATAGATATAAATATAACTTGAAAGCAATGTTAAAGCCTGTTTCCTCCTACAAGCTTTGAAACAAAAATTTGAAAGTGTGTCGTACAACATCTGGCTGATGAGCTTCCTCCTCTGGTTATGCTAACACAGATCGTGCAAACTGATGCTCCAGTATTAAATGAAAGAACCCAAATTCTGTTGTCAGGCATGTTCTCTCTGTTGATCCTCAAACTAAATTTCCTTGAAGTGTTTTCATTTGGATTTGAAAGGAACCTGGAAGAAACCTTAGAGATTTTGAGTTTGACCCCCTAATTTTTCAAACGAGCCAAGAATTTTGAGACTTGCCCAGGCTTATAAAGCTAATTCAGGGACCAATAAGCCCTAATCCATTTCTTGATTTTCACTTCAATGTTCTTTCTGGTACACAGCACCAGAATGAATAAATAACCTCACCACTCATGTCTGTGCATTTTATAACTCAAATTACACTGATGGAGTTTAAGATTGTACTGATAGCTGGGCTTTTGGATACTTCTAATTTACATGACCAGGGCTTAATTTTAGGAACATCTATAATGAATGTCAGCTAGATATCCCCTGATAATCAGAAATGTCTGGTATGCCAGTTGGCCGGGATTGGTGGTAGAGAAGGGGGCAGTTAGGAAACTATTTAGAAGAGGGATTAGGAAGCTGCCCAGAAATAATTTATGCTTAAGTCAGAGAAAGGCAAGAATTATACAAGTTCTAAAAATTGTGGGTCAGAATTAGACGTGTTCTTAGCTGCAGAATTACTGGTGTTCAGATTGACCTCCAAGTCAAACTGTTTACAGAGGTTTATAATAAGAGAATGTTGTTTCAACATCCATGGCCACACCTTGGAGATGCAAGACACTACTCACAGTGGCACAAAATTTTTGATGTTGGGTATTAGCAGCTCTGGTAGGAGCGATGGTGCCTTAGCTATGGGCTGTCTTGTCCATGACAATGACCTCTCTTAAAGAAGAGAACTGGAATAGAAGAGAAAGGTATGAATTAACTCAATAATTATGAGGGCTCTAAGAGCATAAGAGCCTCTGTAGGACACTCAAAACATAGAAGAAGGCTCAGATTTTGTGACTTGTGGGGAGCCTGAGTCAGATAAATTTAGGTATTATGAATCCCCAGGCTGGTATTTCCTAAAAGAATATGATTATCCATCTCTATGATTTGGAACACTTAACTTGGGGTACCTATTGATGAATGACAGCTGGAGAATTTGAAAGACATTTGAAGGGAATCAGGCAAGTGTCAACGGGCTAGAGATCCTTACCTAGCAGGGGAATGAAGAACAGAATTAAAAGAGGGCCATTACTTTGCAGAGTTTCCATCTCGAGGCCTGATGTTTGAAAAATGTGTCCATGCCTCTGGTGAAGAGGTTCTGATATGAGTGCTATAAAATTGAGATACTTTCTTTTTAATACAATGAGTTTTCTAACAATGATGCTCTTGCTTTCTCAACATATATCATGTTTATCTGAATCCAAAAGCACAGCTGAGAAAAGGCTGGAAGATCCTGATATGTAGAATAAGAAACTCAATGTAATTTGGGCATGCAATGATAAGCATGTTAACATTTTTGTAGCTTATATGTATGTATTCACTCATCGATCAATTTATAAATCAGTTTCTTTCATTTTTGATAAATGCATTTTAAACATTTAGTACCTGTACATATGAAGAAATCTCCCTTCATATAAATAAACCTACTTGCTTAATATTTCAAGTTGCTACAATCTTCATTTACATGTCTCAAAATAATGCTAGCCTGTTAAAATATTAATACAGCCACAGACAATCTGGTAATGATGATAATCATAATCATAGCTGATGATTATTAGGACTCACTATGTACAAGGTAATGTATCTACTATATCTCATACTATCTAATAATTAAGATGACATTATTTGTTAAAGTGTATCCTTTTTTGTTTAAAATTCTATTTATTTTAGGCAGAGATAGAGGGTGGGCATGCGTGAGTTGGGGGGGATGGGCAGAGGGAGAGAGAGAATCTCAAGCAGAACCCTGCTGAGCGTGAAGCCGCATGTAGGGTTCCATCAATCTCATGACCCTGAGATCATGACCTGAGCCAAAACCAAGAGTCAGATGCCTCCCAGGCACCCAGTGTTAAAGTGTATTCTTATTTCCATTTTACAGAAGTACAGTTAATGAAAAAACTTGCCCAAAGTTACACACATTGAATAGGATTCAAATCCAGGTTCAAAGTCTGATTCTAATTCAAACTATATGTATAAAGATATGTTAGAACAAATAAGCTAATTCCAACTTGATGAAAGGACACTACAAAATAATTCAGAGGATTAGAAGCCATTTCAGGAGGAAGAATGTCTTCAGGAAGAGCTTATAAGAAGGAAGAAATGTCCTTTTCAAGGAAGAATTCCTTCAGACTTTCTGTGGTAAGGTAACTAGTTATTTTGACTATAGAAGAATTTCGTTAGTGTCCCCCTGTCTTTATGAGTATTAGGAGATCAATGAATAGTGACATGTACTATGTTGATAACCATAATAGATAAGCTCTCAAGAATACTTCATTCAAAACCCAATTTACCAGTTAGTTGCACAAGTCACACTAAAAATGCTCAAAATAGCAATTGAGCTGGAATCTAAGAATATTAATCAACACTCTAGTTTCTAGGAGACATTCCTACTAATGAGAGCACAGACCAAAGGATGAATGAGGAACCAGCAGTCCGCAGCTCAGAGTCTAAGTTCTGAAATAGAATAAGGCTTGAGACTCAAGAAAAAGGTATTTATACATCTCAGTGATAGTCCTGGACTGAAAGACCCCAGTCCTACCCCCACTTGAAAATTTTACTATCTGCTCCATTCAATTGCCAGAAAACTACTTTCCAAGTCACAAAACTCCCCTATGATCTCGGAAATTATTATTTTTGCAACCAATGGGCCAAAGATTCATTAGTACACACCCACCACCAGCTATCCTTGCACTGGTTAAATTCCTCTTATATCCAGAAACAAAATTTGGAGTTGTAATTGTCCTTACGTTGAATGCAGGAGATATGAATTGTATTAACATCCAAGTGAACGTAAGAAGATCCATGTGCTGGTTGAAGAGCAAACCACAAACCTGGTGAGATCTCTGTTTGCTCTGAATGAATAATCAGAGGGGAAAAGATAGGAAATTTAAAACGGATACGAAATTTAAAATCTTCCCAGCCTAAAAGGAGGGGCACTTCATTCAAAAGATTAAAGAATAGAAGTTATAACATGAGACAATGTCAATGATGAGCTGTCAGTGAGACTTTTTAAAACATGTTAGATGCTGTAAGCAATCGGGCTCAAGTGCATGGATCATAGGAAGACACAATACTCCTAGTTTTTAGGGTTTTTTTTTCCTTTTCCCTAAAATATGAATTGTTTGCATTTCTTTATTGATTGATTAAGCTAACTTATATTTGAATGTTAATATCTTAATATTCAATTTTCATTATTGATATTTTGTTATTAGTCTTACTGATATTATATTTTCCAGAAATTTCTTAACTCTTCAAAGGCCAAATGAAGTTATGCTTACAAACTAGAAGTAAGCCATCCTTGGAACCAGTGTAAGAGGGAAAAGGTATAATTTAACAAAAACCTAAGAGACTATGTTGAAATGTAATCCTGTCTCACACAGTGGCAAGAAGCTTATGCTGTCAGGAAATTTTGGGGAGATACATGAAAACTCTTATTTAATTAATTATTAGTATTGAAATCTTTACCTTGACTTGGGGTCATCAAAATGTGTCACAATTGAGTTAATCTGTTATCAAATGCCTCTTCACATTAGCTTGCTGAAACACCCTTTGTGGCAGATGGCAGAAGACTCAAAGGTCAAAGATGGCATATTAAATGCTGAGCTTCTGAACATCTGGAATGCTTTTTAAAAAAGGGAAAAGAAGAAAGAAAAGTAAACATATGTAGGTGTCATTTGCTCTCTTTCATATTAACATGACAAAGTATACTTCCTTGCAAGTCAGCCAAGGGGATTTTGATTTTGATAGAATATATCACAGAAGAAGACATTCCTCCTCTCTCTATTACACCTGCACAGACAATTTATTTGCTACACCCTCAGGCAATGAGCAGTCTGATGGTGATGGAAGTCATCAGCATGCCCACAAGCACCATCTGTGCAGGAGCTAGGCTAATGAGCAAAGAAAGTAGGGGCTGGCGAGAGATCGGCAGTGAGGGGAGAGGGCAAGGTGGCTGGATTTAACTCCAAGCAATCCAGAGGTGGACTTTCATATAAAACACTAAGTCTCAGCCATGCCTGTTTATTAGGCTTCGAAGGGCAGCTATTTAAGACTTTCAATGCTCACACCTTATTCCAGATCAATTGATTCCAAATCTCTAGGGATGGGGTCTAGAGAGATGTATTTTTTTTCAAACTTTCCAGATTATTTTTTTTAAGATTTTTATTTATTTGTCAGAGAGAGAGAGAGACAGAGAGAGCACAAGCAGGGGGAGCAGCAGAGGGAGAGGGAGAAGCAGGCTTCTCACTGAGCAAGGAGCCTGATGTGGGACTCCATCCCTGGACCCTGGGATCATGATCTGAGCCGAAGGCAGACACTTAACTACTGAACCACTCAGGCATCCCATAAACTTTCCAGATTATTTTTATGAGCCATCAATTATGAGAACCACTGATAGAGAAGGTAACATGCTGAATTCACTCTGCTCTGTACATCCAGGTTTGGGTACAACGCACAGGACATTGCTATTCAAGTGTATTTCAGGGACTGCCAATATCACCCTCACCAAGAATTGTTAGGATTCAAGAAACTTATTACCCGCCCTAGACTTGCTGCAGCTTAACAAGACCCGTGGATGATTCATATTCACATTAGAGTTTGGAAAAACATTCAATTAGGATGTTGCTTTTTAAATCATGGAACTTGAAAAATTGCAAATCAGAGCATTTCTTTTCAAATTGTGGAAATGACTTAAGGTAATTCTTTTCAAATTGTGGAGATGACTTAAAGTAGGAAGTACTATGTAATTCATTCTGTCAATCATTCAATAAAAATGTGTAGAATACTGGGGCGCCTGGGTGGCTCAGTTGGTTAAGCAACTGCCTTCGGCTCAGGTCATGATCCTGGAGTCCTGGGATCGAGTCCCACATCGGGCTTCCTGCTCGGCAGGGAGTCTGCTTCTCCCTCTGACCCTCTTCCCTTCGTGCTTTCTATCTCTCATTCTCTCTCTCTCAAATAAATAAATAAAATCTTAAAAAAAAATGTGTATAATACTATGGACTAGGCACTAGAGTGGATTCCAGGAACAAAATGGTGAACATGTACAGGTGGAGTCCCTATTCCCATATAATTGTACAACAAGCAACTGTGATAAATTCCAGAAAGAACATCTCTTCTCCACAAGCCCCTCTCCATCCCAAACTCCTTCAATGGATTCCCAGACTGCTTAGAACCAAATCCTAACAGCCTATCTCAGGTTTTCATGACCTGTGATTACTGCCAAGTAATTATTTCTTCTGTGCTTGAGCCACACTACATTTATTAACATTTTCTTCGTCTTGCTCTGATCTTTTCCTAGCCATTTTGTGTCCTTTGAAATGTTTCTTCTTCTGTCCTATCACCCCCATATTCTTAACCTCAGTAACTCCTTTTCATCACCCTTCTAGATAGATCAGTCTCCTTGGTTATAAGATTATTTCCTTCCAGATTACTGATCTAGAACTAAATTAAACGTCTTTTTTTTTAATTAATCATCCTTTTGTTGATGTAAACTCCACCTTCACCAGTAGATGCAAGCTCCATGAAAGAATGGATCATGCCTATTTGTGTTCATGCTGTCTTCAGTGATGAGCACAAATCCTAGCACATGCCACATGGTCAACAAATAGTTACTGGAATAGCTAATACACACTTGGATGAATGTAAAGGGGGCATTAGTGTCAAATATCCCTGAATGGTCAAATAATGTGAGGATTGGAAAATATCTGTTGGATTTAGTGATGTGGGCAAAACAAATACCAGGAATGCTACATATTTGAGCTGCATCTTGTTACTTCACAAGACTTACCAGCATACTGAGAGTACGAATTAGTTACACATTTAACCTCTTTAACACAGTGATTTTGGTATTTATTTGGTCCCAAAACCACTTGCCCAAAAAATAATTCCCAATGTTTCAGTCAATTATTCTGATGAATAATATTTGAGAAGTCCTGCATTACCATGAGAAGCCATGATCCCAATGCATGGGGGCATCTGATGTTCCTCCAGCATGTTGGCTCTGAACGCTTTCACCTTGAAGTACCACTCCCACTCAGATTTCACAGGGCTTGAGGTCAACAGAGAAGGAAAATACCATCTTATATAACCCAAAGGACTAGAGTCAACCAAATATTGGTAAGCTGCTCTATTGAGTTCCAAATCTTTTGATCACCTCAGACACATTTGCTCATCATTTAAGATGTTACTAAAATGTCATTTTTTGCCCATCCTCATCTCTGCTTCCATATTGTGCTACTGATGTAAACTGTGCTCACCTCTGAAATAGCACTTTGCATACTGTGCGGAAGTATTTCTTGCTTGACTGTACACTCCTTAAAACACAGAGACTTTTTATTTCCCCCCCGAGCTAGTCCAATGTTAGCATGAAGGCTCTTTTAAGAATTAATTATTTCCTGAATGGATGCATTAATTAATCCTCTGTTTACCTCTTTGTCTTTGGGAGCACTGCATCTCCAACACCAAGCACAGGCCTAACATCAAGAAGATACTCAATAAGTGCTCATTGAATCTTTATATAAATCAGGGAAAAACCAAACAGCCTCAGATTGCTCACCTCAGAAGTATTTCTGATGATGGAGACACCATCTATGAAAGCAACAAATCCATGACTTGATACATAATAAGGCAAAGTAGCATTATTACCTTATCTTTGAAATAACAAGGATGAATTTGGCCTGACATAAGTACAAAGCAGTTTTTTTTTTTTTCAGGTAACATAGGGACTTCACTTGTTATTAACCTCCAGTAAAAGAAATAACAACAGAGTTATCCCAAATTAAATTTGATCCTTTAGTGGAAATTATGGATAAAATTTGATAGAGCATAGGGGCACCTGGGGGCTTGGCTGGTTAAGCATCCAACTCTTGATTTAAGTTCAGGTCATGATCTCAGGGTCTTGTGATAGAGCCCTTCATCAGGCTCTGTGCTGAGCATGGAGCCTACTTAAGATTCTCTCTCTCTCCCTCTCCCTTTGTCTCTCCCACCCCTGCTCTTTCTCAAAAAAAATTTTTGAGGGGTGCCTGGGTGGCTCAGTTGATAAACGTCTGTCTTTGGCTCAGGTTGTTGGGCTCCCTGCTCAGCGGGAAGCCTGCTTCTCCCTCTCGCACTCCCCCTGCTTATGTTCCCTCTCTCACTGTGTCTCTCTCTGTCAAATAAATAAAATCTTTAAAAAAATTTTTTTGATAGAATGTACACTATTATATAGGATAGTTTGATGTTTTTATAATTAATAAATACCACTGGGGCACATGGGTGGCTCAGTCAGTTAAGCATCTGCCTTCAGTATCCTGGGATCAAGCCCCACTTTGGGCTCCCTGCTCAACAGGGTCTGCTTCTCCCTCTCCCTCTGCCTTCTCCCCCCTGCTTATGCTCTGTCTCTGTCTCTCACTCTCTCTGTAAAATTAATAAATAAAATCTTTAAAAAATTAAAAAATAATAAATACTACTTAGGGTACACCTTTCAATTATATATGTAGAAAGCTAGAAGCTAAGAGGAGAGAATTTTAAAAAGGTCAAAGTCTTCAGAAATGATCTCTCTTGCTTGAGAAGCCTGAGAGGGTGTGTGATGGATATTTAGTAGATCTATTTCCTGCCTACCATCTGATCTCATCACATCTATTTTCCTTAGGCGACTATGCTGAATTGACGTAACTGTTCATGTGGCTCAGAAGGAACAGATATCATTCTCTTTTTGTCCAGAAGTAGGTAGGCAACTCAGGCTTAGTCACACACAGCCAGTAAGATTTAGGGTCCATCCACTTTACTCATGGACTCCATATTTCGAATTCCCCTACTTGCTAAAATGCATTTGTAATACCCAAATAAACACTCCCAATGTTTCCTCAGTCATTCACAGACATGCACAGAACAGCAAAATGCTTGTCATCCAATGTATACATTCCCAGGTGAGGTCGAACATGATGAAGCTCTGACTTTGTTTCAGCTCTCCTACTATAAACGAGTTTCCTTTCCAAGGTCTATTTAGTGCCAAGTTTTTTTTTTTTTCACATTTTTGTGACTTTTGTTGGTGACTTTACTGTTTAAAATGGCCCCAAGCAGTAGCTGAAATGCTGTGCTATTGGCTATGAGTTTAATGTTTATGAATCAACATACATATTAAATAAGATGTATTTAAATAGAAACCCACATAAAGCAAGGTTAAATACTTATTGGTTTATCAGAATGCTGTGACCAGAGGTTCACAGGAACAGAACCTGTGTCCCTATATTTCACCTAAGAGCCATGGTTTAGTATTTGTTAATTCAGTGCTTGTGGCAACTGTCTAGGACATAGTTAATGCAAATAAAGAAAACTGACTGTATTTCCATGGACTTTTGTTTGAGCTCATTGGGAAGAGGCCTTTTCCTTTTCTTTTTTTTTTCTTTTCTTTTCAAGATTTTTATCTATTTATTTGAGAGAGAATGAGAGAGAGAGAGAGTATGAGAGGGGAGAGGGAGAAGCAGACTCCCCGCTGAGCAGGGAGCCCAATGCGGGACTCGATCCCAGGACCCTGGGATCATGACCTGAGCCGAAGGCAGATTCCCAACCAACTGCTCCACCCAGGTGCCCGGGAAGAGGCCTTTTTCTATTACATTGCTGATAGTATTGAACTCTAGTGCTGTTGGTAGCTACCTTCCTAAAGTCAGAGAAATCCTGTCTGAGAATAGAAGCAAGAGAAAAGAAATCAAAGTTAAGAGATAGAACAAGATAAAAATAGAGGAGGGAGAGGGAAAAAAGGAGAGAGAGAGAAAAAAAACATGAATGAGAAAGAGATACTGGGACTTGGTGCACATATGAACCCCTGGGTTTTAGCAGCGCTTAAAACAAATTTACCTCGGATTTTTTTAGTCCATAAGCCAATAAACCACTTCTTTCTTTTGTCTTTCTTTTACTTAGCTAATTGGAGCTGGTTTTCTGTTATTTGTAAATAAAGGAGTCCTAAAACAAAAGATGAATGTCATAAAACATTGACCATAGAGGATGGTGATCATGTTTTCTTCTTTCTTAGTTGCAAGAAAGAATCGACTAATAGTTTATTAGGGGTTTAGAATTTGTTGTCTGTAAAATAAATTCTAGAAATTGAATAGAAATTAAAAACTATAAATATTTTTGAGGGATGTTTCAGAATGATTTTCCTCTAATATTTTTAGAAAAGAAATGCAAATAAATGTGCTAGTGATGTGCTAAGAATAAATTTTGAAGTCATCTTTTTGTTTCAGTTAAGAAGAATTCATGTCTAATTAAGTACTTTAATGAAAAGATTGAAAGATGAGGATTAAAACATACCCACATTTGAATCTTGGTCTTTCTATTTACTAGTTTTGTGACCTTAATTTTTCTAGGCCTTATTTTCTTCATATGCAAAATGGGCATATAATGTGTACTTTGATTTGCACATAGTAGGGCCTCATTTTTTTCTTGAAAAAACAAATAATTGTAAGAATTAAATGAGGTATTATAAAGAGATTGGCATAGAGCCTTTAGCATCGTACCCTCAATTAAAAGTGGCTATCATTTATAGTTGTTCCTTTTATATCACATATCTCATACTTAAGAATATTTATGCAATGAGGTAATAGAAAGTAAAAAAAAACTGTGAACTTCCATTTTGTAATAAATATGTATTTTATGTCATTTCTGTTCTAGGCATTGTAGGATTTACTTGAGAGGATATAAGATAAAAATGACACCATTCATCTTCTCAAGGAGTTTGTCAACCAATAGAAAGTGTAAATATGTAGATAAATATCATTCCAGGTAGATTTTAAGTGCCATCCTTGACATACATAGTTGCAACATGTGTTGGATTCCTAAGGAAGAAAGGTATCTATATGGAAAATGATGAGCTTGAAATGAGGGCTGAGAAAATGAATCAGAATTCACCAGGCACGGGGGAGATCCCTCTCTGCAATAAGAGGTCCAGGTAAGGCTGTCGCCTCTATCACAACAACTAAATATGACCCAATAGGACTGAAATGAAAAAGCCCATGAGATAGCAAAGCAGATAAAACTTTCTTGTTGTTCTATTAAGAAATCAGTTGAAGAGTCTGAAAACTATAAGCTTCATAGGATAAGCTGATTCACAGCATTGTCTCCAAAGCCTTACTCAAACGTATGCATTATTATCTTCAATTTTTACTAAAAATGGGCATGAAAATGTTCTAGAATCTTCTTCTAAGAAAAGTCGCCTCACTGGATTTCTCTGCTCTGGAAATCAACATGAATTTTTCAATTTGCATTTCTTTTCAGTATTAAGGAACAAATTATAATACATATAAACATGTATGTTTTGGTAAATTTTACTTTTTTCCAAATGTTTCTCTCTGTGTGTTTTTAAAATTATAAATCAAAACAACTAATGTTAACTTCTGGTACTTTCTCAATGGCTGACTTTTTAAAAATTTATTTACCATCTACCCCCTATATGCTTCTCACCAGCATTTTCCTCCCCAAATTCACATTATCTATTTAAAATCTTCCAACTTTTCTTAACAGACACTACAGATTTCTCTTTTTACCCTCCTCTGTTTGGTAAAGAACTAGAATATCACAAAAAAGAAAGCACTACTAGGCTCAAGATTCTAGAGTTCTAGAGTTCATTCTAGAGTTTTGTTTTACTTTTTCCCAAAAAAACTTTAATACCTAATAATAGGTTTTATTGAAACATATTAGGCACTCCGTATTGTTCCTTAGTCTCCCTTATTCCACACTACCTTCCCGTTCCCTTTCCGCACGCATACTCCAGAACAACAGGATTGTGTAAAATAAGTCAAGTTTGAAACTGATCAAACAGGCTAGGTATATGTTACAAAAGCTGCTGAAGACTGTTTCACCCACTCTCAAATGAAAATATTTGATGGCAGGGGAGGAGAAGTTGGAAAACTGATGGAAGAAACGTGTAAAGGAAACACTAATTACCGTTGCACTTCTTAGCACCCGATCTCACTTTTGCCAAGATGCCAAGTCTCATTACTGGTGTGACGGTGGGCTAAAATGCTGCATATCCACATGTTTTTGTCCTGCTCCCCATAACTTCATTTTTATAATGAGAACAGTGGAAATATATTGGGAAGGACAAATCCATAAAATGTGTATCTGCTTTAACATCCTCTAATTGAGCTCCATGAAGGAGGAATTGTTTTTATTTTTTGAGGATCCCAAATGAATTGTAGAAGCATCTCAACAAGAAGTAGAGCAGGAATGACTTCCATGCTTGAAAGCCTCTTTGACAAACAACAACCAAGAAATGTGCACTCTTGTGCACATCAGTAACAGATAAGAAAGACAGCTGTTGGGTTGGCCTCCTCCCTTCCCTCAAACAGAGCTGCCAAGGGAGGCACTCTCTTGCAGATGTTTCCCACTGCTCAGGTGGGAAGTCAAGCCATGCAGGCATCACAGTAGGCATTGCAGTAAATCAGATAGCATCTCTTCTGGAAGAAGGCCAAGCTGCCCTTAAAGATGTTAGCTACAGCTCCTAGTAGCTCAGGGAAAAGGGATCCTTTTCAATCATTTCCAAAGACATCCCTCAAAGCCAGTGTTTTTGGCAGGAGGGGGTGACTGTTGGGTAACTTCTTGCTGAAGTTATAGAGGAAAAATAAAAGTCCTACATTCATTCCTCCACACTCTGATGCTGGGAAACAGATTCTGGGTCATGATTCATACAGTAAGGTCTGTCTTGACTTTCACTTTTTTCTCCTTTCTTCCCTGCCTCCCCTTGCAAAGCAAATAGTTTCAAAATTTGTAGTTGGGTGAAGGAAGACATCAATAAAAGCAAGATTTCAGGATAATCCACTACGAGTGGTGTTCATCCAATGGAAGCAATGGGTTATGGGGCAGAATGGACTCCTAGGTAACTCATATGTGTGAACAATCTATCTGGTTGACATAGATGAGAGGGGGAAATCTGGACCAAATTATTGGTTACATAGTCCTGGGGAAAAAATCATGGGCTTTATTGGCTGACAAATATGGATTGGAGCTTTAGCCCCATTATTAATTAGCAGTAAGAACTTAAGGGAGCCTCTCTGTGCCTTTGATGTCACTATAAAATGGAGAAGGTACTCTTCATTCGTAGTGCTATGAATCCTTCAAAAAATACTGCAAAACACTATACTAGTTTCCTATTATTGCTGTAAATAGTGATCACAAACTTAGTGGTATAAAATAACACACATTTATAGTCCAACAATTCTGGAGATCGGAAGTCCAAAAATTAGTCTTACAAGGCTAAAATTAAGGGGTCAGTAGAGAGGGATTCATCTGGAGGCTCCAGGAGAGAACTCGTTCCCTGCTTCTTCCAGCTTTTAGAGGCTGTCATCTGTCATTCCTTGTCTTGTGACCACCTTTATCCAATCTTTACTTCTGTCATCACATTATCTTCCGCCCTCTCTAACCTCCTACCTTCCTCTCATAAGGAACTTTGTGATTACATCACATACACTACAATAATCTACCTATCCCAGGATCATTAACATAATCACATCTACAAAGTCCATTTTTCCATAAGGTAACATGTCACAGGTTCCAGGAATCAGCATGTGGTCTTCTTTGCAGGGCTATGATGCAGCCTATCACAAATATGTAGCACAAGTATTAGCACAAACAGGCATGCAACAAATTTCAGCCCCTGTCTCCTCTTCTCCCATCAGAATTGAAGGCAAGGTGGACCTAATAGGTCTTTCACTCAATTTACCATCACCTTGAACAAAATTCTCAGAGGTCCAAAAAGAAATGCCAAAGGGATCCTCTAAGAGCAAAATGGGAAAGCCTTAAAAACCATAAGAAAGAAGTCTTATATTTATGGTGTATATTTGTCTCCTCCTTAATGAGTGTTTAGGGTCTGGTGTGTTTTCTACATCTGAGTTATGTTTGGGAAGCATCTGGAAGAAAACCAAATTATGTAGTCAATTTTAAGTACAAAACCATCATGAGTGAATTTTTTCACTCAGTGTGTCCTGAAACTAGATACAGAATGCCATTTGGATTTTGAAGATGAGAGAATAATCTTAGTTTTAGAGTTCAAGAGAATCCAGGTCTTGTGACATGAGGGAGTTGGAACTGCTAGGTATATTCAGCTTCTGATTTAATATTCTTTCAAATTGCACTGACATCATAATCATTTATCTTCAAGGAAAGCAGAGGGAGGCCAAAATAGTTTCAGTTTCACTCTGTTTTAATGGTAAATTCCTATCCTTTTGCTGGTGTCCGTTATAAAGTGATCATTCATACTGCCATCACATGAAATGAACCAACTAAATCAAAATATTTTTCATAGGGGAGTAGCCTAGGGAAGTGAAAGAAACAGCATGCTGGACTTCTCATGCTGGGCTATTTTTGGATGGCCTTCTTCAAGGATCAATTTAAAGCTAACTTCTACAACAAAACTGTTTTCAATGAGGCAGAAAAATATGCTGAACCCACACATACTTAACAAAAGTAGTCAGCTGACTGCACCTGACTTAACTGTACAAAATACAGCATTTACTCTCCATAGCATAATAGCTATCAGGAGTAGTAATAATGGGGATAATGCATAACTAATTAGCTCACTGATTCATTTACTCATTATTTTGTCGAAGATCTCTAACCAAACCTATTATTTTTTCATTCATCATTCATGTAATCGTTCATTTTTCCATTTTCTCAACAACCAATTTGTATATTTATTAATTCACTCATTTAACAAAGCTACATTGAATATCTCACCTCTGTTTATATTACTTTGGGTACTGGAGATACAAAAAATAATCAAATAGATGTGTGCTCTAGAAACCCATCTTTTGGGCCATTCTTGTTAGAAGTCTCTAAGAAAGGAACATAGGAGACGAACCAGGAGAGACAAACTGAGGGTTCTAGAGGGGAGAGGGGTGGGGGGATGGGTTAGCCTGGTGGTGGGTATTACGGAGGGCACGTTCTGCATGGAGGACTGGGTGTTATGCACAAACAATGAATCATGGAGCACTACATCAAAAACTAATGATATAATGTATGGTGATTAACATAACATAATAATAATAAAAAAAGAAAGGAACATAGGTTTCAGAAGTAGGATGTTTTGTTAATAATCCACTGATGATCACCTTAAGTATAGGCAGATAAATTGTGATATCAAAGAGATTAATTCGGTGATTGGAAATCTGACTTCAGGTCATTCAAATGTGTAGGGCCACATTTTCAACTGTTGCATTTTTTTTTTTTTTTTTTTTTACCAGTACAAGACTTGTTGGAGTGTTTGAACTCAAAATCTATGCCCTGTGTATTAATCTGTGATTAATTCTGTTACTAGTCTCAGAAAAATATGAGTTTTTTTCCCCAGCCAACTTGTTTTTATACTGGGCAACATCACTGTGGAAGACATTATATGGTACCATCTCATACTTCACTGGCCAGGCAAGTGTGAAAACTAAATTTGGTTTGAAAATAGGAATTGGTGAACCTCTCTGGGCTCCTGAGCAAGGTCAGAGTAACTGTCACTAAAATAACAGTCTCTGGCTTTGTGTTCTCAAAATCAGTATTTGACATAATTACAATTAGCTAAGAGAACCAGGTCATTGGATTCTTGACTCTCTATATCAGGCCATCATTTGTATTTTTGAAGCCTGATTCACTACCATCCCAACCTACTCTCCCTTTCCACCAATATCTTTCTCTATTCCTTAATACTCAGATTCGTACATGAAATTTCTTCATTCCTCAGATATTTTAATATTTCTTTCCTTGATCCTATCTCCACAAAGCTATATTTTTCTTGCCTCTCATCCTTCTAGCATTCCCTGAGAAGAATTAACTAATAACATAATTTTTAAGAAGTTGATTTATCATTCTTCTCCCTATTCTTCACATATGTACAGTCATGAGTTTGTTAGAATCTAAAGAATTATCTTTTATGTTTTCATATCTCCCATTGCTCTAACCCTAATGTTGAATTGATGAATGTATTAGTAGAAGACTGTTTGAAAGTCCTTATGATAACTGGTCAGATACCTCTATGACAATGAACCATTAGTTATATCAGAGTTCCTGGTGTTCTGACAACTCCTGCACATCAAATGCTAGAGTGCCCTACCTCCCTCACTTTGCTCCTTGGTTCTTCTTGTTTGCAGGAAATGCTCAAACTCCTGTGCAAAGTTATAAGGCTTTTTACAATGAGGCCTGATAAAAGGTATGTTCTTGAAAATGAGAGGTTATAATTTTAGTTTTGGAAATAAGAAAGTGGACAGAGATGGGGGTACTTGTATGGTTCAGTCAGTTGAATGTCTGACTCTTGATCTTGGCTGAGGTCTTGATCTCAGGGTCCTGAGTCCAAGCCCCATGCTGGGATCTATGCTGGGTGTGAAGCCTACAAGAAGGAAGGAAGGAAAGAAGGAAGGAAGGAAGGAAGGAAGGAAGGAAGGAAGGGAGGGAAGAAGGAAGAAAGGAAGGAAGGAAGAAAGAAAGAAAGAAAGAAAAAGAGAGAAAGAGAGAAAAAGAAAGAAAGAAAAAAAAAGAAAGAAAGTAGACACTAGAAAGGGAAATAAGAGTCCCAAACAAAACAAAACAAAAACTGAATTTCTAGTAATATTGCATTGATTAAATATAAATGGTATTCTAGGCACTTGTAAATACTTCATATGTTTTAACCAAATTAATTATTCGTAATAACCTTATAATGTAAGTATTATATTTCCACTGAAACTCTGAGACACAGAGGTTAAGTCATTCTGCCCAAGTCACATAGCAAGTGTGGAGACAGGATTAGCTTCCAAATATTTGACTCTAGGCACCATGTTCTAAATGATTAAGCATTATGACCATAGAAAGAGAAAATGGGATGACATGATTATTATGGTCATGTATACAAAAATTGGTATAACAATGGGTTCCTGCATGGGTTATGGAAGGTAAGTTATGGAAGGATGGGTACTGGTATAAATTATGCTTCTATGTTTTTGACAAAGAAAGGAAAAAAAAAACTCAGTTCCAAATATTTAAATATCAAAATCAGAAAAAACAAAAATGGATGACAGACTTCTAATGACCTTGATTTTGAGACTTTGACACCACCTCTGACTTTGGGGTGAATATGTTAATGAGATGATCCATTCCATTTGGAAAGCCAGTAATAGATTATCAGAATAAATTGATCACTGAGAATTTCAAGGCTGAAATGTTTATTTTGGTCAACCCTAGCCTTAAAATCTTTGAAGTCTGGACAAATATATTTACCTAGAAAAAAAACTAGTTATTTACGAGTTAGGTGAAAGGTAAGAGATAACAACAAACTGAAGGAAGTAATTGCTAAGACACATTTCTCACCAGTCTGCTCTCTGCAAAATAAGTGTGTGTGTGTGTGTGTGTGTGTGTGTGTGTGTGTGTGTGTGTCTGTGCGCAAGCACATGGGTTTTTCCCATTCATCTGGAACAATTGTCTAAGTTTTTGGTTCTGCTTTGGAAGCTAAGGAATGTGTTGAGTTTTGGAATTCCTTTCATGTGGAAGGAATCCAGCTCCTGAGGACTGTTGATGATGGACAAACACTGCACAGAAAGACCATAAGAAAGACTTCCATTTTCAGTTTGCTTAAGTAATCTTGATAGAAGCACCCAAATATAGTGTTTTCTATGAGTATGACAGGAGCTTCTTGGGTCAAGAATAAGCAGTTGACATAAATTCCACTTTAATGAGCTTAAGTG
Source organism: Callorhinus ursinus (assembly GCF_003265705.2). Taxonomy (NCBI): domain Eukaryota; kingdom Metazoa; phylum Chordata; class Mammalia; order Carnivora; family Otariidae; genus Callorhinus; species Callorhinus ursinus. Next base: position 15,321,956 of record NW_027397066.1, on the reverse strand, counting down.
TATTTTCCCAGGGCGCATAACTTGCTAAACAGTCTTCAATGTTTACTACTTTGAGGTATCAGATACTGTTTTTCTTCCTTTGTGTTCCAATACAACTTTCTACCAAAAAAAAAAAAAAAAAATTACTCTGTGCCATAGAAATGCTATGAAAACAGAAACTGTCATGGTCATTGTTCTGTTATTGGCACTTATTGATACCTGGTGATCAATGGAAAGATGGCTGAGTAGATAGATGCCTGAATGAATAATATATGAATGACATGCTTTTGTCCAGATTTGGAGTGAAACCAGTAGTATCTTTTTATAAGATTCAGCAGCCCCCAAATATTCTGACCCCATTTTAGATGTACATTAATTTTGTAAACATGATCTATGCATATTGTTGGAAAAGGAAAGAGATTTGAATGTTCTATTTCATAAATGATCAGAATAGGAGACAAAGAAAGTCAATAATTAGGAGCCATCGTGAATATACTAGAAGCAGATTGTAGTGGACATGATCAGAAGAAATTGAAGTAGGATTCCATTTTATTGCTGTTTCTTTTATTATGTTTTTTTCTTTTCCTGGTGTTTTTTTTTTTAAGATTTTATTTATTTATTTGACAGAGAGAGAGAGATAGAGAGAGCAGGAAAACAAGCAGGGGGAGTGGGAGAGGGAGAAGCAGGCTTCCCGCCGAGCAGGGAGCCCGATGCGGGGCTCGATCCCAGGACCCTGGGATCATGACCTGAGCCGAAGGCAGATGCTTAACGACTGAGCCACCCAGGCGCCCCTGTTTGTGTGGGTTTTTTTAATTTTAATATCCTATCATTCTCCAACTCAGAATTTCACAATGGCTTTGCATGGATTTATAAATAGCATCCTAACCCTTTAACCTGGCTTAGAGAGCCACACTTACCCTGGTCCCTGTCCACGTCATTGGGCTTATCTCATTCTATATCCTACTGTGCTCCATGTTTTCTCCTCAAGGCTTTTGTACTAGTTCTGCCTGGAATCCTCCCCCCTCATCTTCACTTACCTGGAACCTCCTTCATCTTCAGGTGTCAACGTCATTAATTCCTCAGAGAGGCCTTCCTTGAACATTTTCCAGTCTCCCAGTCACTCAGTATCATATCATCCTATTTTAATTCTCTGCATAAATCTCAAGATGTTGGAGATGGCACATGTTTGCAACCCAGTTGAGCCTGAGTGTCAGGCATCTCAGTCCTGGTAACAGGTATGTAGGTAAAGAAACAGTCCTGGAAGTCTTCCTCCAGTCCCAGCTGTTCTATATCTCAAGCATTCATGTTATTCCATGGGACATATTTTCAAAATTCCTGACTTACAGAATTCCTATGTTTGCTACACAGAAATTATCTTTTTTATTTTAATGTTTTTAAAAGTCTCTGTCTCCCCACAAGAATGTCAGTTCCATAATGGCATGAATTTTATTTATTGCTATAACCTTTATACCAGTGCTGGGCACATAGTAGGCATTCCATAAGTATTTGCTAAAATGAATAAACTACTTTGTTAACTGAGCTGGACAATTTTACATTTTTTACTCTCATCAAATCCATTTGATGATTCTGTATAATATTATTCCCATTTTACAGGTGAAGACACTAACTATTAGAAGAATCAAATAGTTTTCTCAGGCTGCAGAAGTAATAAACTATACAATTAGAATGTGAACTAATTCTGCTTTAACTCTTTCCCAAGTCTTAACAAAATAAATTGTTGGATTAACCTGTTCTCCAGATATACCTTCAACTTTAAGTAACAGAGTGCTGAAAAGCAGAGAATCTGGAGCTGGACTGCCACAATTCAAATCCCAATTCCTACACATTTATTCTGTGCCTTGTCTCAATTGTCTAATTTCTAAAATAAGAGTTATAAATTCTGTCTAATACCAAAGCTGGTTTGAAGACCAAATGAGTAAATATAACTGAAACAATTATACCAGGGCTTGGCACATGATAAATACTCTGTAAACACTATCTTCAATATTATTATCATTGTATTGTATGATATTTATGAATGGTTCAATATATTCCCTGATAACCAGATATTATTAATAAAATATTTGCTGATATTTTGTATGTAAAGTATTTTTCGTAACATAGATCAAACATAATATGTATCCATGTTATAAATGGAATGATTTTAACTACAAGGAAGGTATTATCCTATTTTCTGATACATGTGGCCTACCTGAGTGTTGTGAATTTTTGTCATTGTTGTTAACTAGGAAAAGGTTTTCTCTGAAATTAAGTGTTACACATATGGTTTAGACTTGGGTACTGTCTTGGAGGTGATGTCAGTCAGCTCTCACATTTTTTTAAGTAAGGACACCAACGACGAAGAGGGACAGGTCTCATCTAAACTCACACTGGCGGGCGCCTGGGTGGCTCAGTTGGGTTAAGCGACTGCCTTCGGCTCAGGTCATGATCCTGGAGTCCCAAAATCAAGTCCCACATCGGGCTCCCTGCTCAGCGGGGGGTCTGCTTCTCCCTCTGACCCTTTTCCTTCTCGTGCTCTCTGTCTCTCATTATCTCTCTCAAATAAATAAATAAAATCTTTAAAAAAATAAATAAATAAAAATAAATAAACTCACACTGGCAATTTGTACTTGAGCCAGAGCAAGAGCTGAGGTGGACTGAACGCTCTCCCAGTGCTTTCCAGCCCCACCATGCTGCTGCAGTGCAAATATGTCACTGTTGATAGAGAAAAGCTTTTCCAGATAACTGGTTATTCAAATGTGTGCAACATCTGCTTAGTACTCTATGCAGGGTAGAAACTCAACAAGTGTCCATCAAAAGCCCTACATTCTACCCTTCATCAGTAAAAATTATAATAACGATTCTATAGCAAGTTAGAGAAATACCTGACTCTTCTAGGTTAATCTCAGGTCATGAGAAGCAGCCCACACTTAGAAGAAATTGAGGATATTGAAGGATATGAGATAGATTTAAAAGAGTGTGCCTCTGTCATGCTTCTGAAACTGTAATTAGTGGCCTGAAGCTACTGGCCACAGCAGTCTGGAACTTCCTACAGCAAACAGCTGTCTTCCTTTTTTAGGAAGAGTTATATAAGGCATGCAAACCACATGGATTTCCTTTGAAGCAGCTAGAACTTTTGTCAATATCATCTTTTATCTCCTTCTTTCCCTTCAAGTCCTCTGAGAAGAGATCTTATCAAAGAGGGAATCAAAGGAAGCTTCTGGTGTTACTATTTCCCAGACAACTTTCTGGAATTCTTAAAACATGGAACCAGATTTCTGACAGTCATGATGTGGTTTGCACTGGTGTTTTCTCCCTGATGATGTCTCCATAATATCTTCAGGCTGTGTTGGACAAAAGCCAAAAAGAGTTTTGACCTATACCCTGTGTTTTCAGGAGTTGAAGATCCATGTCGTCCTTATGAGCATGTAAATACTGCTTGTTATTCTTCTTTCCCTGAGGCATGTTTGTGGACTCATAGGCAAATACAAATAGGCAAACTACCTCTCTATTTTCAGCAGAACTCAAAAAATCATTCTGCTTTGACATAAGAACTTCAAAAGTTCTCTCAGTTATAAAAATCTGGATCACCTCTTAATTATACCACAGAAAGAAATAAACATGGCAATATTGCCAGAATAGCTACTGCCAAACACAGAAATTTTATATGATAGCATTTCACAAATAGAGCACTATCAAGAGAAACATTTTTTTTTTCACAAATACCCCACTTGTGAACTTAAAATGAGTCTCTAGTGTGAAAGTGTTTCATGGTTGAAAATACAAATCAGGCAGAGCAAGATGGCAGAGGAGTAGGAGACCTGGATTTCGTCTGGTCTCAGGAATTCAGCTGAATAGGGATCAAACCATTCTGAACACCTAAGAACTCAAGAGGAGATCAAAGAGGAGAGTAGCAACAACTCTCTGAACAGAGAAGCGACCACTTACTGGAAGGTAGGACGTGTGGAGAAGTGAATCCGAGGCGATATTCAGGAGGATAGACAGCGGGGGAGGGGCCTCCGTCAGCCGCTTCTGGCAAGTGCTAGAGCCGAGGAGCACAAAATCGGAACTTTTAGAAGTCGGCTCCGCTGAGGGACGTCGCTCCAGGGGCTAAGCGGGGGGTGGAACCCTCCCAGGACAGTATGGTCTCAGGACCCTTGGGGTCACAGAAAGACCAGGGTTGCCTGAGTGCAGCAGAGCTCCCAGGTATCAGAGCGGGGAAGCCGGCTGCAGAGACGGAGCCGAGGCGCGGGCTCTCAGCTCGGGGTGGCCATAAACGGTGATCCGCGGCCCAGTTAGGCCACTGCACCTCCAGCAGGGACCCAATAAGTGGCAGAGCCGGGGAGATTCCCCTTCCTCCCCCGGGGGGAGCAGCGCAGGAGCGCACCGCAGGGATCTGCTGGGTTTGGAGACTCCACACGGGGTTGGGTGCCAGAGATAGAAACGCTCGGTCACAGGCCGGGTGAGCATGGAGTGTGGCCGGAGACGGGGGAGACGGGAGTGATTGACTGCTTTTCTCTGGGGGGTGCACTGAGGAGCGGGGCTCCGAGTTCTCAGGTCCTCCAGGCAGAGAGTGGGAGGCCACCATTTTCACCCTGGTCTTCCAAAGCTGTATGAAGAGCTTGCAGGGAACAAAAGCTCCTGAGAGCAAACCCGGACCGACAAGGGTGGGGCAATTCTGCCTCCAGCAAAGACATTTGGGAACCCCGGCAACAGGCCCCTCCCCCAGAAGATCAGCACGAACAGCCAGCAAGCCAAGACCAAGTTTACCGATCAAGGAGAACGGGAGAACTCCAGCGCTAGGGGAATACTGCACATAGAATTCATGGCTTTTTTACCATGATTCATTAGTTGTTCAAAGTTAACTTTTTAACTGTTTTTTGGGGGTTTTTTTTTGAATTTTTCTTTTTCCCTTTTTCAACCAACATCTTATCAATCCCTTTTTTAAAAAAACATTTTTTATTTTTCATTTTTAGAGTCATATTTTATCCCTTCATCGTGTTACCCTTATTTTTGGCATATATATATAAGTTCTTTTCTCTTTAAAATTTTGAGATACAGTTTCTTCTAACAGATCAAAATATACCCTAAATCACTAGTGTATGGCTTTGTTCTAGTTTCCTGCCTGATCACAGTCTCTCCCTTTTTTTTCTTTTCTTTTCTTTTAATCTAATTCTTCGTTCAAACAACTTCTTATCTTATCAATTCCGTTTATAAAACCTTTTATACTTTTCATCTTTACAGTCATCTTCCATCCCTTCATTGTATCAACCCTTATTTTGTACATATATGTCTTTCTTCCTTTAAAATTGTAGGAGACACTTTCTTCTAACAGACCAAAATACACCCAAAATCTAGTGTGTGGCACTGATCTATGCACCAGCCTGATCATATTTGATCATATTCTGTTTTTTTTGTTTTGTTCGGTTTTTGTTTGTTTTTATCTTTTTCTTTTTCTTTTTTTTCTCTTTCTTTTTTCTTTCTTTCCCTTTCTTTTCCCCTGGTTTCAGGTCTTTTCTGATTTGTATAGAGTATATTTGCTGGGGACGTTGTTAACCTGTTAACATTTTGTTCTCTCATTCATCTATTCTCCTCTGGACAAAAAGACAAGATGAAAAAAGTCACCTCAGCATAAAGAACAAGAGGTGGTACCGTCTGCCAGGGACCTAGTCGATATGGACATTAGTACGATGTCAGACCTAGAGTTCAGAATCATGACTTTAAAGATACTAGCTGGGCTTGAAAAAAGCGTGGAAGATATTAGAGAAACCCTTTCTGGAGAAATAAAAGAACTAAAATCTAAACAAGTCAAAATAAAAAAGGCTATTAATGAGGTGCAATCAAAAATGGGGGCACTAACTGCTAGGATAAATGAAGCAGAAGAGAGAATCAGCGATATAGAAGACCAAATGATGGAAAATAAAGAAGCTGAGAAAAAGGGAGATAAACAACTACAGGATCACGAGGGCAGAATTCGAGAGATAAGTGATACGATAAGACGAAACAACATTAGAATAATTGGGATCCCAGAAGAAGAAGAAGAGAGAGAGAGGGGGGCAGAAGGTATATTGGAGCAAATTATAGCAGAAAACTTCCCTAATGTGAGGAAGGAAACAGGCATTAAAATCCAGGAGGCACAGAGAACCCCTCTCAAAATCAATAAAAATAGGTCAACACCCCGACATCTAATAGTAAAACTTACGAGTCTCAGACAAAGAGAAAATCCTGAAAGCAGCTTGGGAGAAGAGATATGTAACCTACAATGGTAGAAACATTAGATTGGCAACAGACCTATCCACAGAGACCTGGCAGGCCAGAAAGGACTGGCAAGATATCTTCAGAGCACTAAACGAGAAAAATATGCAGCCAAGAATACTATATCCAGCTAGGCTATCACTGAAAATAGAAGGAGAGATAAAAAGCTTCCAGAACAAACAAAAACTAAAGGAATTTGCAAACACGAAACCAGCCCTCCAAGAAATATTGAGAGGGGTCCTCTAAGCAAAGAGAGAACCTAAAAGCAGCAAAGAGCAGAAACGAACACAGACAACAGACAGTTAACAGTCACCTTACAGGTAATACAATGGCACTAAATTCATACCTTTCAATAGTTACCCTGAATGTAAATGGGCTCAATGCCCCAATCAAAAGACACAGGCTATCAGATTGGATTAAAAAACAAGACCCATCAATATGCTGTCTGCAAGAGACTCATTTTAGACGCAAAGACACCCCCAGATTGAAAGTTAGGGGGTGGAAAACCATTTACCACGCTAATGGACACCAAAAGAAAGCTGGGGTGGCAATCCTTATATCAGACAAACTAGATTTTAAAACAAAGACTGTAATAAGAGATGAGGAAGGACACTATATCCTACTTAAAGGGTCTATCCAACAAGAAGATCTAACAATTGTAAATATCTATGCCCCGAACATGGGAGCAGCCAATTATATAAGGCAATTAATAACAAAAGCAAAGAAACACATCAACAACAATACAATAATAGTGGGGGACTTGAACACCCCCCTGACTGAAATGGACAGATCAACTAAGCAAAAGATCAACAAGGAAATAAGGACTTTAAATGAAACACTGGACCAAATGGACTTCACAGATACATTCAGAACATTCCATCCCAAAGCAACGGAATACACATTCTTCTCTAGTGCCCATGGAACATTCTCCAGAATTGATCACAACCTAGGTCACAAATCAGGTCTCAACCGATACCAAAAGATTGGGATTTTTCCCTGCATATATTCAGAAGACAATGGTTTGAAACTAGAACTCAATCACAAGAGGAAAGTCAGAAAGAACTCAAATATATGGAGGCTAAAGAGCATCCTACTAAAGAATGAATGGGTCAACCAGGAAATTAAAGAAGAATTAAAAAAATTCATGGAAACCAATGAAAATGAAAACACAACTGTTCAAAATATTTGGGATACAGCAAAGGCAGTCCTAAGAGGAAAGTACATAGCAATACAAACCTTTCTCAAGAAACAAGAAAGGTCTCAAATACACAACCTAACCCTACACCTAAAGGAGCTGGAGAAAGAACAGCAAATAAAGCCTAAACCCAGCAGGAGAAGAGAAATAATAAAGATCAGAGCAGAAATCAATGAAATAGAAACCAAAAGAACAGTAGAACAGACCAACGAAACTAGGAGCTGGTTCTTTGAAAGAATGAACAAGATTGATACCCCTGGCCAGACTGATCAAAAAGAAAAGAGAAATGACCCAAATCAACAAAATCACGAATGAAAGAGGAGAGATCACAACCAACACCAAAGAAATACGAACAGTTATAAGAACATATTAGGAGGAACTCTATGCCAGCAAATTAGATAACCTGGAAGAAATGGCTGCATTCCTAGAGATGTATCAACTACCGAAATTGAACCAGGAAGAAATAGAAAACCTGAACAGACCTATAACCACTAAGGAAATTGAAGCAGTCATCAAAAATCTCCCAACAAACAAAAGCCCAGAGCTAGATGGCTTCCCAGGGGAATTCTATCAAACATTTAAGGAAGAATTAATACCTATTCTCCTGAAACTGTTCCAAAAAATAGAAATGGAAGGAAAACGTCCAAACTCATTTTATGAGGCCAGCATTACCTTGATGCCAAAACCAGACAAAGACCCCATCAAAAAGGAGAATTACAGACCAATATCTTTGATGAACATGGATGCAAAAATTCTCACCAAAATACTAGCCAATAGGATCCAACAGTACATTAAAAGGATTATTCACCATGACCAAGAGGGATTTATCCCTGGGCTGCAAGGTTGGTTCAACATCTGCAAATCAATCAATGTGATACAATACATTAACAAAAGAAAGAACAAGAATCATATGATCCTCTCAATAGATGCAGAAAAAGCATTTGACAAAGTACAGCATCCTTTCTTGATCAAAACTCTTCAGAGTGTAGGCATAGAGGGTACATACCTCAATATCATAAAAGCCATCTATGAAAAACCTACAGCGAATATCATTTGCAATGCGGAAAAGCTGAGAGCTTTTCCCCTAAGGTCAGGAACGCGGCAGGGATGTCCACTATCACCACTGCTATTCAACATAGTACTAGAAGTCCTAGCCACAGCAATCAGACAACAAAAAGAAATCAAAGGCACCCAAATCAGTAAGGAAGAAGTCAAACTCTCATTCTTTGCAGATGATATGATACTGTATGTGGAAAACCCAAAAGACTCCACCCCAAAACTGCTAGAACTCATACAGGAATTCAGTAAAGTGGCAGGATATAAAATGAATGCACAGAAATCAGTGGCATTCCTATACACCAACAACAAGACAGAAGAGAGACAAATCAAGGAGTTGATCCCATTTACAATTGAACCCAAAACCATGAGGTACCTAGGAATAAATTTAACCAAAGAGGCAAAGGATCTGTACTCAGAAAACTGTAAAATACTCATGAAAGAAATTGAAGAAGACACAAAGAAATGGAAAAACGTTCCATGCTCATGGATTGGAAGAACAAACATTGTGAAGATGTCAATGCTACCTAGAGCAATGTACACGTTCAATGCAATCCCCATCAAAGTATCATCCATTTTTATCAAAGAAATGGAACAAATAATCCTAAAATTTGTATGGAACCAGAAGAGACCCCGAATAGCCAGAGGAATATTGAAAAAGCAAAGCAAAGCTGGCGGCATCACAATTCCGGACTTCCAGCTCTATTACAAAGCTGTCATCATCAAGACAGTATGGTACTGGCACAAAAACAGACACATAGATCAATGGAACAGAATCGAGAGCCCAGAAATGGACCCTCAACTCTATGGTCACCTAATCTTTGACAAAGCAGGAAAGAATGTCCAGTGGAATAAAGACAGTATCTTCCACAAATGGTGTTGGGAAAATTGGACAGCCACATGCAGAAGAATGAAACTGGACCATTTCCTTACACCACACACAAAAATAGACTCAAAATGGTTGAAAGACCTAAACGGGAGACAGGAGTCCATCAAAATCCTAAAGGAGAACACAGGTAGCAACCTCTTCAACCTCAGCCGCAGCAACTACTTCCTAGAAACATCGCCAAAGGCAAGGGAAGCAAGGGCAAAAATGAACTATTGGGATTTCATCAAGATAAAAAGCTTTTGCACAGCAAAAGAAACAGTCAACAAAACCAAAAGACAACCGACAGAATGGGAGAAGATATTTGCAAATGACATATCAGATAAGGGCTAGTATCCAAAATTTATAAAGAACTTCTTAAACTCAACACCCAAAGAACAAATGATCCAATCAAGAAATGGGCAGAAGACATGAACAGACATTTTTCCAAAGAAGACATCCAAATGGCCAACAGACACATGAAAAAGTGCTCAACATCGCTCGGCATCAGGGAAATCCAAATCAAAACCTCAATGAGATACCACCTCACACCCGTCAGAATGGCTAGAATTAACAAGTCAGGAAACGACAGATGTTGGCGGGGATGTGGAGAAAGGGGAACCCTCCTACACTGTTGGTGGGAATGCAAGCTGGTGCAGCCACTCTGGAAAACAGTATGGAGGTTCCTCAAACAGTTGAAAGTAGAGCTACCATACGATCCAGCAATTGCACTCCTGGGTATTTACCCCAAAGATACAAATGTAGGGATCCGAAGGGGTACGTGCACCCCAACGTTTATAGCAGCAATGTCCACAATAGCCAAACTGTGGAAAGAGCCAAGATGTCCATCGACAGATGAATGGATAAAGAAGAGGTGGTATATATACACAATGGAATATTATGCAGCCATGAAAAGGAATGAGATCTTGCCATTTGCAAAGACATGGATGGAACTGGAGGGTGTTATGCTGAGTGCAATAAGTCATTCAGAGAAAGACATATATCATATGACCTCGCTGATATGAGGAATTTTTAACCTCAGGAAACAAACTGAGGGTTGCTGGAGTGGTGGGGGGTGGGAGGGTTGGGGTGGCTGGGTGATCGACATTGGGGAGTGTATGTGCTATGGTGAGCGCTGTGAATTGTGCAAAACTGTTGAATCACAGATCTGTACCTCTGAAACAAATAATGCAATATATGTTAAGAAAAAAAAAAGAAGAAGAAGATAGCAGGAGGGGAAGAATGAAGCAGAGTAAGTCGGAGGGGGAGATGAACCATGAGAGATGATGGACTCTGAAAAGCAAACTGAGGTTTCTAGAGGGGAGGGGGTGGGGGGATGGGTTAGCCTGGTGATGGGTATTAAAGAGGGCACATACTGCATGGAGCACTGGGTTGTATACGCAAACAATGACTCATGGAGCACTACATCGAAAACTAATGATGTAATGTATGGTGATTAACATAACAATAAAAAAATTTAAAAAAAAGAAAAGAAAGTACAAATCAGCTTCAAGATGGACTTCAGTCAGGATTCTTGGTTGTATTCAACCGAAAATTATTCTGGTTCATTTAAGAAACATAACACTGGAGAGAATGAATAAGAAGGCTGAGGATTGTGGTTCAGTCTATGCGGACACCCACAGGAAGGTCATCGTGTCTCATACAGGTAATGCTAGTGAAGACCCTCCTATGTGCTAGATATTGTTCAATGTGCACTAACACATTCAACCCTTGAATCAGTACTGTGCGATAACAGCTATTCATACCTCTACTTTACAGATGAAAAAACTGAAGCAGAATTATTAAAGCTTTTGTCCAAAAACATTGAACTATTGAATGGGAGAGCTGGGACAGCAGTAAAGACCACATCATAGGGACATTCTTTTCAGGATGCCTTCTTCTACTACAGACCATGAAGCGTTTGTCTCACCACCATCTTTACTGCCACTGGGCACTGGGCACTTGCCCACCACTTTGCATCTCTTGTTCCAGATTCAAATCTTGGACGTGGATAGCTCATGTACATGTCCTGTCTTCAGGGGATTCAGAAGCAAATATCCAGCCTTAGGTGGTTGCACTCACGCAATAATATATTTCTCAAAACTAGGAATGAAGTTCAGATGCTTAGAAGCCAAAAGAGCACAACAGTCACTGCCCTCTCTTACAGTAATACCAATAACCTTGGATGAGAAAAAGTCCTACTTAAAGACTACCATGCAATTTAGTTAAATTGCTGTGGATAACATTAATTGATTGCAAATGTAAATGACCTTGTTTCTAAAAAATACCATTTTGATTTCTATCCCAAGCATAAACAATGTATAATCAGTAAAAAGAAAAGCCAAGGAGAGTAATTGGATGCCTTGAATAAGTTCTTAAAAACCTGTTGAGAACTAATACTATGGGACTTTAATTCATAGCAATTTCTTCCAATATAAACTTGAATGTTAGATAATGCAAGAAGTGAATGGAGGGAAAGGGCTGAGAAAAAGAGCGAGCAAGCAAGATTTCTACTGCAAAATGCTTTTGACATGGTCCAGTTACTGCGTCACGACTTCATGTTTCTTAATCTTGGCAATAGAATAAAGTTCTCAGCAGAAGGACCTTTTTCAAGTCCAAAAACATGACACTTCAGAACTCTAACCATAACTTCTCTTTTTATGTCTACGGGATTTACAGTGTTTGCAGATGGAAGTAATTTAATACCAGGGTGATCTTTCATCTAGCCTGTTCTTTCAGTGACCTTATGTTTACTATAAGAAAACACCAACAAGGTGTCTGATTTCTTTATGGAAAAATGGCAACTATTTAAAACAAAAGGATTTTGTCCAGGAGAATCATAAATCTTTCACTGTTTCTGTAATTTAACAACAACAACAACAAAAAAGGCTCATTTGTTCTGTGAGGAGTGTTTGCCTGCAAGACAAGGCTAATTTGACTTTCTCATAAAAAATGCATTTTTTGAGGCGGGGGGAAGATAGCAGGAGAATAAAAAGTCACTGTTCCATCTATGGCAGAAGAATCAAGTCTTTTCATTTCCATTGCTTTGCTTCAAACTGTCCATAAGTTATCATTTTGAAAGAAAACTCTAGAATCCTTTCCAGCATTTCCCAGGATGCTTTAAAAATAATAGCAGGTTCTTTATGCCCTTCATACATCTCTGCTTCAGCATGTGTGGTTCCTGCTGATTTTAAAGCCTGTTCTGCACCCCAGAAAGCAGACTCTTCTTGGGATGAGAGAAGCTCTTGGTAACCACAGTAACACACCTTTCCAGGGAATTTTCCCATTGACATTTAATAGGTCGAGTAATAAATAATGGAATGAAATCTTTCAGCAGAAGACCAGAAGCTGCAACTGGAACAGTCAGGAAATGGAGAACAGCTGCCTTTAAGGTGATGAGATGCAAGATGCCTTCCTGTATTGGAGACAATCTTTCCAATAAGAGAGAGAATTTAAATCTGGAGTGTCCATTCTGTTTGCACCATAGATCTGGGAGATGAAAGTGCCAAATACTCTTACAATACTACATCCAAAAACATATTATGGACCCTAATCTAGAGTATGGATTTGGCCTTTGTGTATGAATAACTCATTCAGGAATTAATTTATAAATATGTATTTTATGATTTTGAGTGAATCCTTGAACAGGGTGAAATATATTATTTTAAACAGTAATTATGTGTTGAGTACCTAATGCGTGTCAAAGTGTGCTTATCCTTGGAAAGAGAATAGGGAACAAAGCACATGGAAGATATAGACCAGGAAGACACAATGTAGCAGCAGGTACTTGAAGGTTGAGTAGAATTTAGTTAGGTGAAAAGTGGGGAAAGGAGAAAGTCCCAGGTAGAGGAAATAGCTCAGGCCAAGGACTTAGAGCAGAGAAATCACGGTGTATTGGGGAACTGAAATTGTTTCAGCATGTTGGTCTCTGGCCAAAAAACATGTTCATTCAACATTCAAAAATATCTACTTTTTTGTTCTATGATAGAGCAGGAAGTGCTCCAGGTGTTAGGGTATGACTATCAGCAAAGAAGTTTCCTTGTCCTTGTGGAGCATATGACATAATCCTTCTTCATGGTCCCCCCCTTCCCTCCTCCCTCCAACCATATAGGGAAGAGGGGATGATTATTTTGCAACAGCAACCACTGAAGACATATTTTCTTAAGATTTAGGGGAGGTAGAAAATTATCCATTTTAATTTGTCTCAGTGGATATCTAGAATCCATAAAAATACATGGGGCCCCCCAAATATGCCAAGGACTATGCTGGTTTCAGGTAGTATAAAGATAAACTTGATTTATAGATTCAGGATAATCCCCATCAAAATCCTAGCCAGTTATTTCGTAGATATTGACAAATAAATTCTAAAGTTTATACAGAAAGGCAAAAGACCCCAAACTTTAAGTCTTACTATAAAACTAGAATAATCAAGATAGTGTGGTATTGGTGAAAGATAGACATGCATAGACATATAGACCAATGAAACATAAAAGATAACTGAAAACTAGACCCACATAAATATGATTCATGATTGCTCAAACTTGGAAGTAGCCAAGATATCTTTCCATAGATTAATGGATAAACAAACTGTGGTATATCCAACAATGGAATATTATTCAACAATAAAGAGAAGTGAGCTATTAAGTTTCCATGCAGTGGAAACTTAAATGCATATTGCTAGGTGAAAGAAGTCAATCTGTAGAGGTATACACTATATCATTCCAACTGTATGACATTGGGGAAAAGGAAAAATAATGGAGACCGTGAAAAGATTAAAGGTTGTTAGAGGTCAAGGATGAGGAAGGAAGGATGCATGGGTGGAGTAGGGGGGATTTTTAGACAGTGAAACTATTCTATATGACAGTGTAATTGTAGATACATGTCATAATATATTTGTAAAGACCCGGAGAATGTATGACACGGAGAATGAACCCTAACATAAACATTGGACTTGCATGGATAATTATGTTGTTTCATCAATTATAACAAATGTTCCACACTAAAAGGGAATGTTGATGGTGGGGAGGTAATGTGTAGGAGGGGAAGGTGGGGTATGTGTAAGTTCTGTGCTTTCCTCAGTTTTGCTATGAACATAAAACTGCTCTAAAAATACCAAAGTTTATTAATTTAAAAAGAAAAAAAAGATGAATAAGAAACTGTCCTTGATCTTAGAGAGTTTCTGGTGACTTAAGTTACCTCTCTGTCTATCATCTATCTATCTGCCTTTCTATCATCCATGAATCTATCTCTTTATATGTCTAAATTATGATTTCTAATAAAGAAATAAAGAAAACTCAATGTAAATACAGGAAACATAGATCAGGATTAATTCCCCTGTTCTTTGGTGGGTAAATCCAACAAAAGAGCTAAGGAGAAAAACTAACACTTGTATTGGACAGCGAAGGATGAATAGGAGTCCACTGGTTTAAAAATAGTAGAAAACAGAGAAATATTCTTTAGCCAGATGAGGAGACAAAAGGTCATCCTGGAAAGTGTAACTAGAGCATATGGTATATGAGAGGAATAAGGAAGAGATAAATAAAATGATTATTAGTCTAGAGCCAGACCATAAAGGGCCCTCTAGTTCTCAGGCACTGAGTGCTTACTCCTTGCAGGCACTGTGCCAGGCACCACCCATACCTCATTTTGTAAGTACTTAAAATGAATGACCCTGCAAAACAGGTACTGTTAGCTTGATTTTACTAAAAAGGACACTGTACTCAGGGACACGCACTAATTAGCCTGAGTGTTAAGGCTAGCAGATCGTGCCAAGGAACTCAGTGAGCTTCAGTGAGGCTGGGGAGGGGGATTGCTGTGCTTGCCTCTGCAGAAGAACATCAACTGGGGTGCTTTTTCAGACACCAGTAGCATTGCCTTCCACATCCTTATTCCAACAAACCAAGGAGATTCTAGTCCTCTCCTTGAACTGGAATGCCAGCTCTAGAATTCACTGTTAATGAAGCACAATATTCCTCAGATATTGAGGGATTGAAAATAAACAGAAAATCACAGTTGTATAGGCAGAAATGATATTGCAGAAGCTTATGTAGTAGTGGTGATGTATATAAATTTAGATCTTTGAAAAATCACTCCTGCTGTGTGTGTGTGTGTGTGTGTGTGTGTGTGTGTGTGTGTGTGTGGTGGGGGTATAAATTAGTGAAGACACTCCACTCCTGGCAAAGAAGTCATACAGGGGAGGACTTGTGGTAGGTAGGTAAGTGAAAGAGTATGGAGAAGTAACAAGAAGGATCCCTTCCTCTGAACATGACCCTACTCCATGCAAGCAGCTGATGAGACTTCACTCAGAGAATGGATGAAGGGTTTGGTTACCTCATGATGTGACATTAGTACTTTCTTATCATACAAATAATGAGCATTTGATAAACATTTTCTATGTTCCACATTTTTTATCTGATTTTTACAAATCAATAAGATGGAATAAAACAGACTCTAAGTGGTTCAAGGGATTCAAGTAGGGATAGTAACAAGAGAGAAACACAAACTTCCAGGCTCCAAAAGTTCAGTAAATCTGAGACACCGACCTGTGATTTGGGATCATTTTGGAAGTATTTCAGTGGTGATCTGTCTTGCTGAATATTTAATCTGGTATTATTTCAGAATGTTTTGCTGAAATTATTCCAATTACAGGTTTCTTTGTTTGTGTATGTACAAAAACATATACGCACACACATTCAATCAATAAGTCAGAAAACATTACTTGGATTCAAATAATATTAAATGCTTGTTTCCCCAACTGGGTTATGAGTTTTAGCAGTGCAAACACAATGTATAAATAGCATGTAGTACAGTGTCTGGTGTATATTAATCCTTAATAAATATCTGTTGCATAAATTTGTCTCCTTTTACAAGACAGTTTCCTAGAAACCATGTCGATGTCAGGCAAGAAGAGCCCGTATTTACTGTCTTTTTGTATCAGAGGAGTTGAAATCACAAAAGAAGCAATATACAGCAGCTGGGACTTGTCACATTGTCCAGTAGGCCATTCTTGAGTACGTGACTATGGTCCAATCCACTTTCCCAACACATAGCCTTTCTCTCATCTGGCTTCTTTCTGTTCCCATTCCCATGGTAAACTTTTTTTTTTTTTATTTAATTTAATTTTTTTCTTATAACTTGCTGTTGCATCAGCTACAGCTGCCCTTTACAAATCACCTCTAACCTTCACTTTTTGCCTTCGCTCTTGCTTACCCCTTTCTTGGCCCCATGTATCTGGCCCTTGGAGGCTTGTCTTTCTAATCCTCAGGATCTTAGGCCCTTCTCCTGGGGCAACCGGGATTTTCAAAGTTGGTCAGAACATAAAGATGTCCAGGGCGCCTGGGTGGCTCAGTTGGTTAAGCAGCTGCCTTCGGCTCATCATGAGCTCAGAGTCCTGGGATGGAGCCCCACAAGGGGGATTCAGCAAGGCGTCTGCTTCTCCCTCTTCCTCTGTCCCCCACCCTCATGCTCGCTCTCTCTCTCAAATGAATAATGAATAAATAAAATAGGAAATAGAAGTATACCTGTCCCTGGGGCGCCTGGGTGGCTCAGTTGGTTAAGCGTCTGCCTTCGGCTCAGGTCATGATCCTGGAGTCCCGGGATCGAGTCCCGCATCGGGCTCCCTGCTCGGCAGGGAGTCTGCTTCTCCCTCTGACCTTCTTCCCTCTTGTGCTCTCTGTCTCTCATTCTCTCCCTCTCAAATAAATAAATAAAATCTTAAAAAAAAAAAGAACATAAAGATGTCCAGACAGCTCTATTTTGTGGTGTTTAATAATACAGAGTGCTCAAATGTGTTCATTTGATTTATAAATACACAGTTTTGTCACTGAGACCCCAGGAAGGAAAATATTTATACAATTATATCTAGTTTTTGTAAAGATAATTTTACGTCTATTTAAGGTTATGAGTTCTTTAAAGAAGTACAACCTGATTTTTAGTTTTAAATGCTTTCAGAAAACTTTCAGTTTTATATGGAGATTGTTGCTTATATGGATATTACAGCCAGTTTTGTAAATAAAGACAAATGGCTTGGATTTTGTGGAAGTTATTTTAAAGTTGCTCATATTTTGCAAAGAAGGCCTAACTTTTTATTTAGCATATAATTATTCAAATAGCCAAGTAAAATGTATAGCTATGATTAATGGAACATTTATGAGAGCTGTTACTTTTTGTGAAAATACCAGAAACACAGAGTTTAGTCTATTACTGATATAGGAAACATCTTCCAACATTATAAATTATTTGGATAAGATAACATGCATTATGTTTTTTTTTTTTTTTTTTTTTTTTTCTCTGGGAAGCCAGGCCACTGTGAGCAGAAAACAGATTCTATGGCCACCGGCCCATAGAAACTCAGTGGGCCTCTCTGGCAGGGCATGAAGGAGTTTGATCCTTGGTCTAATTAGGCATACTCCCTCTGGGACTCTGCTTAGAAGTCAAAATTAAGGCTTTCCTTGTTTCCTTGCAGTGATGGGGAAATCCATTTCAATTCAGCAGCATTCCCTTGATTTGAACACATTTGAGGACTTGGAAACATAGCAGAGCAAGCTCAAGGGTTGCAGAGTGGAGCTGCCAGTTAGCAGAATTGGCAGGCACCCCTCCTAAGCTTTTTGGTTTAAAGAGGCTGCTTCCCTCCCACAAGGAAGAAGCCAGAACCATATGGACCAAACCCCAGGTGGCTCTCTTCCACGGCTTGTGGTTTCCCTGAAACTTATTCCCCAAGCTTGAGGCCTGCCAGAGATTCTGTGATGGCAGACACATACAGTCATAGTTTTGTAAAGCTGGTAGGGGAGAGAAACATGCCATTCAACCCCAAAAACATGAGTGGTGTACCTACTGTGTGTCAGGCATCTTCCTATGAAGGAAGAGGTGAAGATGCCATTGTTGTCACTCTTAAGTAGGTTAGTGTTTGGGGCTTATTCACTGCTGTGGTTGATCTATTATGCATTGTACAAATAGAAGGGGGATAAGGAGCAGAGAAACTCTGATATGACAGTATTATGGAAAATTAGAAAGAACACCGCACTTGGAGTCATAAGACTCTGATCTCTGGTTCCATTACTTAGGAGTTATGTGCAAACTTGACTGACTAATGAAAGACTTATTGAACTGTATATGCTTTGTTCACATTGCTAAGTTTTAAGGATACTAATATAAAGAAGATATGATCACTGACTTCAAGATGTTTACTATTATGCCACAGGAGTGTCATGTTTTCTCATTTATTGACTGTGTCATTATAATAGTTACTGCCCTTTCCATATCACTAAGCTATTTGGAGAAGCAAATTTGATAATGTACATGGAAAATGTTTTTAATTGTGAAAGACTGCATATGCATACATGGTAGATTTGTGTAGTTTATTATACATAAGTAATTTTCAAGGTGTGAAGTATCCAAACTAGTATATCTTGGTATTAGAAAACAAAACAAAACAAAACCCATTTTTGAACTTCCAGACCATTATTTCTTCCCTTACAGAAGTGCTTCTGGGAGTGTGGTCCTGGATCAGCATCCCCTGGGAACTTAGTAGAAATGCAAATTGCTGGGCCCCAGTTAGAGCTAATGAATTAGAAACTCTGAGGGTAGCATTCCACAGTTTGTTTTAACAAGCCCTCCACATGATTCTGATATAACCCTTCAAAGCAGAGGACCATGAATGTGGACCGTCTTCTCTTTCCCCATCTAAACCGGCATGCCGGCCAAAGTTAGTGCCATCCAGGCCAGCAGATTGTCCACATCTCCTCAGGTGTAGAAAAATTTGGATCTAAACAAGAGAAGGAGACTTACAGAGTCTAATTTATGCAAATGATAACTTCATATTGTTTCATCTTTTATTGATCAACAAATTTGTTCATAGCTTTCTGTTTTCCACATGGCCTTGCCTTATTCAAATGACATGATACATTTTTAAAAAATTAAAAAGCATATCCTGACATTGCTCTCAAGACCTGGAGCATAACTTTATCCATTTTCTACTCAAAGATCTGTTTCCTTTCTACCCCTCTATTTTTTATTGTCCTTTTGCCTTCGACTAAGAGCCTGAGAAGACAATGGGGGCTAATATGTTGATGCATTTTCCTCGTGTGCAAAGAAGGCTTTATTGAAAACTCTCCACGGGAAGTCTGTCTTTGTTTTACTGCAATTCCATAATAACCTGGTGACCTTGAAGAGGCAATTCTAGCTTAAAAGCTGAAACATCTTGCTGCCTGCCAAAAGTGAGAGGGACCTGCACTTTGGGATTTGTGGAGGTTTTATGTATTTGAAGGAATATTCCCTAGGTTATGTCTTCTTCAGAGACCAGAACCAAGGCATTCAGATACAGCTGTGCAGTGGGAAGCTGCTGGGGTGGATTCTTCATGTTCAGCTAATGGGTCCCACACAAACCTTACTGAGAGGAAGCCTACACACCAACGGTAAGAACGCAGGAGCTGAGCTTCAAGTGTTCCTTTGGTTTACAGTGCTTTCTCATTTCTCCACACGCTCTGATAGAATTAATTTGGGGAAAGTTGAAGGCTTGCTGTGTCCAGTTCCCTCTTTCTTTATATCCTTATATCATAATACTGCTTTCCCTCTCTGAAATTCTCAGTGCTTTTATAAAGGAGAGCACAACCCAATGAAGCTGTCCCACACCGTGGTGAACCTGACCTAATACGTTTCCCTCCTTGGATGTTAGGCTCATATATTGGCAATTTATGAATACATTTGTTTAAGATTTTATTTATTTATTTGACATGCACAGAGAGAGAGAGAGCACAAGCAGGGGGAGCTGCAGGCAGAGGGAGAGGGAGAAACAGGCTCCCCACCAAGCAGGGAGCCCAGTGGGGCTCCATCCCAGGACCCTGAGATCATGACCTGAGCCAAAGGCAGACGCTTAATCAACTGAGCCACCCAGCTTCCCCTATCAGTACATTTTAATGAACTCCCTTTTATTTCCAAGGAAATCACCTGGAAAAGGTAATGATTAATTCAGAAAAGTATAAATATAGTCAACATCTTATATCACCATCAATGAATGCAGATGCTACTTTGCTCTATTATAGGGCAAGGGAATTAGAGTTTCCTGATTGCCTCTAAAGTAATGGAAAAGAAGAACAGTAATAGAAAGAAAAATGAAGATTTAATAGTTTATGTGTTTTGCTAAACACTAAGTCACTGTACTTCTGCAGAAATTAGTCTCATCTGAAAATGAGAGTAACAAATGCTCATTATGCATTATTCTAAGCATTCTTCAACTATCAATGAACTAAATTTATGTCACAATCCTGGGATGGTAAGTTTTGTGTCAACTAGAATGGGCCACAAAGTGCCCAGACATTTGGTCAAACATTATTCTAGGTGTGTTTGTCAGGATGTGCCTGGATGAGATTAACGTTTGAACTGGCACACTGAGTAAAGCAGTTTGCCTCTCTAGTGGTGGTGGGGGGGTTAGGGGGGGTTCTCATCCAGTTAGTTGAAGACGTGAATGAACAAAAAGATGGATTTCAGTGTTTGAGTTGGGTCATTGGTCTTTTCTTGCCTTCAGACTCAGACTGAAATATCGGCTCTTCTTAGGTCTTGAGCCTGATGGCTTTCCTACTAGAACTTATATCAGTGACTCTCTTAGGCCCTCAAATTCAGACTGGAGTACACATTGGCTCTCGTGAGTTTCCAGCTTGCCGTCTATAAGTCCTGTGACTTATTAGCCTCCATAATTGTGTGAGTCAATTACTTATAATAAATAAATCTCTCCCTCTTTCTTTCTACTTACAGACAGTCACAGACACACACACACATACACGCACACATCCTATTGGTTCTGTTCTCTGGCTAACACAAAACCTGTGTGGTCTATATTATTGGTGTATCTATTTTACAGAAGGGGAAACTCACACTAAGAAATTAGGTAACTTTCTGTGACAGTTTAAAAGTATGTCCATAGATTCTTTGATACTCCTATCCCAAAAAGTGAAGGTTAATCCCTGTCCCCTTGAGTTTGGTCTGGACTTAGTGATTCATTTCTTTTTTTTTTTATTAAGTTTTTATTTTAGTTCCAGTATAGCTAACATGCGGTGTTATACTAGTTTTAGGTGTACAATATAATGACTCAACAATTCTATACATTACTCAGTGCTCATCATGGTAAGTGTACTCTTTAATCCCTATCACCTATTTCACCCATTTCCCCTCCACACCAACCTCTCCTCTGGTGACCATCAGTTTGTTCTCTTATCAAGAGTCTGTTTCTTGGTTTGCCTCTCTCTCTCTCTCTCTCTCCTTTTCCTTTCCTTTGCTCCTTTGTGTTGTTTCTTAAATCCCACACATGAGTGAAATCATGTGGTATTTGTCTTTCTCTGACTGACTTATTTCACTTAGCATTATACTCTCTAACTCCATCCATGTCATTATAAATGCAATATTTCATTCTTTCCTATGGCTGAATAATATTCCGTTGTGAATATATATCACATCTTTATCCATTCATCTATCAATGGACAGACAGTTAGGCTGCTTCCATAATTTGTCTATTATAAATAATGCTGCTGTAAACATAGAGGTGCATGTATCCCTTTGAATTAGTGTTTTTTTTTTTTTTTAATTCTTTGGGTAAATACCCAGCAGCATGATTGCTGGATAAGAGGGTAGTTCTATTTTTAA
Source organism: Callorhinus ursinus (assembly GCF_003265705.2). Classification (NCBI taxonomy): domain Eukaryota; kingdom Metazoa; phylum Chordata; class Mammalia; order Carnivora; family Otariidae; genus Callorhinus; species Callorhinus ursinus. The sequence goes on along the minus strand of NW_027397066.1, from coordinate 15,299,973 downwards.
CTTTTTGAAGACCCTCCATACTGTTTTCCACAGTGCCTGCACCAGGTTACATTCCCACCAACAGTGCATGCGGGTTCCTTTTTCTCCACATCCTCACCAACACCTGTTGCTGCTTGTGTTGTTGATTTTAGCCATTCTGACAGGTGTGAGGTGATATCTCATTGTAGTTTTGATTTGCATTTCCCTAAAGGTAAGTGATGTTGAACATCTTTTTATACATCTGTTGGCCATCTGGATATCTTCTTTGAGGAAATATCTGTTCATGTCTTCTGTCCATTTTTAATTAGATTATTTGTGGGGGAGTGTTGAGTTGTAGAAGTTCTTTAAATATTTGGAAGGCTAACCCTTTAGCAGGCATGTCATTTGCAAATATCTTCTCCCATTCAGTAGGTTGTCTTTTAGTTTTGTCCACTGTGAAGGAGCTTCTTATTTTTATGAAGTCCTAATTGTTTATTTTTGTTTTTATATTCCCTGCCTCAGGAGACATTATCTAGAAAAATGTTGCTAAAGCCAATGTCAGAGAAACTACTGCCTGTGCTCTCTTCTAGGATTTTTAGGGCTTCAGGTCTCACATTTAGGTCTTTAATCCATTTTGAGTTTATTTTTATCTAGGGTGTAAGAAAGTAGTCCATTTTTATTCTTTTGCATGTAGCTGTCCAGTTTTCCCAACACCATTTGTTGAAGAGACTATCTTTTCCCCATTGGATATTCTTTCTTGCTGTTGAAGATTAATTGATCATATAATTGTGTGTTTATTTCTGGATTTTCTATTCTGTTCCATTGATCTATGTGTCTATTTTATGCCAGTACTACACCATTTTGATTACTATACCTTTGTAATATAACTTGGAAGTCTGGAATTGTGATACCTCCAGTTTTGTTTCTCTTTTTAAAGATTGTTCTGGTTATTTGATGTCTTTTGTGGTTCCATACAAATTTTAGGATTGTTTGTTCTAATTCTCTAGCTTTGCGCAGTGGCAGTATCGTAGCCAATGAGGTTTATCCGAGGTGCGATTATTGCTAATTGTTTGTTCTAATTCTGTGAAAAATGCTTTTGATTTTTTTTTTTCTCAAGGAGAATGTACAAGCAAGGTGAGCGGCAGACAGAGGGAGAGGGAGAAGCAGGCTCCCCACTGAGCAAGGAGCCAGATGTGGGGCTCAATCCCAGGCTGCTGGGATCATGACCCCAGCCAAAGACAGACGCTTAACCAACAGAGCCACCCAGGCGCCCCATGGTGTTGATATATTGATAGGGATTGCATTAAATGTGTATATTGCTTTGAGTAGTAGAGACATTTTAACAATATTTGTTCTAATACATGAGCATGGAACATCTTTCCATTTCTTTATGTCATCTTCAATTTCTTTCATCAATGTTTTATAGTTTTCAGAGTATAGGTCTTTCACCTGTTTGGTTAAGTTTATTCCTAGGTATGATATTATCTTTGGTGCAATTTAAATGGGATCATTTTCTTAATTTCTCTTTCTGCTATTAGTGATTCATTTCTAATGAATAGTTGTGATGGGTTGCCCCTCTTAAGACTAAATTATAAAAACACTGTGCCTTGGTCTCTTTCTGTCTGTCTCTATCTCTCTGATCACTTGTTCTAGGGAAAGCTAATTACCATACCTGTGAGCAGCTCTATGAAGTGACCTATATAGTAAGGAATTAAAACCTCCTACCAATAGCCACAGAAGTCAACTTGGATTCTTGGGCGTGTTCCGATGACTCCAAATCATTAGAGATCCTAAACCAAATCTAGCTAGCTAAGCCTCTCCTGTATTGCTGACCTTTATAAACTGTGTGGTAAATATTGTTATTTTTAAGCTTCCAAATTTGGGATCGCTTGTTACACAGCAAGATATGACAATTACACTTGCCAGCGGTCACACAGTTCATAAAAATCAGGATCCCAACCCTGACAGTATGCAGCAGGATCAATATTTTTAAATGTACCTCCTGTTGCTTGTTTTAACCACACAGTATCACAGACCACAAACCTTTGATTACCATCCCCACCCCAAAATAACTCTGATAAAAGAGGAGGTCAAAACCTCCATATTTCACTTCAAATAGTTCCTGTCATGGAAGCTCTTTAATAGAAACAGTAAATCAGAGTAATGGAGTTTGTTTTCTTCTAGTTATTAGACCTCAGAGTCATTCTTGCCAAACCTTACCTAACAGGTGAGAGATTGAGGTTCAGCTGTGCTCTAGCCCAACTGATTGCCTGAAAGAGGGTTGAACACTTGTCATTCTTCTTTTTCTTATTGAAAAATATTTTGTGAGACACAATCTAATTGAGACCTCTGCTTAATTGAGATCTAATTTAATAAGTTTTTTTTTCTTGAACAAGGAATTTTTATTTTTTATTAGCTTCAGAGGTAGAATTTAGTGATTCATCAGCTGCCTATAACACCCAGTGCTCATTACAGCAAGTGCTCTTCTTAATGCCCATTACCCAATTATCCCAACCCCCCTACCCACCTCTGCTCCAGCAACCCTTGTTTCCTAGGGTTCAGGGTCTTTTATGGTTTGCCTCCCTCCCAATTTTATTATTATTCTATTTTTCCTTCCCTAATAAATTTCTTTTTTTTATTTTTTTTAAGATTTTATTTATTTATTTGACAGAGAGAGACACGGTGAGAGAGGGAACACAAGGAGTGGGAGTGGGAGAGGGAGAAGCAGGCTTCCCGCTGAGCAGGGAGCACGATGCGGGGCGCGATTCCAGGACCCTGGGATCATGACCTGAGCCGAAGGCAGACACTTAATGACTGAGCCACCCAGGCACCCCCCTAATAAATTTCTGATATCATTTTCAAAGAGTAATGGCAGGGTGACTAATAGTGCTCACTTCCCCAGAGACATCTTAGGACAGAATAATAAACTTGTGATGTGTTGCAGGTCCCTAAACACGCCTTGCTTCTTACCTCCAGGCCTTTGCATAGGCTGCTCTCACTCTCTAGAAAGCCCTTCCTCCCCTGGCACTCTCTCCTGATCTGTCTTACATCCACTGCCTCCATAATTCTTCGAGACTCAGTTACATATTCAGTGTCTTCTAAGCTACCTTCTTGTTATCATTTTACCCACTGCAAATCCTTGGATTCCAATAGCAATTTAGATAGCATAACACAAACTAAAAGCGTCTTTTTTGGAAACAAATAGGTACTGATTTCAGTCCAGCTTGTGATATATACTAGCTGTGTACCCTTGGCTAAGTGTCCCAGCCCTGCTAAACCCGATCTTCTATCAGGTGGAGATATGAGGATTCAATGACTACATAATTGAGAATGGCCCTGGCATATAAAAAAATCCTAAATAAATATCAGCTATTATTTTTATCGTGTGAAGTACATATCAAAATGCATACAATATTTTCAATTATTTTCTCTTTTAGAAGAGGCGCTCTTTATTGAAATACAGTTGACACACAATGAGAATAAGTGCTTTCTGAATGAATGAATGTAATGTTAGTGTCTTGTCTTTATAGCAGTGATGGCTTATGCTATGGTAGTGAGAGGAATTCCTGTTCATTTATCCTCACTGCCACTTCCTTTACATATATCTCCAACTGAATTCCCCAAGTTTGTTTCTATCCAATTATCTTGCCAAATTTTTAGGTCTTAAGCCTTGATTCATGATGACACCCTTCCCTTTCTTTCACCCTTTTCAAGCATTTTGTAAATTGTTCATTCTACACCTTTCTCATTTGCTCCCTTTCTTTATGCCAAGGGCACCTGACTGAACGCAACCTGCATTTCCTCTTGTTCTTTTGCTTCAGCCACCTCTGGTGAGTCACAGCTTCTCCATTTGGTGTCTCCAGTTCCAACGTTCTTTTCTCCATGTCAATATATTTATTTCTCCCCAAATGGCCCTTATCATATTACTCCCTGCGAAACATAATGTATTGGCTGTCCACGTCTTCAAAATGGGAAATTTCACATATTTGTTGCAGATTGCAGCGAAGACACATTGCCTACTTTTACCTTATTCATGTTCTCCCCTTTATTGAAACCTTATGGCTTCTGCTTTCATAACACACCCCCACCCTTTTCCATCTCCAGGCTTTTAGCCATTCCTTTTTCTAGAAAGCCCTCTTACTCCATCTTTGCCTGTGGAAATAAAGTTGTCTTGCAAGACTGTCTCACATGTCACTTTCTCCATGAAATCTTTCTTCATTACCTCACCCTTTTCCCAGGACCAGCTGCTACAGTTTTTTTTTTTTCCTTGTATCTCCACGACCCTTTGCCCTTTGTTTACAAAATTTCTCCTATGCTTTGTGTAATGGGATTTCGTCTCCTTCCTTGTAAATTTTAAATTCCTTGTACTTTAACCACCTTGATAATCATCTCCCTTCTGAAGTTAAGTGCTGTGATTTGCATCAAATAAGGATTCAGATCCTGAATTGAATTGTATTATATAATCAGTTAAAATTTCCAGTAATATAGGTATAATTAGCATTATATAAATGCAGTTTAAGATAAAATCATCTCTTTCCCACAGAGTTTTTGAGAGTGACAAACACTATTGCTGTTTAGGCAACTCTAGCATAAATATCTTTACCTAAGTGCCACTATAATGTGGGGAAATTGTCTTTGTATGAATGTTTGGGATCGAAATTGCTGTCTGTCCGCCTTCCAATTACTAGAAAACCCAAACTAGCCAACTCAAGATAGACTTTTAACAAAATACTTCCCTGTAATGATAATTGCTTTTGGGCTTCAAACTGACTTATTTACTAGCTTTTCGATTTGAAAGTCACTTCTTTTTAGGACCTGAAGGGTTTTTGCACTGCCTGGGGAATTAGGCAGCCGCCTTTAATTAGAAAAAGGCCAAGATATTCAACATACACTAAGATTTGTGATATTTGTGATGGGGCTGGAGTGAGGTGAGGAGAAAGTGTGGGTTCAAGAAGGGTGAAATTACTCATACCTTTTGTATGTTATTTCCTGAGTCAGTGGGAGAAAGGAAAAACAAAGAATTCTGATTTGTATTCACTAAACACACAACCCTGGATAGACTCAATGGATATGCTACCAGGCAGGATTGCTGGCCAGCACAGAAAGTGCTCTCGGCAGAGTTGCACAAAATTTAGACCTGTTCACATGAGGAACAAATAGTCCTAGGGAAATAAAATAAATATTTTCAAGTATGTATTGTTAATTATATTTTAAAATTGGGAATTACATCCACATTTGATCCAATAATTCTTAACCTTAATAAAAATGGCATGTTGCAAAATTCCCACCAGAAAATTGAGAGGTATCTGGAACACAGAAGACAGGTTTGGCTCACAACACAAAAGGCCCTTGACTTCCAGAGGCAATATTTTTCTTTGAAAATTATTAAGCCCTTCAAATTTTGTTAATAAATCTGTTTGAAGTAGAGTTGAAGAGTATATGCCAGCTAGCTAAAAACAAAAAAGTGTCTAATTTTGTTTAGGTGTTTTGCGTTTTTTTCTTTAATCTTCTTAAAGTGTTTATTACATTTATACAAAAGGAAACAGTTTTTCAATGACTTGGAAATTGAAATGCAAGTTACTTGTTTTAAAAATTGTAAACTTTTGAGATTGTGAAATAAGCAACACAATTTCATTTGGAAAGGAACATGAACCCAAACACAGTTTTGTTTTTTTTTTTTTTAAGAAATTGGCTTTCCTCCATCTTTTTCTAGAGACCTGGGAATATTATCAAGGACTAAAATAATTAATTGTCACTAAAGGACACACTTATCAAATATCACTTACATCAAATTTGAGGTTCCCTTTTTTCTATATTTAATAGCCAGTTAAGATGTAGAAATGTGCCTGTTAAAAAAAATCACAACCATGTTGGGCGCCTGGGTGGCTCAGTTGGTTAAGCGACTGTCTTCGGCTCAGGTCACAATCCTGGAGTCCCAGGATCGAGTCCCGCATCGGGCTCCCTGCTCAGCGGGGAGTGTGCTTCTCCCTCTGACCTTCTTCCCTCTCATGCTCTCTCTCTACCATTCTCTCTCTCTCTCAATAAATAAATAAAAATCTTTAAAAAAAAAAATCACAACCATGTTAATAGTGAAGCAACAATTATATGAAAGCTAATCCAGGAGATCATTCCGAATTTTCTTAACAAAGGAAATTAGCATTGATAACCATCTTTCTGGCTGCGGAAGAAAATGAAATATATCATTTCCATATGTGTCTATAACACATAAAAATATATTTGAATTTTAAGAGCTTGTTAAAATAATAATTCAGCCTTACAAAACTGTCACACTGAGAACCTTGCTTGCCTTAGAAAATCAGTATTTATTCCATCAATTACTACTATAAGTGCCTCTAAACAATACATTCTCTGCTGCATTTAATTAGTTAAATTAATTTAATTTTAAGATAAATAATTATGAAGGTCACTGAATGTATAACTGATGGTAATATAATGAATCTTTTTTGAAAACTTTTTATTTGACTATGGTTGACGCACAACATTGCATCAGTTTTAGGTATACAATATACCGATTCAACATTTCTTACATACTATCCTCATCTTAACTGTAGCCACTGTCTGTCACCATAAAATGCTATTACAGAATCATTGATTATATTCCTCATGCTGTACCTCTTATTCCCATGACTTAATTATGCCATAGCTGGAAAGCTCTATGTCCCACTCTCCTCCACCCATTTTGCCCATCCCTTTACCCCCTTCCCTGTGGCAACCTCAGTTTGTTCTCTGTTGCAGTCATTATTTTTCTGATTTTCAAGGTATCTAATTCTATGGGCATTAATTTTCTTTTCTGTTTTCAGTTTCTTCTTTTTCTTAAGTTTTTATGTTAATTCCAGTTAGTTAACATACAGTGTAATATTAGTCTCAGGTGTATAGTATAGAGATTCAACACTTCCATACATCACCTGGTGCTCATCACAAGTGCACTCCTTGATCCCCATCACCTATTTCACCCATCCCCCACCCACCTCCTCTCTGGTAACTATAGTTTGTTCTTTATAGTTAAGAGTCTGTTTCTTGGTCTGTCTGTCTGTCTGTCTCTCTTTCTCTCTCTCCCCACCCACCTTTGCTCATTTGTTTTGTTTCTTAAATTCCACATGAGTGGAATCATATGGTATTTGTCATTCTCTGACTTACTTTCCTTAGCATTATCCTCTCCAGGTCCATCCATGTTGTTGCAAATGGCAAGATCTCATTATGTTTATGGCTGAATACTATGGTATGTCATTGTGTGTGTGTGTGTATGTGTGTGTGTGTATCACGTCACATATATATATCATATATATATATCACATCATATATATATATATATATCATGATAGCATGCCATTGTGTGTGTGTGTGTCTGTATATGTATCTATCGCATTGTATATATATCACATCTTCTTTATCCATTCAACTATCAATGGACAGACACTTGGGCTGCTTCCATAATTTGGCTATTGTAAATAATGCTGCAATAAACAGGAGTACTTGTATCCCTTTGAATTAGTGTTTTTGTAGTTTTGGGGTAAATACACAGCAGTGTGATTGCTGGCTCATAGGGTAGTTCTATTTTTAACTTTTTGAGGAACTTCCATACTGTTCTCCACAGTGCCTGCACCAGGTTACATCCCCTCCAACAGTGCATGAGTGTTCCTTTTTTCCCACATCCTCACCAACACCTGTTGTTTCTGGTGTTGTTGATTTTAGCCATTCTGACAGGTATGAGGTGATATCTCACTGTAGCATTGATACGCATTTCCCTGATGGTAAGTGACAATAAACATTTTTTCAATGTGTTCGTTGGCCATCTGGATGTCTTCATTGAAGAAATGACTTTTCATGTCTTTTGCCTTTTTTAATTGGATTATTTGGTTTTTCGCACAGCTTCATTGTGCGAAGCTTTTTATTTGTATATAGTCCTAAGAGTTTATTTTTGCTTTTATTTCCCTGGCCTCAGGAGATATCTAGAAAAATGTTGCTATAGCCAAGGTCATAGAGGTTACTACCTGTGTTCTCTTGTAGGATTTTTATGGTTTTAGGTCTCAATTTAGGTCTTTAATCCATCTTGAATTTATTTTTAATTTTCTTACTTTGCATGCTATATTATAGTAGTGGACTTTCTAGAAGAATTATGTTCCTATAAAAATCTTTCTTTAAGGAACACTGATAAAGTTTTCACCCTCCTTTCTTTTTCTATGAAAAAAATACATATTTACACACACATATACTATAAACACCTAAGTAAATACACACATACATATACACTATATGTATCAAATTGGGTGTATACACATGCATAATATATACATAAATTTATTGAGGTATAATATATATCAGTAAAATACATTCATTTAAGCATAGAAGTTGGTAAATTTTGAAAAATGTGTAGAATATTGTATCCATCACCATAGTCAAGATATACAACATTTCATCACCCCCAAAATTTCCTTTGTTCTCCTTTATACCTATTTCCACAATCTCATTCCAGATGAGGCAAATGAATATCTGCTCTCTGTCACTAGAGATTAATTTTTCCTGTTCTAGAATTGTATGGAAAAACACAGTATGCGCATTTTTTTGCGTATATCCGCATTCACTCATCATAGAGTTTTTGAGATTTTTGCATGTCATTTTCTCTCTTGTCGAATAGTTATTTGGTTGAATGAATAGCACAGTTTGTTTATCTATTTATCTACTGATAAACAACTTGGTTGTTTCCAATTTGGAGCTATTATGTGTAAAGCTTCTATGGGCATTCTTGTACAAATATTTATTTGTACATATATTCTCATTTCTATTGGTAGATATCTAGGAGTAGAATTCTATCTTTCAGAAATTATTTATTTACATTTATAAGAAACACTCAAAGTAGTGCGATATTGCAAAGTGGTTCTCACATTTTATACCCCTTGCAATGTGTAATAATTTCAGTTGTTCCACATCTTTACCAAAAGTTGCTATTGCCAGTCTTTTTAGTTTTTAGCTTTTTATCTGTCGAGTGAGTATTTTGATAGTTCCTGTGGTTTTAATTTCCATTTCCCCAATAACTAATGTTGAGAACTTTTTCATGTGCTTATTAGCTGTTTGTGTATTTTCTTTAGGGGACTGTTCAGATTTTTGGCCATTTTTAAAAATTGGGTTGTTTTCTTACTATGAATTGTTTATATAATCTGGATAAAGTCTCTTGTTACAAATATATTTTGCAAATATTTTATCCTAATATGTCACTTATGGGCTAGTCCTTTTTTTTTCTTCACAGTGTCTTTCAAAAAGCAGCACTTTAAAAAATGTTTTATTAAATATAATTTATTAATTTTTTCCTTATGTTTGTTTCTTTTGGAACTATGTCTAAAAAAAGTTGTTTGCCACATGGTCACAAAGATTTTCTTTGATGTTTTCTTTTAGAACTTTTATAGCTATAGATTTTGTGTTTATGTCCATGTTCCATTTCAAATTAACTTTTATATATATGTGGTAAAGGTTTAAGATGATTATTTTTTCTAAATATGGATATCTAGTGTCAACCCCATTTATGGAAAAGATTTTCTTTTATCCATTAAATTACTTTAATACTTTTGACAAAAATCAATTGACTTTTATGTACTCTCTATTTCTGGAATCTATACTATTTTATCTTTCTACATACCTACATTTATGCCAATATAACACATATTTTTCCAGACTTATATTTTCTTCTTTTCTTCTGGGACTCTGATCACATGAATGCCATGTTTGTTATTTTTCCTGAGATATATGTGGTTTGAGGTTCTATTCAATTTTTTTTCAGTTTACTTTCTCTTTGCTTTCAGATTGGACAATTCATTTAGATATGTCTTCTAGCTCACTGATAACTTCTCCAGTCATCACCATTCTTTTATTAAGCTCATCCAGTGATGTTTTGTTGTTGTGCTTGTCATTACTGTATTTTTCAGTTCAAAACTTTCTTTTGGTTCTATGTCATATCTTTTGTTTCTTTACTGAGGACTTTTATTTTCTTCATTTGTTTTCAAGAGGATTTGAAATTGTTTGCTGGAGCACTTTTATGAAAGTTGCTTTTCTAGTCTATTACAAGCTTCCATTAAAAAAAATACCACAGACTGAGTGGTTTACATAACAGAAATTTATTTTCTTATAGTTTTGGATGGTGGAAGTCCAAGATAGGCTGCCATCATGGTCAGGTTCTGGTGAGAGTTCTCTTCTGGGCTAGCAGATGGCTGCCTTCGTACTGTGTCCTCACATGACAGGAAATGAGAGAGAGAAGGAGAAAGAGAGAGAGAGAAAGCTTAGGCAAGTTCTCTGGTATCTTCTCTTACAAGGGCACTAATCCCTGCCCCCATGACCTCATCTAATTCTAATTACCTTCCAAAGGCCCTTATCTCAAAATGTCATCACAATGGGGCTTAGGGGCCAAGGTATGAATTTGGGGTAGAGGGAGACACAAACATTCAGTCCATATACTGCTTTAAAATCCTTGTCAGACAATTCCAACATTTGTGCCATCTCAGAGTTAACAATTTTCTATTGCCTTTTCTCATTGATACTAAGGTCATAGTCATTCTTGCTATGATGTGAAATTTGGGATTTTATCCTATAAATTATGTGTACTATGTTATGAGACCCTGGCTCCTCAAATCTATTTAACAGACAGTCAACCTGTTTAGGCCACAAAAAATGCACATTTTTGTGAACTGTAATTAAAATGTCAATTCAGTTTTCAAAGCCTTTGCAGTGCTATTTTGCTCTCCTCCATTTGTGTGTTTCCCAGAGGCTAACCTGAATCCTAGGATGTATTTCAGATCCCTGCTCAGTTTTCAACTCCTGCTGTGTTGTTTCTTGTCAGTTTCATGCATGAGCCACTTAGAGGTCTGCTCAGGAATTCATACACAGATTTTGCAAATTTCTTTCTGCAACTCCCTCCCGTCTGAACTCCTCCCCCAGATCTATTGTTGGGGAGGAGGGAATGTGCATTACCTCCTATTGCACAGTTGTGAAGAAAGACTGGGTGCTGTCCATAGTCTTTGAAGATGCAGAAAGGAAATACCATTGTATTGTTCCTCAAATCCTGAGACTCCTGGACAGTCTTCCTTTGCTGCAACTTTCAAAGAGTTTTGTCAGTTGTTTTAGAAAATTTGGCTCTATGGTTCTATTTTGTTGTTGTAGTTTGTGAGATGAGTTTGGTGGAATGTATTTATATTGTATCTAGAATCGGAAGCCCCATTTTGAAGTAGTGATTTGATGTCTTTAAAAGTTGGTAATTTTTTTCTGTTATTATTCCCGAACATATTCTCTCTCTCTCTCTCTCCTTTTTTTTTTCTCTCCTCTACTTTGGGACTCCAGTTCCTCATGTTATTTCTTCTTACTGTATTCACTATGTCTTTTATTTTCTCTTTTGCATTTCTCTGTCCTTTTTAAATTTTTCCTCTGACCTATTGTTTACTTTATTTTCACTTCTTCTATGTCAAGTCCTTTGTTAAGCAAATCTATTGAGTTTTTAATTTCTAATATTGTATTTTCAGTTCTAGGATTTCTATTTGGTTCTTTCATTTTTTAAAAAAAAATAATTTCTAGTTCTATGCCAAAATTTTCAATCTTGTCATTTATCACCTTAAACATCCTAAGCTACTTTAAAATTGTTCCAGATAACTCTACTATCTTAAGTCCTTTTGAGTGTTTTTCTAGTGTTTATACTGTCTTTTTTTTTTTTGCATGTCTGATGATTTTTTATTGACCCCTAGACAATGTATGTGAACAAATTGTAAAGATAATTTGAGACATAGAATAATATTATATTTCTTCAGGGAGGATGCAAACTTGCTTCTTCAAGGTGTCTAGAGGTGCTGGCGACTCCATATGACATAAGTCTAATTTTAGGGGTTAATATGTGTTGAAATGTTTTCAGCCATGCTAGATGTTTCTATTTCCAGTTCATCCTTTCTTTAAAAATGTAGCCTTTCAGGGTCCTGTCCTAATGTGTGTAGATTTTCTCCTGCCCCTTCCTATGGTCGGCCTTGAACTCCACATTTTAGACCCCCTGGTTTATGAGAATCTCAGGACCTCTTGGGTTGTCAGCCGTTCCTTGCAACTGACGTGTGCTCCTGGAGCAAGCACAGGACTATATTCTCCTAACTCCTGTTGAGAGGGAGAGGAAAGAGACCATTTTAGGAATCAACTCATGTGGTTATGCAAGGTGGAGAACAAGGAAAACCAGTTGGTATAATTCAGTCTGAGACCAAAGACCTGAGAACATGGGAAGTTGATGGCATAAGTCCCAGAATCTGAAGGCCTGAGACCAGGAGCTCTGATGTCAGAGGGCAGACAAAGATCACCATCACCAGCTCAAGAGGAAAGAATAAAAATGCACCCTTCCTCCAAGTTTTTTGTTCTGTTTGGTCCCTCAGTGGTTTGGATGATGCCTGACCTGGGGAGGGCAGAACTTATCTGCTCAGTCCACTGATTCAAATGCTAATCCCTTCTGGAAACCTCACAGACATGCCTAGAAGTAATGTTTTACCAGCTGTCTGGGTATCCTTTGGCCCAGTCAAGTTAATACATAAAATGAACCATCACACCTAGCCTTATTACTACCAGTGGTTAAAGGTGACACTGTGTGTACTTATTTTGTCTACTTAGAAAACAGAGGGGGGTTTATCAAGAGAAACTATTTTATGTTAATTTAGGCATCACACTATTAAAAAAGATCATCACATTTCTTGGCTTTTTCTCTTTATTAAGATAATAGATAATGGATCATTAAGATTTCTACTTTCTATTCCTTTTTTTTTTGAACATCTATTTTCAGTCACCACCCGCATTTTCCCATCAGAAACAAAAGCAAAGTTCTCCTCATGTCTCCTACAGAAGATCTCAAATATTCTATTGTTATAAAATCCTTCCCTCATATTTGAAAGGTAAATGTCTCTTTTTTTTAGACTATATAAGTAAAGAGACCCCTCTATGAATTCTGGTGCCATGTGTTAAAATAATCTACTTTCACCATTTCTTATGTTTGTTTCTCTCCCAAGTAGATTATCAGCTCTTGGAAGAGAAGGCATTGAGTCAAATGCTTTACCACCATTTCACCTGTTACATGGGCTCAACTTTAGAACAATCTCAACATATGCTGTCTGGCTCTCCAATGTAAACATTTGTATAAATCCTACTTAGAATTATCAGCATTATTTTTTCTTTATCTCTTAAAACCTATTATAGCACACACACACACACACACACACACACACACACAAAGAAAGAATACACTGAAAATAAAATACACATCTGCAATGGTTGTATATATGGGTTTGCTAGGAGAAAACTTTGTTCTATAATCACAAAACAGAAAATCTAGGATCTGGTCATATAATTAACTTCATCAAAACGAAGACTCAGTTTTTGTTGAAAATTCTTTCAAGATTTCACTCACTTTCATTTTCTCAAAATATCACTTATACCCTGATGACTTCTACATATTTATCTATAGCCCCTGATTCTCATCTCCAATTTCTAATTATATACTAGATATAGCAGCACTGCCATTCTTCCTTCTACTTATCTCTATTTTAGCATTAATTTACTTATTCTTTATGGTCCCCCATCCACCCAAACTGCTAGATGGCTTATTTATCCCTACATAGTACTTGTGCTCGAGTCATTATTTGTGTTGTATTAATTAAATTGAATAAACTACCATGTTTACAAAAAAACTGCAGAGAAGATTCTATAATATATATTCTATATATATTTAAGTCAGACCTTAATTCCTCATATTTCAGCTTTAGCACAACTTCTTTTCTTTTGGTCTAAATGAGAAAAGAGGAAACATTCACTGTCTCCATCTGTATACCATCTCTTCCAGAACATAAAAATTTATTAAGTACCCTTTCTTCTTTACTTCTTCCTGGCTTCCCTGGTTTTCCTTTATGACCTACTTTCCAAACTTTTAATCACTTCCATTACCTTCTCATAGGCATTTTCTAAATTATTCACATCTCTATATCTGCAATGAACTATAGGTTCACAAAGTGGAAAAATACTCCAATTGCTTTTGAAAAAATCCAGTTGGTTAAAGCAGTTAGAGGAAGAGTAAGAAGACTCCGAGCTGAGGTTAAATTTAGGGAAATTTATAAAGCTTTACTTACATACCTTGGTCTCATAAACAGACTGGTCAAAGGTTCCAAAACATTTATCCAGAGTCCCTTTTTCCTGCAAATTTACCACTGAAGCCATGCTGCTAAATGCTAATGGACTTTCCAGTGGCCCCTTTATTTACCAGTCAAGGTCCACATGTAAGGCATAACCTTGGTCCTGAAATTATAACATTCAGCTCATGATCAATATTAGTTGAACATAATGGTATTCATGGGTGAAGCTACTACATAAATATTATCATTACTGTAAGTAAGTTAATATCATAGAAGAGATAAGGTTATTTGCTTGAGGCCCTAATACAAAAATTATAAATGAGGGAAGTTGGTGAGAAAAGCATTTTTCTTGGCCTGTGGTCAAAAAACAAAGCTTTAAACAATTGCAGGGAACTTTCTGGAGATGTGTGCTGGGAAGCAAATTCATCTAAATATAAATCAAAGGAGTTCTCTTTATTGTAATTCAAGGATGCCACGATATAGGAAGCAAGGGAGATTGCCAGAGGAAGAAAGAAATATTTCCTTCCCAATAGAGAGCTCTTTGTAAAGCATGGTTTTTCACTTCTATCCTTCTAATTCTTTGATGTCTACAGAGAAGCTTGTCATGGCCTACAGTGAGGCGTTGTGGAGCTCTGGCTAAGAAGTTGGTGAGAACACTGCCTGTACAGTCACGTACCACTGAGTTATAGCTTCACCATCACTTCTGTGCAATTGAGTTACTTATTCTATTTGTGATTTAGTTTACTTCTTTCTAAGATGAATACAGTAATAGTAGGGAATACCACATTATATTGAGTGGTTAACACGGTACTTAGCCCAGAGCAAATATTAAGTAAATCTTATCTTTGTCATTAGTGTTGTTATTAGATATTTTTCAAAATCCATTCCCATAGTACATACAGCTTTCTGGTTGGCCCTAGCTTATTCTATTAACTCATTACCAGTCACTCATCATTGTTTGAGCTGGTCTGGGAAACTATAGACATGTCTCCTATCATGGTGAGCTTTTCATTATGTACTTGCATATATAGGCTGTTTCCACACATTTGGTCTGATAAATTTTCATTCCTTATTTCTGATGCAGTTCCAACTTTACTTGATTTATTTCCTCAATCATGACTAGACAAAGTTCCCTTTGTTTTCTGTTATTCTAGGTCTTTAATTATTTATTTTTTTACAATGATACCTCTTACATTCTTTGCATGATTTTTCCTTAGCTAAAATGTAAATTCCTCAAAGACAGGGACCATGTGCTATTTATTATTGGGTTTCCCAGAACCTAACACTCCGCCAGACACATAGAAAGCACTTAGTAAGTGTTTAATGTGTGAATGAATTATATATAATATGACATGGCAAAGCTAAAGTATAAAATAATAGGAAAATTAGAACTATAAAACAAATAATTAAGAATCAATAAAATAGAAAAAAATTCAATGATAAGGGTTAATTTTTATTTACTGCCAAGAAAGATCTCTAAGATATTAAAAACCATATTGCCATCTCAAAAACAATTACATTTTTATAAAATTAAACATGATACCAAGCATTTATATTATGGTCCAAATTATAAACAAATATAAAAATACAAGAGAGTAGTAGTACCCCAATATGATAGGAACTCAATATGCCTATGGTGACAGAATTAGAACTGAATTATATTTTATGTTTTTCTATAGTTCTAAAATACATAAGAAAACATTTATTATTATTATGTGTAGAAAAGGCCCATACGCCTTCTTATCCTTTGATAATGCTATACAAGAAGAAATGCATTAGGACCCACTTAAGCCCTATCTATGTTCAGAAATTATCAACTAGTTAAGATATCATGTGAATAATTAGAGGTTCAAATTCTTTTCAGGTTAATTTTTTCCAAATATAGAAAAAATATACATACATCTCTTAAAAACTGTACATAGTCCTGTCTATGATATCTTTTCTTATATCACAGTGTGTGCTACAAACCCCAGCTGCTCACCCTATAAACATACACATTTAATGGGCAAGGGGCCTGGGAAGACAGATACAGCACAAAGTCATCTTCTGAACAGGAAAACAACATAATTCAAAAAGCCTTTCTTTTGCGTCATTAAATTGAATTTTTAATCCATAAGGAAAATTGCAAGTCATAGTCCTTTTTGTGTAAGAATAAAAAGGCTGGAACTCAGAGAAGGGAAGGAGATGTGCACCAACTCACACAGCTAGTTAGTGCTACAGTTAAGACTAGCTTCACAATCCATGACTTTTTCCAATTATGCAACCTCATAAATTTATAGAAATAAAGAGGGATGTTAGAAAGCTTTCCCTACAACCATCTCATTTTACAAAGGGATAATTGAGGACTTTGTGCAACCCAGTATTTTCCTCTAGATCAGAGAGCTTTCTAGAACTTGCCTGGAATGAGCAGCCAGGCCTCCTATATCCCAGTCAGTACATTTTTCCTGCAAAAGAAAGAAGTTAGTCTCTTACCTACATCAGAGTTATGACCGGCAGTATCGGAGTAAAACTTGATCCAATACTTACGTATTATTGAAATATCAATCGAGGCAGAACTTTGTCCTGCCAAGGAAGAAAAATAACTATCTGTCAAGAATAAGAGCACATCGTTTCTTAATTGTGTTCAATCTTGTTTTCAAAATTTCTCTGAGATTTTTAGCCATTTTAGTCATTGTTCTATGAAACAATGATCTCATGACAAAGCCAATGAAAGGTTTAAAACTTCGAATTCACATATAGCATTGAGTATATCTGTGTGTGTATGTGTGTGTCTTACATAAGATTTTTCCTAGAATTCTGAAAGCTGCAAAAGTTATTTTTTGCTTGTTTTAAACCTTGATTAATAGACACAGGCTGAGGTGGCTTACTCAACACATTAGCAAGGAAGTACAAAGTTCTTGGAAGAAGGTCTAGCCTGTGTGGATAAGCCTAGATTTCCATAAAAACACAGTAAGATGTGCCCTGTGGTGCAATGGAAAGTAAATGTTATAAGATGAAGGACCTGGATTCTAGTTATATTTCTGTGCCAAATTAGCTCAGGTATCTAGAGCAAGTTCTTTTATGATTCCGATATCAATCTCTTCATTTGTTCAATTAAGGAATTCATAGGAATTTATCACTTTTTTTTTTTATCCCCTGGGTAAGTCCTCAAACTTTCCTGCTGGAACTCTTTCTAACAGGCTGTCCAGATGTTTACTAAAGACCTTTGAATCTTAAGCAAGTGATACAGAGATAGAGAGTAAGGTTGGAAACCAAACACATCAAGGAGGCAGTGGTCAATGGAGATCCAGCCTGTAGTGGGCATAGTTCCTGCCTAATATATGGCGGCCCTTGTCTTTGCCATTTTCCAATGCCCTGTCTGTGCTGAGAACCCTGAATATATAACCAGAAAGCTTTCTTCCGGCTTCAGAGACATGCTAGTTAGGATGGATTATTATTATGATATATAATGGGGTATTTATAATTGAGCAGAAATTTTGGAATAATCAATCAGCTTCACAAAGAAAAGGGTATTCAATAAATTAATGCCTATCAATTCAAAGCCAAACTTTTTTTGTTAAATGTTAACTGTGTTTTGTTGGAAAGATATGAAACACATAGAATCTGATTTTAGAATCTACTCCTGTGTTTATATCATCAATTGTCCCTGCCATTATTCACCTGAAAAACCTTTGCTCTTAGGAACAGACTAACTTCAGATCATGTCTCTGACCTCCTAAACACTCTGCCAATTGCTTTTCAGTGCAATCAGAATAGAGCCTTCCTATGGTCACGCACTCCCTCTAAGATCTGGGCATTGCCAGTCTATAGCTCAAATTTTACAACTCTCCACCTCAATGTTCATTATGCTCCAAGCTCACAGGTCTTTTGGTTCCTTAAGCACACCAAGCCCCTTACTACATTAGAAACTTTGTGCTACCACCCTTTGCCCAGAATGCTGTCCCCCAGATCTTTGCCTAGCTGACTCCATTCAGGTTTATGTACAAATATCACATTCTAAGGGAATCTTCCCTTGTTTATACCATTAAGTTAACATGCCCTCCCTGTCTATTACTGAACCTCTATCACATCATCCTTGTTAATTTTCTCTACAATTCTTATTAGCAAATTAGAGTTATTTGTATTATATATTTATTCACTTAATTACATGTTTGCTTTCCTCTCAATGCACAGTGAGCTCCTTGAGGGCAGACCTTATCTCTCTTGCTCATCTGAATATCTGTAGGACCTACAGTAGAGTCTTTCACAGAGTAGAAGCTAGATAATTAGCACTGGTTGAATGAATGAACGAATGCTATTCATATAGATTTGTTAACCAGAAATGCAAAATAGAATGCATTAATACTCTTTTACTTGAGTCTTTTTCAAATGTACTAAATATTTACCATCAATAAAGCCTGTGGCTCCAGAACCAGGAATTAATGTATGTGACATTATCTATGCTGTCAATGGTTTGAAAGTCATAAATCTCTTGATCCACTTACCAAAACAAATGACTAGAAGTAACAAATGATAGAGGATGAGGGCAGGAAGGCAAACCCACAGTTCTCCTTGGTCCTCTTTTCTAGCTTATTACTACTTCCATTGACCTTTCTTCTGAACTTATGGCCACAATATCAGGTTTTGTTTATTTTTCTGTTTCTTGCTGAATTCTGTCTAACAACCTTTTTCTTTCTGCAGTATGCCAAACAACTAATTCTGAATTATTTTTTCCACCCTGTAGCTTGCTGTTTTGCATCACGAAAGGAGGCTTAGCTGAATACTACAATCAAAGGGCTACTCACATAATTAGAAAAAAAGCACTGCTTTCTTCATTAAAAAAAAAAGGAGAATAAATTTTCTGTCATTCTTTGCTTGCACACATGTCTTATCCCCTGATGCTCAGCAAAGCTGAGTTTTCAAATTTGTAACACTCCTTCAGGTCTCTGGGTTTGATTAATAATAATTGTCAGTCCATTAAAATGGATTATGATGATTCCCAAGGAATTGGTTGTTAACATAATTAACAGCTGGCTTTACTTTAAAGACATTAATCAAAAGAGCAAGTTGCTGGAAATGACCAGGTTCTCACAAATGTTGCTAATTAACAAAGGCATTGAAGTTGTGTGACAATGATTCCTGATGCTGTTATCTGCATGATTGTATCACAGCTTTAAATACCCCCAATGAGATATGTTTTCTCAAGTGTTATTAAGCCAACAGGCATTTGAATGAATTTAATTTGAAAGAAACAGCCTATATTTTGATGTTTACTTTTGGACAGAATGCAGTGTAAAAAAAAATTTGCAGTGTAAAAAAAAATTTGCACAATACACTAATATGTAATATTTTCCACTCATAAATGGTGAACAAATTTTATATATACTAAGTATCCCAGTATTGCTCCAATGTAGCCTATCTCTATCATAAAAATAATACTGCTTAGAGATGCAGGAGACACTTTACCATTATCTGCTCACATCACATATTATTATATCTGTATATAATGAAAGCAATACATGAAATAAATTAAGGAAGGAGAAAAAAAAGTACAAAGAAAATTTAAAACAATCACCCTTATTCCTACCAAGAAAGTGAAACCACTCTTGATGTTTTGGAGTATTTGCTTCCAATATCTTCGTGGGCCTAAACTATTCTGTTTATGTTGTTATAATTATAATTTGTATGCAATATTGTATCCTGCTTTTTTCATAACACTGTCACATGACTTCTCTGTTAGAGAATTAATAAGATAACATTTTAATTGGCACATTTATTCCATCAAAAAGATATTTTACATTTTACTTAAAAATTCCCATAGGGTTAGAGTCATAAATTTCACTTTTAAATACAACACTGTAATGAGTTTCAGTGATGCTTTTGTTTCTAGATCAGAAATCAGGATTACTTACTTCTACCCCTGGTAGAGTTGCCAGATTTAACAAATAAAAATAAGAAACACCCAGTTAAATTTGAATTTCATATAAATAATGATTTTTTTAAAAATATAAGTATGTCCCATGAAATATTTAAAATTTACTAAAAATGTATAGGTCATACTTAGACTAAAAAATTTTATTGTTTAATTGAAATTCAAATATATTAGGGCATCCTGTATTTTCCCTGGCAACTGTCAATCAAGATTTTTCTTACAAATTGTGGTAGGCCAAATAATGGCCCCGCAAAATGTCCATATCCTAATCCCCAGAACCTGTAAGGTTACATCGCAAAGGAGACTAATGTTACAGATGGAATTCAGATTGCTAATCAGCTGATGTTGATGTGGGGAGATTATCCAGGTGGGCTCAAGGTAATCACAAGTGTCCTTATAAACGAAAGATAGACTAGAGGGGAGCCTGGGCGACTCAGCCAGTTAAGCATCTGCCTTCGGCTCAGGTCATGATCCCAGAGTCCTGGGATCGAGCCCCACGTCAGGCTCCCTACTCAGCGAGGATTCTGCTTCTCCCTCTCCCTCTGCCTCTGCCTGCCGCTCTGCTTACTTGTGCTCTCTCTCTGTCTCTCTGTCAAATAAATAAATAAAATCTTAAAAAAAAAAAAGAAAGATGGACTAGAGAGAGCCAGGGAGATGGAAGTGTAAGCAATTTGGCTCAACATTGCTGGTGTTGACGGTGAAGGAAAGAGCCACGAGACAAGGAAAATGTGCAGCCTCTAGAAACTGGAAAAAGCAAGAACATGTATTCTCGCATAGAGCCTCCAGTAAGGAATTCAACCCCTCAGATATCTTGATTTTAGCCCAGTGAGGACTTGTTGGGCTTCTGACCTCCAGAACTATAAGGTAATAAGTTTGTGTTGTTTTTCAGACATGAAATTGTGGTTTGTTTTTTTGTTTTTTGTTTTTTTTTATGGAAGCTATAGGAAAGTAATACCCGTGTTTTCATGAAGATTTTGGTGGCCATTGAGCAAATAGGTAGGCTGAATCCATTTGTTCTCATATTGTGATAATTTAATGAAAGAGTTTCAAAAATCTGAACCAAGACCTAGAAAATATCCTTCAAGGAAGACCAAGAGGCCAGACACCTTCCTACTACCACTCTCAGTTCTTTCGTACTGTAGCCACCCTGGGAACACTACATGGAGCGCTTTAGGTCTTGGAAGGCTGACATTATTTTGTTCTTTTGTTAGTGATTGCATGTGAATGCCTTGAGAAGCAAAGAGGCTTTAATTCAAGCAATCAGCATCTTATAGCATTAGTCATGAAATGAACTCAAATCAAAAGGTTCCACTTGGGAGTCAAGCTACAGAGTAAATCAAAAACAGCTGAGATAAGCAAATGTTCCTCATAACAAATTGTCTCAGTCTGAGTTGATGGTGGGGCCAATCCTCAGTACAAATTTGCAGGTATTCAATATGAAAACCTAATTGTTAAATTCCCCAAATTTATATATATTTATTGTTACTGGAGGAAGGTAAGTTGATGTTGCTTTGCTACATGTCTGTGAAGTACAAAGGGGACGATGCATTGAACGCTGTAGTGATTTTGCTTTTCTGGGAATGCCTCCCCGTTCACAAGTTTGTAATTAGGGGAGGGAGGATTTTATAGGCCATTTAAAATGTGCATGTTTCACAGAGAACTTCATATCACATCAAACTTAGAGACGTCATGGTTAAGACAGGGCCCTCAAACTTAAGAAGTTCAAAGCCTATAGTGGAGAGAGGCTCATAAACAAATAATAGCTACACAACGTGATAAATGTTCATACAGAGGAATGCACAGGAAGTGGGGGAGCCCTCAGGAGGCAGCAAGCAATGCCCAGAGGTCCCCAAGAGAAGATAAAGCTTAACATGCCAGTGAAGGATGAGCAGAGATTTTTCAGGCACTCCTGCAGCCTATGTTAAGAAGCAGGATGGGTTTTGTGCTGAGGAAGTGGAGAAGAGTTTTTTTTTTTTTCTTTTAATAGAAAACTAAATAAATGAGTTAATGTGGTCCTATGTCTGTGTACCTGGTTTACGAGTCATTTATGTCTTGTATATATCACAGTTCCTTAAAATGGGTTTGATTCTCTTCATATCTTTCATTCTTTCGTGCCTACTCTTTGTTGAGCATTTCAGGCCAGTGTGTTAGGTAATTCATTTTATGCTCAGGATAGCCCTACAAGTTTAACTGCCTCATAGATACCGGCATCTGGCATGGAACACAGGGTGGCATCTGGTGCTTTTTACTGAGCTGGGGAACACAGGGGGTGGAGTGAGCTTCATGAAGAATATGATCTATGTTTGGCAAATATTGAATTTGAGGGTTCTCTTAAACTATAGGTAGTGTCTAAAGAGCTACTTTATGTATGTGTCTGGATCTTTGAAGTCAGGTTTGGGCAGGAAATATTGACTTGGGAATTGTTGGGAATATGTGGCAATTAAAACCCAGAGAATGCCTACGATGGTCTAGAGAAAGAACATCAAGAGTAGAGTTCCCAAGAGAGCACCAATGGGGGGACAACAACATTTAAGAGAGACACAGATACTAAAGGTGAATAGTAATCAAGAGAGGAAGAATCATCAGAGAGGTAGGTAGAAAATCAAGTCAGAATGACGGTTTAACCAGCATGGCAGAAAATCTCTTTATTTTAGGCAATACGGAGCAATATCTGAACAGTATCTATTGGATTTTGCAACAAGGTCATTTGTAGTGATTTTGCTAAAAACAAATTCAGAGTTGTGTGGTGGAAACAGAGGCAGACTGAAATATGACTGGTTAATGAAAAGTGAAGAAATAGATTCAGGGCATACAACTTAATAAGAAGTTAGTGAAAAAAAAGACAGGACAAGAGAAAAAGAATGAGACATGGTATCTGGATGAGGGCATGGTATTGGAAAATGTAATTTGTCTTGTTTTTAACAAGAGAAGCTTGGGTATATTTATATAATGGAAATAAATCAGCAGAGTGTGCATATACAGTTAGGACTTTTCTGGTTGCAAGTGACAATGACCCATATCAAACAACTTTAGGGAGAAAATTTATACTAACACAAACTGTGACTTGGGGCTGAGTCTAGGGATCCAAACAATATTGTTTCACGTTCCATAAAAATAAGAGAAATTCTCTCAGTCAGCATCAGCATGTACAATCTTAGAGAAAGACCTTGTCTGACCAGGCGGTACTTACCTGTCCATCAATGGGCCACTAGCTATGACTAAAGGATGGTGAAATATAATTGACTAAGCCTGCCACATGTACTGCTATAGGGTCAGGCTGGCACTATGACTTGGAACCCTACGAGAACAGTTAGAGTTGGTGAAGGAATTGTTCTCAGTACAATGGCTGATATTCCCAGGAGGACGGAATTCTCTAACTTTATCCAACCTGTCAACTTGCTTACTTGTGACCAGGCAAGCTTTTTTGGGTTTCAAATACAAAGTCCCTGATGTCAGGGGCCCTATTTATCTTATGTAGTATTTTAACTCTGCCACTGAAAATCTGAAATAACACCTAGCACATACTCAGCACTCAATTATTTGTTGAGTTAAAGAAGAGATGGGGAAGGAGAGGGGAAAAGAGGGAGGGAGGGACTGAGGAAGAGTGGAAAAATACTATTTGAATATACACAACAGCTTTTGGCCATAGCAACTACAGACCAATGTGTGTGTGATTTTTTTTTTTTAATGACAAGTAGGGTATCATAATCGTGTGTGGTGTGTGTGTGTGTGTGTGTGTGTACACCTGGACTATTTTTTCACTTAAAACCTATCCTTGCCTCTGGGTCATAAGATATAAAATATCAGAGGTGATGATCTAAAAAAGAAAAATATTTCTGCTGAGCAGGCAGCACATTAATGGACTTTGCTGCTGCTTGTTGGCTTAGTTTTGCTGTGTGGGACCACACTCAAAGATGTAGGTACCTAAATTTTACTCCACAAAGATTAAGAATATGCCCCAAAGTCCCACCACAGGCACATATATGAAACATCTAGGTATAATTAACAGAAAGTTTCTATAAAGTTAAGCTATAGTTGGTATGAAGGAACCTTTCAGAATTTCTTGAATCAGAATGTTCCCCAAATATCTCCACAGCGAAACAGAATAAAACTGCCTTTCAATGAAAGCTTTGGCAACTGGATACCCTCTTGTGTCCAAGTCAGCAGTGAACTGTAAGTTTAACACATGTGGAAACAATACGTTAGGTGAACTTGCAAAAAGACATTTGACAGCTAGACTCTTTGAATATCTTAGAAGAGAAACTGTTCTAAAAAGAGAAAATAAAAGCCCACAATTGTCTGGTTTCACTTAATTCTCTTGGAGAAGTTTTGTTAATATAGGTCATACACAAACATACATACAAAAGCTTTTCATGATGAACATCATTGATGCTTCTTCATCTTACAGGATTATGTGGGTGCACGTGTATATATGTCACATGGATATGCCTACAGAGTTTCTGCTATTTCAGAAAAATTCCTGAAATATGGTTTTGTCAGATAATGCAGTAGTACCAGGATTCATTTTTTTTTTTAAAGATTTTATTTATTTATTTGAGAGAGAGAGAATGAGAGATAGAGAGCACGAGAGGGAAGAGGGTCAGAGGGAGAAGCAGACTCCCCGCTGAGCAGGGAGCCCGATGTGGGACTCGATCCCGGGACTCCAGGATCATGACCTGAGCCGAAGGCAGTCGCTTAACCAACTGAGCCACCCAGGCGCCCACCAGGATTCATTTTTTAAAAGAGATTAAGATTGCAAGCCATCTAGTAATCTTGTATATGTTTCAGTGGTAAACATGGAGGAAATAAAAAAATTACTACACAGATTTTCATGCAATATAATACATATAGATCAAGGTGAATGTTTTTTATTCAAGGTGAATGCTTTAATGTTCATAGGATATAAATAGATAATGAATGCTATACTAGTCCAAATCAAGGAAGAATTATTTTCCTGTCTATAATGAGTGAAGATAGATGGAAAACTCAAATTCTTACTCTTGAATGTCCACGAAGTGCATTATAACATTTGGGGTGGAAAGGGGAGGTAAGGAAGGATATATTAAGAGTATTAAAGTCCCAAAAGAATGCTAAGCCAGTCTATCTTTTCTTAAGTTTTTACAGAAGTTAGAAGGAGCCCAGCACTGTGGCATTAACTTGTCCATTCAATTATTCATTCGTTTGTTAAATTTGCATTGAGATCTGGTACCAGGCACTTTGCTGCTTGCTTGATTTAAGATGATGAAAAGTCTCAGTTTCCATCTTCAGGGAGCCATGTTTTGTTTCACTTGGGGTTAAGCAGTCAGGCCATCGATGAGGACCTATTTACAGTATACAAGATGACTCCCATTCAGTACATCCTGAGGTCTGGCCAAGAGGGGTCTTTTTCTTGTGTCCTTTTCTTTGGAGCTCCCAACATATCACTAACAGAAAATAAAAGTAAGCACATTTATTAAAGAACTCATGGATGCTTCTGTGACTTGGGGTCCAGTACTCAGCACATTGAAACACAATCCAGAAACCCTAAACATATGCTGTCATGACCGACCCCACTGAGGCCCTAGAGAAATATTTCTTCACTCCTCTGCCCCTATGTCATTAAAATGAAAGGCAACCACATCTGAATTCTGTAAGGACTGTAGTTGTCATGCCTCTGATGTCTGAGGTGAACACTGCTTTTGATTTCAGGGAAGACTTGTGCAGTGCTTAAATAAGAGCAGAAACAAGTTAACTGGTCAAATTCTGATCTGAGATAGCATGGGTAGAATATATTCTTGCATATCAAAATATCAATCGTTTGTATATCCCAAAGGTTCAATATGTATTTAATGGATACGTAGATATACATACATAATACATAAGTGTTACATATTTATAATTATAATATAAAATATATAGTGACTAATATAGTAACTAATTTAAAATTAAAAATCAGAATTTCAGCTTTGTTTAGTTTAAAATTTGCTATTAATTTCTGTATTTAGCCTTTAAATTTTGTTTTTTTTTAGTATTTCAGAAAAGTTGTTTTTGAAAAGCATAAAACTAAATTTTCTGTTTTTATAGCTAAGTTTTACTTTTAGTGACTATATATTCGGATTGTCAACATCTTAGATACAGTTCCATTTTACTTTGATCTTTTAGATATCTATAATTGAACACACATTATATGAAGTTGTTTATAGCAACACACTGATTTTACTGCAATAAAAATATAGGATTTTGTATATATTTCCACTGCTTTTTGCTTTTCTTCCAGATACCTCCAGAACATCAATAAAATATTTACACTTGTGATAATATATTAATTTTTCATATTTTCCTAAATTTTAGTTCTATAAAAATAATAACCTTAAGCATATCAAAGTAAGAAAGTAGATATTTCTGTTATTGCTTTTAAAGTGATACTGAGTTGGGCACCTGGGTGGCTCAGTTGGTTAAGCGACTGCCTTCGGCTCAGGTCATGATCCTGGAGTCCCGGGATCGAGTCCCACATCGGGCTCCCTGCTCAGCAGGGAGTCTGCTTCTCCCTCTGACCCTCCCCCGTCTCGTGCTCTCTATCTCTCATTCTCTCTCTCAAATAATTAAATAAGATAAAATCTTTAAAAAAAATAAAAATAAAGTGATACTGAGTCAATCAGAGAACGACAATTATCATATGATCTCACTGATATGTGGCATTTAAGAAACAAGGCCGAGGATCATAGGGGAAGAGAGGAAAAAATGAAACAAGACTAAACCGGAGAGGGAGACAAACCATAAGAGACTCTTAATCTCAGGAAACAAACTGAGGGTTGCTGGAGTGGAGGGGGGGTGGGAGGGATGGGGTGGCTGGGTGATGGATATTGGGGAGGGTATGTGCTATGGTGAGCGCTGTGAATTGTGTAAGACTGATGAATCACAGACCTGTACCCCTGAAACAAATATACATTATATGTTAATAAAAAAAAAACTATACAAAAAAATAAAGTACAGATAGTAATAAAAAAATTAAAGTGATAGTGAGATAGTCATTAATTTGTACTTTTGTCCCAAGCCATGCAAATGTTACAAACTGGCCTGTTCAGATTCCTCTGTTAATTTAACGAATACCCAAGGCAATTATCTTATGGCCATGTATTATGCCACAGAGGATCTATAATGAGAAGTAAAATAAATAGGGACCTCTCCTGCAAAGTGGTTATCATTTTGTAAGAAACAAAGGTAATTAATCAAGCCATGAACAGCGGTGCAATGTTGTGATATGGGGAGTACAATACAGCGCTTGGGCACTCTAGGACCACAGCAGGGTGCATGCTGGGAGAAGGTGGAGGGAAGTCTTTCTAGAGTAAAATGCGACATGGAGGCTGAAGGACAAGTTCAGAGAGCTAAGGAAGGAGGGGAGGTGAAAATATAGCCTTTAGATGGCAGGGAAATCATGGCAGAGCCCTGGATGCAAGAAACAGCGAACTCTTTCTAGAAGAGAAAATCAAAAAATACTCATTTATTTTTAGGTGTATAGTAATACCTGTTCAACTTTTCTCCCACTCTGTACCATCACTCTGATTTGGTAGGAAAAGATGAAAACCTCAAAGAGTAATATTACACAGTGAAAACAGTATCAGTAGTACTTGCTAACTCCTACATGGTACTTATTAAATGCCAGGGCTATATACATGAATGTTTTTCATACCCTAACATATTTAATCCTTATAACAACTCTAAGAGGGAGGGCCTATTATTACCTTTTTAGTAGCCGAGAAACCAAGTCACAAAATGATTGTTCCTTGTTTAAGATTCTTCGGCTAATAAGTTGCGAAGTCAGGATTTAGAGCTAGGCAGTCTGGTTCCAAATAATAACAATACTATACTTGATAATGTTTATATAACATATAAGTTTAATATTTTTATTATTGAGAGGACATATATCAGACCTGTGCTAAGTACTTTACAATCCTTGTCTTTTTAGCCTTCACTATTACCATTGTTTACACCTTTCTGCAGATAACGTTAAGCTTTAGAGAGATTAAGTAATTTATCCACAATCACACAGTTAGGAGGTCATATAGCTGGGAATCAAAGCCACTTACTCTGATCATAGCCAGGCTAAGCTGTCATCTAAAGGAAAACAGTTTGTAAGTATTCTTTGGAATAGGATTGTATAGAATTATAGAGGTTTCTCAGAAAATTCTCAAAGGAATTCCGATTTTATAATGTAGGCATTTTTCTTGATTTTTTTCCTAAAAATGGAAAGATGATTTCAAAACAAAATAACTCATAAAAGAAATTATACTCCGGTTTTTCTTCTTTACTCCATAATCCAGAATTAAGAGGCAAAATCAAGCCTAATGACACATTTTCTTAAGGAATGGTGAAACTGTAGTTTTTCTCCCTTTGAATGTGGCCACCATATGTTTTATTTTTAATGACAATGTGTCTTTCAGCTATTCAATGAAGTCCTGATAGAAAAATCTCAGTGATTTTAAATCTCTTTATTATAAAATGTAGATAAACCACAATTGGTTCAGGTCTTTCACTTCCCATATTTCATTTTAATTTTCTCATTTGAATCTGGGTCTCTTTTTCATTTCCCATAAGCATGGACACAGACTGTTCTGCGTTCTGTGGAAAAGTAACAAAACCTATTTTAACAAGTTTTTGGTCAAGGCGCTGAATTAATGAAGCTTGGTGTCTTTAGGGCCAAGTCTTAGCACATATCCCATTGTTCCCTCAGAACTGGGCTTTTTTGGCTGAAGGAAATCATACTCTAAAAACAGCCCCCCTACTGTTATGAAATTTATAAGGCCCCACCTAATCTAATTTTTCTTTGCCTCTGTCAAATCTGGGTTGAATTAGACTGGATGATCTAAAATTGTTCCAGTAGGATTACAGTTACAGACACAGAAAAATACCCGTTGTGATTTTATATTCTATTATAGCTCATTTACAATTAACAGATGAATTGTTAGATGCAAAATAAAGAACAGTTGAACACTTATTGATTATCAGAGCCACCATGAAAAGCGAACATTGAGCTCTCTTTGTAGGTCAAATATTATCACAGGTGCTTTAAATCTACCACCTTCTTTTAACATTCCCAAACTACATTAAAGTGTTATCTCATTATCACTAATGAGGGGGAAGTCCCTGAAAGATTTTAAGAAATGTTCAAGGTTTACATATCTACAAAGTGACTGCTGTATGGTTAGAAATGAAAAAGTCCAAAGTCTGAGCTATCAGATTTGATGAAAAACCTTTCTGATATATGTAACCGCTTTTTCTGTAAGTGTACAGAGACAAAATAAGCATTTTCATTTTTGGAACTGTCTGTTCCACCCATCAATCTTCCACAGATTGACTATTTTGCTAATACAAGAACTTTTTTTAAAAAAAACTTGAGGCATGTAAAATAAGAGTAAAAATGAAATTGTAGGTGCTATCAGATCCAGCAATAGGTAGACGTACAAAAACATTTTCGAACAAATCCGCTGTTAAATGTGGTATCATTAGATCCTGACTAATTTTCCAATACTTTGACAAATTCAGCATCTAATACTTGCTTGTTATAGATTACATTTATCCTTTTACTGTATAGGGTATTGAAATCCATTAAGCCGTATTTTATAAAATTGTTAATGTTGGTGTTTGCAAATATTTTCTCAAATTTCTAAAAAAAAAGTATACATTTCAGAAATTGTAAGCCAGAAAAAGAATTGATTTCTACAAATTTCTAGAAAAAAAAATGCTAAAAAGATGGTTTGTGAGGACTCAAACATAAAAGAGGGATCACAGGAAGTCAAAATACCTTTTTGAAAAATAAACAATATAAACGATCCTTATCATTTTGATAATATTAATGGATTATTCAGTCAATGATTCTCTCATCTCTACTTGCTCTTTTTCTTTCACAATGGTCTCACTCTGAGGTCAGCCTAGAATTCAACTTCTACCAGATCTTTATCAAGCTATGTTGGAAACAGAAAGAATGCAGGATTAGTAACAATACTGAGGAAGAATACAAAATGTCATTGACTTTTAGATCTACAGCAATCTGAAAAAAAGGACACTTGGGTCTTCAGTGTTCTGTAGGGGGCTTCATCCTGCCACATCTTCACTGATGCCTTGTATGAAGACAGATTTATTGCTGCTATAAATCTGAGGAAGATAGTTTATGTTTTGGGAGATTCAGAAAGATCTCAACAGTTAGATTCTTGGACTGGAAAATGTATTCATCCCTGTTAAATTTCCTCTTATAAGCAAATTGCACTATTTTAAAAATGCCAGTAGTAAAACTTGGTTGGGGAAGAAAGAGATAAGTACAAGTTATGTGACATGAGACTAAATTGGCAACAGATTAAGTATGAGCTGACTGTGTGACCATACTACTTAGAAAGGAGGGGGAAGACAGTTCAATAATTCACAGGCTACATTAACACCACGGAATATCCAGATCAAGAGACAGTATATGATGACGTACTCTGCAGTAGTTAGATTCCATTTACATGTATTTACTTCGGATGATGCACTTATAGGGGGATATTAGCAAGCTATATTTGTTTAGTCACTTGGGCATTTACTTAATAGATATCAAGTACCTTCTATGTCTTAAGTAGGATGCTAGGCACTAGGTTTAATGAAGAGGAAAATATAGTTAATGTCTTCATGAACCATAATGTCTAAAGTGTGGGGAGATCAGGCATTGAGCAAATAAACAAGTAATGAAAAACCCTCTGTATGCTCATATGCTACCATATAGGAAAAACATGACCAAACAAATCATCACAGAATTAGAGGATATCTAGAGATGGTATGACTTTAAATAATAAGCTACACAGCATACAGAGTACTTGCCTTTTCAGATTCTATGTATGTGCAGCGGAGGGGAGGGAGGACACCAAAGAGAAATATTTCAAGAGCTGCTAAAAACAAGGAATCATGAGAAGCCTTTGAGACACATTCATGGATATTCAGATGCCATGGATAAAACAAATGGTGGTTTGACATAGATCCTTCAAATCACTGCTGATTCAATTATGAGCCCTGACTTTCAACCACTTCTCACATTGGCAGCTCTATATAGTATGATTAAGAGTGAACAAAACAAGAATTTCTTTTCCTGAGGAATATAAATTTGTTCAGCTAGTAAATATTTAAGTGCAAAAGGATGATCAGAACAGAATGTCTCAGGAGTTGATGTGTCAGGCCCAGATCTGAGGGATGACAAGCAATCAAAGAAAATAGAATATTTGCAACTACAGAGGTGGGAAAGAGGACCAAATGAAGTTAAAAGCAGCATATGAGGGCGCCTGTGTGGCTCAGTCAGTTGAGAGTCCTACTCGTGAATTCGGCTCAGGTCACGATCTCATGGGTTATGAGATGGAGCCCTGTAATGGGCTCTGTACTCAGCAGGGAGTCTGCTCAAGATTCTCTTCCTCTCCCTCTGCCTCTCCTCCAACTCACAGGCACTCTCTCTCTCTCTCTCTCTCAAATAATATATATTTTTAAAACATCGTATGGTCATTTATTTCCCTAAAACTTTTCACTGTTATGTTTCAGCAACAACTTTTTTCTTTTAAATGTTTTATTTATTCATAAGAGAGAGAGAGAGAGAGAGAGAGAGAGGCAGAGGCAGAGGGAGAAGCAGGCTCCCTGCCTAGCAGGGAGCCCCATGCAGAACTCAATCCCAGGACCCTGGGATCATGACCTGAGCCGAAGGCAGATGCTTAACCATCTGAGCCACCCAGGCGCCCCATTAGCAACAACTTTTACAGGTGGGAAATTACCTCCTAATTTAAGAAAGTTACAATGTTTACTGAATTCCTTGGAAAGAAGTCAAACTATAATTAATAACCGTATGGATATCCTGTAACTTCAAGACATTCCAGACCTTTCTTTCACCTTAAGTAGCACTTTTTTTTTTTAACTTAATACTGTTTTTTCTCTTTAAAGCTATATGTTCCCCCAACTCCATTTCTTTTCCTTACAGTTTATCCTTTAGCTATTCAAGGCATTTTATTTACAGAGTTTCTCACAGTCTGGATTTTATTGATTGCATATTTACAGTGTGGTTCAACATATTCCTCTGATCTCTGTATTTGCTTCAAATTGGCTGCTCTATCTGAACACTTCATCATACTCAAGTTTGATCCCTTTGGTAAAATACAGACGGCTCTGTCCTTCCAACATAAAGCCTTGCTTTGGTTTTGTTCTTGTGTGTTTTTAGCAGCCAGTGATATTCAATGTCTAAATTCATTAATTTATTAGGGATTATGAAATGTTGGTATTCTAATTCTGAAACTTAATTTTCATCTTAACAGCCATGATTTTACTTTAAAAATCCTTTTATTTTTCTGCTATTTGTTTAATCAGTTATACAGTTCATATAAGATAATTGCTTGATTTGTTTGTATCATTTATTCAATTTGCAAAATAATAAATTTGTTCCCTGTCATCTTCAAAAAAATAAAAGATGAATTAGTTTTTTAATCATTATAAACTCATGGGTTTAAGTATGTTTGATATATTTCAATCTAGTACAATTCTTATTCTTATTAGTGAAGCTCAATTTTTCCCATCTGCCATCAGTGGTGACCTCTTCAAGTTTGTTTCTGAGTCTATTGATATCACCCTTTGCTATCTGATGTATGAAGATATTCCAGCTTCATTGCGCATTTTTTTTCTTTAAATTTGGATTCAGCCAGATTTTTCCAAGAAGGGTTAAATTCTTTTAATAAGAAATAGTATTCAAAGACTGAAATCTGGGTGCAGAGATGCTTATTGCTACTGTGTTTTTCATTGTTAGGTAGGTAGGTATATAAATAAAGTTATAATTGATGATTACTGAAAACTCTTAAATTTTTGTGCATATGTTATCCTCAATCCTGCTTTTCATTTTTTGTCTATATCCAAATTATCGGATCATATAGCCATTAAACACTTTAGTCTTTCTTTTGTAATTCTTGTTTATTCTCAACTACATATATATAATATACATAAAATATATAATATATAAACATATATATAATAAGTCTGATGATCTAATTTTATGTCTCTTATATATCATCTGCTCTTATTGTCTCATTGCCCAAAGGATTTTTTTTCTTTAACATCCTCAAATTTTACTATACTATTTACTGGTATTAATTTTTCTGAGTTGGTACATAGTATATGCTTTTTATATATAGTTTTATCTATATCTTTTATTTGAGGAAAGTTTTATTCAATTATAGCTTTTAGTATTTTTTTTCTGTTCTCTTGTTTTTCATTTTTCTGGAACTTTCATTGTTTGTAAACTGTATCTTTTTTGCCTGTTTTCAATATTTGCTTTCTCTTGAATCCTTTTAATTGCTTTCTTTACTTTTTTAAAAATTTTTAACCTTCTATTTTTCTTGAGGCATTATTTACTGTGTTTACTAACTCAATTTCCTTTTAGTTTTGTATATATTTGTGAAATAACATTTTTCCTTAAGTTCTAATTCTTTTTTTATTACTTTCAATTCATTTCTTGGTTTTTAAAAAATTGGTTTCATTGCATTTCATATATTGTATCATTTTTAATGACTTATAGCCTTTTTGATACCACATATTATTTTATTTGGACTTCTATTTTTTTGACTATTGTCTGGTATTATTTGGACTTCTATCTGGTATGCCTTTATTATATCTAGCTCTCATTTCTTGTGTGTGTGTGTGTGTGTGTGTGTGTGCATTTTTTCTTTTATTAGATATTGTTAAATTCCAATCCAAAGAGATTGTACCAATTTACATTCCTGTCACTGATGTATAATTAAAAAAAAAAAAAGCAGGATAATGCATTCCTTTGATGAGGATGTCAGGAAATCTAGTTATCGTTTTGCTCTTTATTCTTTTTCCATCTTGTAATAACTTTGTACTACATCTGACTCGATAAATTTCTGTTGCTCATCTTTATGTGAATTTGGCTTTTTCTAAACTTTCAGAAGAACTATGATTCAGAGTAGGAAGGAAGATGGCAGCAGAGTACAAGGACCCTAGGCTTGTTTCATCCCACAAGTACAAGTAGATAATCATCATATCATCCTAAATACACCAGAAATCGACCTGAAGACTGGCAGAACAAACTTCACAACTAAAGGTAGATAAGAGGCCACATCAAAGTAAGTAGGGAGTGTGGATATGTGGCTTGGGAGAGAAATGGATCAGGACACTGAGGTGGGGAAGGAGCCATGGTCATGGATAAAGGCGAGAGACAGACTAACACAAAGAATGCATGGGGAAGATGATTCCCAGAGCAATTGGTTTAGAAAGCAAGAGGGCCCAAAATTTGTGAGATCTTGCAACCAGTAGGGCTTAAAGCCTGGAGTTTTGAAAGTCAACAGTCTTGACTCTAGGAAAGCTCAGAGGCACTGGGGCTGTTCTTAGAGAAAAGGCAGGGAATTTTGTGAATCTTGGTCCGGGGCAGGGGTGGGGTAACAAAACTTATTTCATAAGCAGAACAGAGTACACATAGGTAAAATGCGCCAAATTCAGACCAGAGACCAAACACTACCTACAACAGACAAAGGGAGCCTTTGCAGACAACTGACCTCTAGGATAATGCAGCCAGGTAACAACAACAGAGTACACACAGCACACATTGGAGACACTCTGGGAAACACCAGGCCCTGGAGACCAGGAGACACTACTTTGCAGGGCACTACAGAACCTCTTCTTCATAAAACTATTACCCTCAAGAACAGGAGAAATAGCTGACTTTCTTAACACAGAGAAAAAGCCACAGAGACTTAAATAAAATGAGAAGACAGAGGAATTTGTCCCAAATGAAAGGACACAACAAGGCTATGGCCAGAGGTCTAAGTGAAACAGATATAAGTGACATGTTTGATGGAGAATCTAAAACAATGATCATAAGAATACTCACTGGACTTGAGAGAAGAGTGGAGGATATCCGTGAGACCATTAACACAGAGATAAGGAATAACATAGAAGAGATAAAGGGCTTAGTAAACAAAATGGGAAACATGCTTGATGGAATGAACAGCAGGCTGGAAGAAGCAGAGTAATGAATTAATGACCTAGAAGATAGAGTAATGGAAAGTAATTGAGCTGAACAAAAGAGAGAAAAAAGAATTATGTAAAAGAATAGACTTAGGGAATTCAGTGACTCCTTCAAACAATAACATTAATATCCTAGGAGTCCTGGAAGAAGAAGAGAAAGAAAAGGGGGCAGAAAATTTATTTGATGAAATCCCCTAATCTGGGGAAGGAAACAGATATCCAGATCCAGGAGGCACAGAGAACTCCCAACAAAATCAACAAAAGCAGATCTACACCAAGACAAATTGTAATAAAAATGGCAAAATATCACACAAAAAAGTGATAAAGAAAAAATATTAAAAGCAGCAAGACTAAAGAAGACAGTTACATACAAAGGAAACCCCATAAGATTATCAGCAGATTTTTCAGCAGCAAATTGCGAAGTCAGAGGAGTGCCATGATATATTCAAATGGGAATGACATATTCAAATGCTAAATGGGAAAAACCTGCAGCCAAGAATACTCTATCCAGTAAGGCTATCATTCAGAATAGAAGGAGAGATAGAGTTTCCCAGAAAAAATAAAAATAAATTAAAAAAAATAATAATAAATAAATAAAGGAGCTCATGGTTACTAAACCAGACTGCTATATGCAGAAGATGTTATGCACTATCCTAATGGTAACCACAAATCAAAAACCACTAATAAATATGCAAAGAATAAGGAGGAAGAAATCCAAACATACTGCTAAAGAAAGCCAGTCAACCATGACAGAGAAAAACACAAGAAAAGATCAGAGAAAATCTTCAGAAACAACCACAAAACTAGTAATGAAATGGTAATAAATACATATCTATCAATAATTACTTTGAATGTAAATGTACTAAGTGCTCCAATCAAAAGACATATGGTGACAAAATGAATAAAAAAGAAGACCTATCTGAAGGTTGCTGGAGTGGAGGGGTGTGGAAGGGATGGGGTGGCAGGATGATGGACATTAGGGAGGGTATGTGCTATGGTGAGCGCTGTGAATTGTGTAAGACTGATGAATCACAGACCTGTGGGGAAAGATAAGAACCATATGATCATTTTAGTAGACATAGAAAAAGCATTTGACAAATACAACATCCATTCATTATAAAAAACCCCAACAAAGTAGGTTTAGAGGGAACATACCTCAATATAATAAACGCCATATATTAAAAACCCACAGATAACATCATCCTTAATGGGGGAAAAACCAAGAGCCTTTTCTCTAAGGTCAGGAACAAGACAAGGGTGTCTACCCTCACCACTTTATTCAACATAGTGCTGGAAGTCCTAGCCACAGCATTCAGACAATAAAGAAAAAGAAAAGGCATCCAAATCAGTAAGGAAGAAGTAAAACTTTCACTATTTGCAGGTGACATGATACTGTATGTAGAAAACCTGAAGGGGTCTACCAAAAAGCTGCTAGAACTTATAAATGAATTCAGTAAATTCACAGTATATAATTTCAGTGTACAGAAATCTGTTGCATTTCTATACACCAATAATGAAGCATCAGGAGGAGAAATTAAGAAAACAGTTCCATTGAAATTGCACCAAAAATAATAAGAGATCTAGGAATAAACTTAATCAAACAGGTGAAAGGCCTGTACTCTGAAAACTATAAAACACTGATGAAAGAAATTGTAGATGACATAAAAGAAATTGAAAATTGTTCCATACTCATGTATTGGAAGAAAAAATATTGTTAAAATGTCTCTACTACCCACAGGAATATACACATTTAATGCAATCCTTATTAAAATATCAACAGCATTTTTCACAGAACTAGAACAAATAATCCTAAAATTTGTATGGAACCACAAAGAACACCAAATTATCAGAGCAATCGTTAAAAAGAAAAACAAAACTGGAGATATCACAATTCCAGACTTCCAAGTTATATTACAAAGCTATAGTAATCAAAATGGTATGGTACTGGCATAAAATAGACACACAGGTCAATGGAACAGAATAGAAAACCCAGAAATAAAGTCACAATTATATGGCCAATTAATCTTTTGACAAAGGAGGAAAAAATATTCAATGGGGAAAAGACAGTCTCTTCAACAAATGGTGTTGGGAAAACTGGACAGCTACATGCAAAAGAATGAAAACGGACCACTTTCCTACACCCTAGGTAAAAATAAACTCAAAATGGATTAAAGACCTAAACTTGAGACCTGAAACTATAAAAATCCTAGAAGAGAACACAGGTGGTAATTTCTCTGACATTGGCCATAATACCATTTTTCTAGATATGTCTCCTGAGTTAGGGAAATAAAAGCAAAAATAAACGGGACTACATCAAAATAAAAAGCTTTTGCACAGTGAAGGTACTAAGCAACAAAACTAAAAGACAACCTACTGAATGGGAGAAGATATTTGCAAATAACATACCTGATTAAAGGGTAGTATCTAAAATATATAAAGAATTTATACAAATTGACACCCAAAAGCCAAGTATTCCAATTAAAAATGGGGAGAAGACATGAACAGACATTTCTCTAAAGAACACATCCAGGTGGTCGACAAATGAAAAGCTCAGCATCACTCATCATCAGGGAAATGCAAATCAATACTACAATGAAAAATCACCTCAACCCTGTCAGAATGGCTAAAATAACACCAGAAACAACAGGTGTTGACACAAATATGGAGAAAGAGGAACACTTGTGCACTGTTGGTGGAAGCACAAACTGGTGCAGGCATTGTCAAAAACAGTATGGAGGTGCTTCAGAAAGTTAAAAATAGAACTACTGGACAATCTAACAATTGTATTACTAGGTATTTACCCAAAGAATAAAAAAAAAAAACAAAACACTAATTCAAAGGGATACATGCATCCCTATGTTTACTGCAGCATTATTTACAATAGCCAAGATATGGAAGGCAGCTCAAGTATTCATTGATTGATGAATAGATAAAGAAATGGTATATATATATATATATATATATATATACACAATGGAATATTGTTCAGCCATAAAAAAGAATGAGATCTTGCCATTTGCAACAACATGGAGCTAGAGAGTAGAATGCTAAGTGAAAAAAGTCAGAGCAATACAAATACCATATGATTTCACTTATAGGTGGAATTTAAGAAACAAAACAAATGAGCAAAGGGAAAAAGAGAGAGAGAGACAAACCAAGAAACAGACTCTTATTTATAGGGAACAAACTGATGGTTACCAAAGGGGAAGTGAGTGGGGGGATGGGTGAAATGTGTGATGGGGATTAAGGAGCGTACTTCTCATGTTGAGCCTCAAGTGATTAAAATAAAAACTTTAAAAAACTTTAAAAATTTAAAACAAAGAAGATATGGTTCCGCTAGATTTTTCCTTTTCTGTTGTTTACATATAATGTAAAATATGGCACCTTAATTTCTGAGATTCCTTGGCTCAGTTCCTCTCTTCCCCTTGTATCTCGGTCATGTCTATTTTTCACCTCTTTTTCTCATATCC
The DNA here is from genome assembly GCF_003265705.2 of Callorhinus ursinus. Classification (NCBI taxonomy): domain Eukaryota; kingdom Metazoa; phylum Chordata; class Mammalia; order Carnivora; family Otariidae; genus Callorhinus; species Callorhinus ursinus. The sequence continues at coordinate 15,261,478 of NW_027397066.1, read as the reverse complement.
TGCCCAGTTTTGCTTCCATTTACAGCAGTATTCCTCAGTGTGAGGCCTTGTCTTGGAATGGCTCCCTAGCTAGTCAGTTTCTAGAGTTCGTAAGTGACAGACTGTTTTCAGCCCCTAAGGGCCCTGACAAAAGCCCTCTGTAATTATCCTTTGCGTGAGCAAGACTCCTCAGGTACTATTTTCAAATACCCTGCCTTGACTTTCAGTCTGGTGACACTTGGTGATTTTTCCCCCCACCATTTTACATTTTGGGTTCCATGGGGATACTTTCTTATTTGACTCTACGTGTGTGTGTGTGTGTGTGTGTGTGTGTGTGTGTGTGTGTGTGTGTTGCTTTGGGTTTGGGTTTCACTATGTAGTTGTTTCTTTTGATTTTTTGTGGGCATTTGGGAAAATACAAAATCTATGTTGTTATCTCTGCCACCATCTTCCCTGAACTCACCAGAATTAGTTTTTAATTATTTAGGTTGTAGCCTTGAGCCCTAAGACTTAAAATTTATTTGGGGACTTTATTGTCTCGATCAATTGTGAGCAAATATTCTTGGCCTTCTCTTTCAGAAGACTTTTTTCATACTGAAGTGCCAGATCTCCTTTTTGTGTTACTGTGTACTATTAGTCACCAAATAATGATTTTGGACTTTGTAAATTGGCAAGCCCTGAATTTTTGTCAGACAAAGAGCTCTCCGTTTCTATTTAGTAAAATTCTGTTTTTATCCTAATCCCAAATCCTAACTCAACTGGAGTTCTTACTGTGGGATACCAATTTCTACTATTAAAAAAACCATAATAAATTGTATAATTAGCCAATTATTGGATTTAGATGGACATTTCTTATCTGAAACATGCATGGGGAACACCTCCAAACCTATAGCCCTGCAAGGAGCCCAAATATTCTTCGGCCTACAGCAATGGATGGTTATGTATTGCCAGTAGCTAACCTGCTGTACAGGAATATTTTGGAGTTTTGGACCACAGGCAAGTGATGCCCAATGGGTTCCTTCTAGTTAGGTGGCCAGGCCTTTGAGGAAGAGGAATAGTCAATGCTTAGAACATGTTCTCGCTTCAAGCCTACATTTCCAGTTTCTTCCCAAACATGAGTTCACTATTTAGCAATGAGATAGCAGTAAAGGCTATTATAGATCATTATATAATAGAGGTCTCTTTACTTCTCAATACATCTTCCCATGTATAAAATATAAAGGCAAGAGAGGAAAGCTCAAATACTCACAGAAGAAAAATACACAAGAAATATAAATGAAGTAAACAATTACAATAAAATTTCAATTTTTATGCCAGAGACGCTTTACATCTAAAGAAAATTCTTCCCTTCCATACACAGGTATGCTTTCTTACTTTTTTTTTTTTTAAATCACAAAGTCCTCTCTATCACAGACTTTCCCACTTTTAACGGAGACATAGATAAGATCAAACTTATCTTTCCACCTTTTATTTTAAGTTTTATTTAAGTAATCTCTACAACCCATGTGAGGTTAAAACTCATGACCCTGAGATCGAGTGGCATGCTCTTCCACCTGAGCCACCTGACACCCAAACTCATCTTTCCTCTTAACTCCATTATACAAGAAATCTAATAACAACAAATGGCACTTGACACTTGACCTAATTACAATGTATATAAGAGACAGTTACAGGGATATTTTAAAACTTAAAATGTACAGGTCCCATCCAAAGGTAGTACTTTCAATCAGCTCCAGATGACTTTTGTCATGTACTAATATAGGCCCAACATTGCTAGATACTTCACTTTTTCAAAAGAAGCAAGACATTCTGAAATATCCCAGGTTTAAATGGTGGCAACTCATTCCATTAATCTTTAAACATTGTATAGGCAAGTATCCTGTGGACCAAACAAAACACATCTGCAGGTGATGAAATATAGTATATTTTTCTCCTCTCGAAGCCCAAATTAGTTTATTATCCTGTATTTTCATTCTTCCTGTGTTTCAAGACCAAGCTCAAGGGTTACCTTCTTTGTGACGCTTTTCTTGAATTTTTCCAGGTGGTGTATGTTTTATTCCTTTGTGTGCTCATTACCCCCTAAACCAACTTCTGTCACAGCATCTATATATCACTTTTCTGCCATATTAAGCTGCAAAGTCCTTCAGGTAAGAGGCTGTAATGTATTGAATGGTGGCTCCCCCAAGTTATGTTCTGTACCCTAAACCCTAGATCCTGTGAGTATGAAAAATGGTCTTTGTAGATGTAATTAAGCTAAGGATCTCAAAATGAGACCATCCTGGATTATCTGGGTGTGCCCTAAATCCAATGACACATGTCCTTATAAGAGACATAGGAAAGGGGTCATGTGAAGACAGAGGTAGAGAATAGAGAGATGAAGCCACAAACCAAGAAATGCCTGGAGGCACCAGAAGCTGAAGGAAGCAAGGAATGATCCTTTCCTGCAGGTTCAGAGTGAGCCTAGTGCTGCTGACATCCTTGCTTACTGACTTCTGGCTTACACACTGTGACGGAAAAATTTTTGTCCTTTAAATCCTCTCATTTTTGGTGATTTGTTACAGCAAGTCTAGAAAATGAATAGAGAGACTATGCTTACATAACCTTGTATCCCAAAGCCCTAGTACAAAGTCTGCTATATAAGTACCAGGCAGGAAATACATGTTAATTCTTTGGGATCAAAAGTACAAATTCTTACTCTTTTTTTTTTTTTTTTAACCATAAGAGACTCTTTTTTTTTTAAGATTTTATTTATTTATTTGAGAGAGAGAGAGAATGAGAGATAGAAAGCACGAGAGGGAAGAGGGTCAGAGGGTCAGAGGGAGAAGCAGACTCCCTGCTGAGCAGGAAGCCGGATGTGAGACTCGATCCCGGTACTCCAGGATCATGACCTGAGCCGAAGGCAGTCGCTCAACCAACTGAGCCACCCAGGCACCCACAAATTCTTACTCTTTATGAACTTATGAGTTTCCTTGCATACTTCATACACTGTGGTGAAATGATATTCCATTTCTCATAAATAAGGCTCTCAAATGGACATATTAAGGTTCAGTCTTCAAACCAGTAGTAGTTTACTAGAGTTAGGAACCTCTGTGTACCATTACTCTCCACGAAAGTGCATAAAGTACAACCCCCTAGAGGTGAGCAGAGAGGAGCAACTACTTCCTCCACATCAGATGTGTGGTGCTATGCCCACACGGAGTATAAAGGGTCATCTCTTTTCTAAGGAGAGTTATTGTGGTCTCTGAAGGCAGAAGAGCAGAATGGGTTCTGATAACCGAAGCCATGGATTTAAACCAAAGTGCTACTTGTGACTCATGGTAAGATTTTGCATAAATTCTTTAACTTCTTTGAGGGAGTGGGGCAAGAGGGGAGATGGTAAACACTGTAAGTATTAAAAGGATTAGAAGGTTAAAATCAGAGATCCTCTCTGATTGTCTGGACATAGAAGGGACTAAAAATATGTTACTTGCCTTCTAGAGATTTCCAGTATCCTGTTCTTTCTTGATTGAGGAATTAAAGGTTGGGGAAATGTATTCACTGGTTTGAATTTAAGGGTATTAAGTCAGATTTCCTATTCTTAAAATGCAATCCAGATTTCCCTTCTATAATTCCTATAATTCCTGAAAAGCTGGTTGGGGGGTGGGCAGGGTGAAGAGCAAGAGGACCATTAAATCCTAGCCCTAAACCTCTTCAATACCAAGAGGACCATTAAATCCTAGAATTGTTACTTCCCTTGCTGAAAAATTGCAACAAAATAAAAGTTGAGTTCTGCCTTGGCTCTCCCTTTAACACCCTTCTTCTTGTTGATGGTTAGTTGGTGCTTATAATTGGCGTACGATTATTAATGAGAAGGTCACATAGATGAAATCATGAACCCACAACTAGAATAATATCAATATCAAGGCTTTCTGTGAGGAAGCAGGTCTTGCAAATTATGTTTAGCCTTATCAACTCAGTTTTCTTTGTTGGCAAAACATTTTCAACACCATGCTAGTGTTGTTGGTAATTATGTCAGCCTGCCCATCAATCTTTCTAAAAGAGAAATACACCCACCACAAGACCCATTGAAGACAACAGCTTTTATTCTATTCCCTGTGAACCAGTCTAAAGGCCTAGGCAAGGAGCAAAAACCTCACCAAAAGGAACAGTTTTAGTTTTCAGTCTCAAAAACATGCATAGGTTAAGTTAGGTTATAGAAATAATTTGTATTGATTAGTGGATATTAATTGTAGATTATTTTAGGCTCCACATGACTTTTGGCAATGTCTGGAGACATTTTTGGTTTTATAACTGGGGAAAGGAAAATTGCCCCAGGCATCTAGGGGATAGAGGCCAGGGATGCTGCCAATCATCCTGCAGTGCACAGGATAACCTCCACAACAACAAATTATACAGCTCCCGAATGTGAATAACACCATGTTGGAGAAACCATAGACTAGTTAAACATGAGAGAAGTATCTGGAAAGGAAAGCTCATTTAATTTTTTTTTTAAGATTTTATTTATTTATTCATGAGAGAGAGAGAGAGAAAGGCAGAGGGAGAAGCAGGCTCCCAAGGAGCAGGGAGCCCGATGCGGGACTCGATCCCAGGACCCTGGGATCATGACCTGAGCTGAAGGCAGACGCTTAACCATCTGTGCCACCCAGGCATCCTAATTTTTTTTTTTAAGTAGACTCCACACTGGGTGTGGAGCCCAACACGGGGCTCAAGATCATGACCCTGAGATTGAGACCTGGGCTGAGATCAAGAGTCAGACTGGGCCACCCAAGTGCCCCTGGAAAGGAAAGCTCATTTAAATTTGGGACTGAAGCAGCCATATGGGGCATACACACACAAGAACTCAGAGACAGAGAAATAAAAGTAAAATTTTGTGAAGAGAAGTAGAGATATATATCTTCAAAATAATATGCAAACCAAAATGCAGCATGATTTTAAGCAATCAGTGGAGGGTAAGAAGAGACGCCATTTGTCCTGACACCAGGTCACAGCAGCATTAAAGTTATTAGGCTGAGGCAATAGTAAAGCAAATGTCAACTGTACACTCTCCTTTGTTCCATATTACACAATGTTGAATGAGTCACAAAAATGTACACTTGTTTTCATGGGATAAAGGACTGAATTTTGGTTACTGAGCATTGTCAGACCTTGCCAATCAAGGCATAAAGACACAATAGTGATAAACAAATGGAGGCAAGAGGAAGAAGGAAGAGAAAATTGCTAATATCCTTACCCAACATCCTATCAAGTCAAGATATTACCTAGATTTATAAAACAATTAATAGAGATTTGAGACTATCGTTCAAAAGTTAATGATTTCCTTAAGGTAATAAAATTTTAACAAAAGTTTGGAGTGGGTGCAATGATGGCGGGGATCAGATAGGAGGATACTGTTTTTGAACATAGAACTTTCCATGCAGTTTCTCTTTTTAACCATGTGTAAGAATTTCACTAATTTTTATTAGAGAATTAATAAAATTGTGTAAATATTTTATTTATTTGAGAGAGAGTGCATGTGTGTGGGGGAGGAGCAAAGAGGAAGGGAGAGAGAGAGAGAGAATCCCAAGTGGACTCCATGCTGAGCCCAGAGCCCTATGCTGGGCTTGGCCTCACAACCCTGAGATCATGACCGGAGCTGAAACCCACTGAGCCTCCCAGGTGCCACAGATTAATAAAATTTTGATTAGTAGAGGAGTTTGGACTTAATCCCCAATGTGTTGTCTTTGATATCCCAAACATTATTCTTAAATAGCCTCTGAAGCCACTTACAGTTAATACTGTGTTTCGTATAACAGTGGATTTCATAGTTGTGTTCATACAGTGTTTCATATAGAGGAAATACTTTTTTCACATTTATCATTTCTATATATTTTTAGCAACCCTTGGAAATGTGGTTGTGGCACTTAAAAAATAGACTCTGAAGTAGATACGTATTTCAGAAGTTTGTTGGTGGCACCTATATGGAAATGAGGAAGCAGGATTGGGAAGGAGGATATGGTGAGCAGCAGGGAGGTCACAACAAAGTCCTCAGCTGATTCTACAGGGAATTTTGGAGCTGAGGGGGTCTTTCAGAGTTGTCCCAAATAGACACAATAGGGCCTGGGCACTATTCCCCCTTACTGACAAGAATTGCCTAGAGGCTTTACCTTGGGGTGAAGAGGCATTCTTCAGCTGAGGGCAATGCCCCAAAAAGAGGATCTCTCACTAAATTTGGTCTCTTTCATTAGATTTTGAACCCCCAAAATTGATATTTATCTCTTGGCCAAGCACCAAATTCACTGCTTTACCTTCAGTAGGTGCTCAAAGAGTCAAATTGCTGATTTCTTAGAAGACAAATGGAAGGTTTGTTTTAAATTCTAAACTTGATGCTTTATATTTTATACTTTTAATTTGAAGATCTCAGACAAGTCCTTGTGTCTGTTTCCAGGTTGCCCTACTTACATCACAGGTCAAGTATAAAAAACAAAATGCTATTCAGATAATGATGTACATACATTTTACAAGCCACAGTATAATAAGCATGTTATGTTTTTCTATTATGATTATGACACCACCAATTGTCAATTTGATTTCAAGAAATATTGATTTCATCACTATAAAATTTGGTTGGCTCCCAACCACAAGCTTACATTCACCCCTCTTGACCCATCTACATGACTCACTGAGCTGTGAGTTATGCCATTTTCCTAACAAGATGCCCAGCACTGAAACAAAACCACTCAATTGGATGTTTATTTTCAAATACAGTGTCTATAAGCATCTACATTATTGTGACTTCAGAATACTATCCCAGTCAATGAAAGAGATTTTCCTCTGAGGTTGCCTCCTGACATCTGACTCATGTCCAAACTAAGATTTTAAGCAACAGGAAAATATGCATCATTGCCCTGTGTGTATCATAGGTTTTGTTTTGTTTGTTTCATTTGAGATTATGTGTCAAAGCCCAGAAAAATACTTTCCTCTTGACTGTCAACAAGAAAGAGAAACAACCCTTGGATTTATCATAAAATGCATTTAAATACCTCTGTGATTCTATCCTGCTACTAGAAGGATAGACTGTCAATAAACAAAAGAAACTGGCATCCAAAGTTTTCATGAAAAAATATGGACATTGTCCTCAGATACAATCTAACTTTATGAAGAATTCATATTAAATGGACATTAGTGAATAATCCCTGAAAACCTGAAGTTTAACATCTGTCTTTCTCTAAATAAAATATAAAAATTATTTTCCACTTGAGAGTATTTGGAAACAGATACTGCCTGGTATGAAAATTTCTTAAGTGATGGCTTTGTATTTTCTTTGGAGACCTTTGTAAAAGTTTCTGTGCTTATCTGATACTACAAAACTTTCTTTGAGAACTATTTTACAAAATTGATGTGTTCTCATGAGTTCTCTGGTTCTAGAAAACTATGTAAAAGACACCATTACCAAAGTAAACCAATCTTGAAAAGCAAAAGAAAAAACAGGAAGGATATCAGATATAGATGTAAATATCAGACCTAGACTATGAAATATCTGTGATTAATATGCTTATTACAATAGAAGAAAAGACAAATAATTTAATCAGAAAACTGGAATCTATAAAAAATAAAGCCAAATTCTAAATGTGAAAAATAAAATAACAAATTTTAAATCTCATTTGAGCAGATTTTCCTCAGGTAAAAAAAAAACAAAAACAAAACTAAAAGATTAGTGAACAGGAAGATAGGTCAATAAAAAATCAAAAACAAAAACATACAACCATGACCACAAAAACCCAGATAGGTTGAAACATGGAAGAAAGATATGGTAGAGAAAAGTGAGTACTGATTTGTGGGTCATGGTAAATGAATCTAGCATTAAAGTAATTAATAAATATTATTAAAATTTTGAAAAGAAGATGGCCAAAAATCTTAAAAAGCTTACAAGCAATCTAAAATGTTGATTCACAAAGTTCTATAAACTCCAAGCATTATAAATCCAAAGGTAAGTCACACCTAGCTAGGTGATGGTGATTGCCCACCAATTTACTATAATGTAAATCATAGTAAAATCATGAAAACAAAGGATAAGCAAGAGAAAAAAGACATGTTTTCCAAAAGAGTATAAACACACAGAGAGACAAAACTGTCAGATAGCCTCTCAAACCAAAATATTAGAAGCCAGAGAGCAGAGGTATGGTAGCTTCAATGTGTTATTGATAATCTGTAGTGTGGTGATTAATACGCCACATTTGGGAGTTAAAGAATACTGTGTTCACATCCTATCTGTGCCATTATCTAGCTGAGTGAACTTCAAAATAGGTCACTCTCTGAATCTTTAGTTTTATTATTGAAGAATAGTTGACATACTCCGATCTTAGATTGAATCTTTCAACCTCTTAGATTGCACATGTGTAACATGGGGAAAAATAGTGACATATCCTTCATAATTGTTGAGATTAAAATATATCGATATGTATAACATGTTTAATACAGTACATGACATGTCTTGTTATTACATTTAGTTCTTTAAAATATACATAACAAAATTTACCATTTTAACCATTTTTTGGTGTATGGTTTAGCGGTGTTAAGTGTATTCCCATTGTTGTGCAATCAATCCCCAGAACTGTTTTCATCTTCCTAAACAGAAGCTTCATACCCTTTAAACACTAATTCTCCTTCTCCCCAGCCCTCAGCTCCTGGCAACCAACATTTAGCTTTCTGTTCTATGAATCTGATTACAGTAGGAATTGCATATAAGTAGACTTATTCAGTATTTGACTGGCTTATTTCATTTACTATTAATATCTTCAAGCCTCATCCATATTGTAGCTACAATTTCCTTCCTTCTTAGGACTGAATAATATTCCTTTGTATGTCTATACCTCATTTTGTTTATCCATTTATCTGTCAATGGGCACTTGGGTTTTGTCCACTTTTTGACTTTTGTGAATAATGCTGCTATGAACATTGGTATAAAAATATCTGTGTGAGTCTCTGCTTTGAATTCAGCAGTGGAATTACTGGATCATATGGTAATTCTATGTTTAATTTTTTTGAGGAACTGTTATTATATTTTAATTATTACTTATAAATGCCATTCTCTTATTCCTTAGTTTGAAAAGACCATGATAAAAAGCATTAGGTTTGCCTAATTACACTGGATTCTCACCTGGTCTATAGTCTGTATCCAATAAGTACTTGCTGAATGGATGTGTCAGTGACATTGTGGACTAGTAGACTGTATGTGGAATGTAAGGGTAGAATGTACAGGTTCAAGTCCAAGCAATCACACAACCCAGCTTTGTGGTCTGGCTTCTGGGCACTTTAGTCACTGAATTTTCTGAGTTTTGCTGTTCTTTCATGCGTTAAAGGGAAAAAGAAAAGCCCAGTTCTGAGAAACAAATGAGTAAATTTATGTAAGCACAATCCGAAGTGCTTTGAAGAAACTATGATATTCTAGTCAATTTTTAACCATTATTCATCCTGAAACAGATGTTTTGGCATTTTCACAAAACACATGTATTGTGGCTTGATGTTCCTAACACAATATTTTTGTAGAGTATATTTTAAAATTACTTTTTCAGAAAATGATGAGTCCTGGTTCTATTCACTTACATATTTAAACACTTCAAAGTATTTCTAAGAAATCAAAATATAATTTTTTTGGTTCTGAACATCAGGGTGGAGGTTACATTAATTATGTGAAAACGCTGGGGAGAAATCTACATAATAACACAGTTTGAAAACATATGAGAAGATGAATAATGAAGGAAGATAATTCTTTGCAACTGTAAAAGTAGTATAAAATACAAGGTACTGCCTCACATATAACTTGGCTTTGCCTACAGAAGAGGGGCTGATTTTATTTTATTTTTTAATTTATAGACTTTATTATTTTTATTTTTATTTTATTTATTTTTTATTATTATGTTATGTTAATCACCATACATTACATCATTAGTTTTTGATGTAGTGTTCCATGATTCATTGTTTGCATATAACACCCAGTGCTCCATTCAATACGTGCCCTCTTTAATACCCATCACCAGGCTAACCCACCCCCCCAACCCCCTCTCCTCTAGAACCCTCAGTTTGTTTCTCAGAGTCCATAGTCTTTCATGGTTCGTCTCCCCCTACTATTTCCCCCCTTCATTTTTCCCTTCCTGCTATCTTCTTTTTTTTAACATATAATGTATTATTTGTTTCAGGGGTACAGGTCTGTGATTCATCAGTCTTACACAATTCACAGCGCTCACCGTAGCATATACCCTCCCCAATGTCTATCACCCAGCCACCCCATCCCTCCCACCACCCCCCACTCCAGCAACCCTCAATTTGTTTCCTGAGATTAAGAATTCCTCGTATCAGTGAGGTCATATGATACATGTCTTTCTCTGATTGACTTATTTTGCTCAGCATAATACCCTCCAGTTCCATCCACGTCATTGCAAATGGCAAGATTTCATTCCTTTTGATGGCTGCATAATATTCCATTGTGTGTGTGTGTGTGTGTGTGTGTGTGTGTGTGTGTGTGTGTACCACATCTTCTTTATTTTTTAGATCAGGTTTAAATTTACACAAAAATGAGGAGAAAATGAAAGGAGTTCTCATTTGCCATCTCACCAACCCACCCTCTGCATTTCCCCTATTATTAACATCTTACATTAATATGGCTCATAGTAATTTATACTAATTAGATGTAATTGATCCGCCAATATTTATATATTATGATTAACTAAAATTTATAGTTATACATTAGGGTTTACTCTTTATGTTGTACATTCTCTGGGTTTTGACAAATGTATAATGACATATCTACCATTAGAGAAATATACAGAATACTTTCACTGCCCTGAAAATCCCCTGTGCTCCACCTATTCATTCCTCCCTCCCTTCTCCACCAAACCCCAGACAGGCACTTATCTTTTTACTATTTCCATAGTCTTACCTTTTCCAGAATGTCATCTAGTTGGAATCATACATTATGCAGTATTTTCAGATTGGCTTCTTTCACTTAGCAATATACATTTAAGGTTCCTCTGTGTCTTTTCAGGGCTTGATAGATAGTTCATTTCCTTTAATCACTGAATGATATTCCATTTTATGGATATAATACACTGTTTTTTTTTTCTTCCATTCACTTATTGAAGGGCATCTTGTTTGGTTCCAAGTTTTGGCAATTACGAGTAAAGCTGTTAGAAACATTTGTGTGCACGTTTTTGTGTGGGCATACATTTTCAACTGATATTTTTTTAGTATACTTTTTTTTAATTTTTAATTTGGGGGATGTGTTATGATCAGGCAATCTTAGGTTAGAGTCATATCCCTGGATTTATTGGGTTGATTCATTGGTTTGTCTTTGAGAAAGAATTCGTTGGATTCATTTGTTGAGTCATGAGAGAGAATGATAGCTACTGCTCTAACCATATGAATGAGGAGCTAAGACTGAGCTTAGGAGAGGACAGGGAAGACATACACATGTACTGCAGCCCTTTGTACATTTCACACATTTAGTCTTTACAATAGCCATTTTAATACTTGAAGAAACTCACTAAGGTTTAAAGAATTTAAGTAAGTGATGTGGGTGAAGAGTGAATCTAAATGTAACCATTTTCAAAATCCATACTTTCTGGAGAAAACTATTAGAATCTAGCATTTTATAATTTCAGAATATGGTACTATTGGACCCATAGTTGAGGCTTAAATTTGAAAGTAACTCTTATGATATCTTTCATACAGAATTTCCGCCTAATGCCTGTGACCTTTACACAACCTGTCACACATAGGCTTATTCAGTTAGGGATCAATACCTGGCAAAGATTGAGCTAAGTTGCTCTTATCTGATCATTACATCCTCATCATTAAAGTTTTGAGAATCTTCTTCCCATTCATGTAGACTCTTCAAGTTGATTGACTCAATCACTAGAGGTTTTATTTATACAACTATTTTAAAGTTGCAGAATAAAGAAGAGAGACACCAATATAATGCAGTCTAGTGGCAGGAAATTAGAGATACCATCTTCAATCATAATTAAACTGTTACTATGTATCCTGCTTATTTATTGATAAGTAATAAACCACTCCAAAATTTAGCAACTTGAAATAGCCATGCTCACAATTTTGTGGGCCAGGAATATTGAAAAGACTCAGCTGGGCAGTTGATCTCTGATCCATGTCATGTCAGTCTAGGGTATCTGGGGCTGGAGGATCAGATACAAAAATGGCTTCTTCACATATCTGGAACCTTAGTTTTCCTTGATCTCTTTCTCAACATGATAGATCATCTTTTAGGGTCCTTTCAACTAGCTCGAGCTTCTCAAATATGTTGGTCTTAGAGTAGTCACATTTCTAACATAGAAGCCAGAATTCAAGAGGCAAGAGCAAAAGTTGCCAGAACAGTTTAGAGTCACACTTGGAGCAGATAGAAGAGTCCCACTTCTGTCCTATTCTGTTGGTCAAAGTGCTTACAGGACTCCTTTACACCCCCTCTTCATTCAAGGGTACATCTCTTATCAGGGGATGACATGTTACATTTCAGGCGAGCATGTGGGGTGGGAGATAATACTGTGAACATATTTAGAAAATATAATCTGCTACATCACTGCAAAAAAAACCCTTCTTTCCTGCCTATCTATACCCAAATAGTTTCTAAGTGCCCATAGAAACTTAGTGATCTCAGAAACTAATCTTGACTATACAATTTTACAAGAATTTATTGATCCAATGAATATTCCTGAGAATATATGATATGTTATGTCAGGTCAAGCTTAAGTTAATTAACTTAGATAAAGCTATGACTTGTTGAAACCATATTTGTAGGTATAATTGACTGAGCACTTCCCTTGTGACAGGAATTCTACCACACACATATATATTTATATTTTTTATTTAATCTTCATGATAATCCTCAGAAATAAGGATTTGTGTCTTCCTTTACACGTAAGGAAGTTAAAGTGGTAAGAGTTTAAATAACTTTGTGGTAAATCTGAGTTGTGAGTACAGATCTACCCGACAGGAAAGTCTATATATTCTATACTTTATTGTTTAAACCTACATGTATGTGTGTATGTGTGTATGAGAGTGTATGTGTGTGGGGCTTGTAGGGTTTGGCAGTAGCCTTTCCAACTCACACATATTCAACATAGTTCTCTCATATCAAACCTTTGCCCTTGACATAAATTCCCAAATCCCAAATAATCAATGTCCTCCAGGAAGAGAAAATCATGAACCTGTGTGTCCTTAGGCAAGGCCTTCTTACTCCAACAGCACCCAGCTTTCAAACATAAACACTTACATGAATTTTAAGAGTCAACAGGTCATTTTTTGTTATGAATATTTTGAGTGTCCTAACCTTCATGACATCTTGGTGCTCAGACCTATCAAAACTACCCAAGTCACTGTTCTAGCTATCCAACTATGCCACAAATACAAAGAGAGCCGAAGATAAGATGTAATTCAAAGTGGGTTGCAGGGAGTGCAGATAGAATCACTAGCTAACAGACTAAAGGACAAGGAATATTGGACAATGCAGTTTGTCTTAGTCCAGGCTTAGCTTGGACTAAGATCAGGGCCTATTATAACCCCCCTCAAATCTATTTGAGTATTCTCCCTTTATTAGACCTGAAAAATCTCTCTACAGAAATGACCAGCAAATTCTGTCATGCATGCCAGTTGAAGGACTGGCACCATTATTTCTATACTATGAACCACACTGTATCTTTATTCTCCACACTGCCTACTCAGCCTATCTCCCCATGTCCTATATAAAAATTGTAATTGGTCTATTTAACAAAACTTATATAGTTTATTCATTATAATTTAGCTTACTGTAAAGGCCTATGAAATAGGTTCATGTTAAATCTATTTAATGTAAATCCCACTATTAGCTCAATTCAATTTCCTTCTGTTCTTCATATCTAAAGTTTACTTGGATATCTTATTCTTTCCTGTAAAAATTATCTTAACGCTAAGGTATTATAAAAATACAAAAATAAAGACACAAGTTATTACAGAAGTGAAAAGTTTTCTGATGTCATAATATTAAATAATAATAATAATGTTCATAAAACATGATTTTATAAGTAGCAATATTATTCATTAAAAAACACCCTCAAAATATATATGTTCTCTATTTTTCAATCCATCTCTAAAGGAAGAATTATATACAGTAAAATATTCAAAATTTATTGAAACAATATTTTACAGTTTACTTATAATTCCGTAATTTTTAGCTAGAGTATTAAATAAAGACTATTTTGGCAGATTTGTCTTGCTTTATATTTCTAGGATATGAAAATAGCCCAAAGAAATTTTAACTTCCACTTTTCCTAGTTCACAAATGAAAATTGAAGGTTAGTCAAAGGAAAACAGCTTCCAAGAAGAAAGATATTCTAAAAAAATCAAAACAGCAGCCTCCTCCAAAACCCCAGGCCCAGAGGCAACTCCAACATGGCCAATAAAGCTGCATCTGGAGCCATGAGGGAAGCCAGATGCTGCAACAAGTAATGCCTCCTGCAGCCAGTGCTTGCTTCTGCAGCTAGCTTCTAAAGAAGAGAAGGATTTTCACAGAAAAGTTATACCTTTTCTTTATTGATTAGCAATGGCTGTGATTAGTTCAGAATGCTACCAAAACAGCAGCAACAACAACAAAACCCACATAATATTTTCAATCAATGTCTGTTTTGTGAGGTTTCGTCATTTGTACATTATTGTGACCAACTTTGCTGAGACTTTATTTTTCCTCACTACATTCTAGGAAGGCTTTCCATTTTCATCAAGGAGCATGTGGTGCCGGGAATTAGTGAAAAGGAAAATAACCAAAGGCAACAGGATCAAGCCCCTTATGACTAATGTCATGTTATGGAATCATGTGGTTAAGACATAAGCATTACCTTAAATTTCTACCAAAATACTATTTATTATACATGGTCCTTGACATTGTGAATTCAGGAACACAGAAGTGTCCACATGTTCAGGGATGCCATTGCTATTATTTATTTAAAGAATTAGTGGGAACCTGGGAACCTAAATCCTATTGCAATGTATTTCTTCCACATTGCCTTGGGCAACTCTAAGCTGGGCAGAAGGGAAGATCTTAGTCTACCTGTACCGGAGGTAGACTGGTGGTACTAGGTACCACTAGAGGGCAAAGTGATAGTGTAGCAGTTTTTGGCTTAAATATTCCTGGGCATCTTAATTAAAGTCAGATTCTTTTAACAATTAGTGAGAATATACCATCTTTACATAGTTGTGTTAAGAATTCATTAAATGGTATCAGTAAAGCCCCCAATGTGACTGTGTTTATAGATTGGGTCTTTACAGGGAGATAATAATTTTAGATGAGGTCATAAGGGTAGGGCCCTCATCCAATAAGGCTGATGTCCTTAGATATAGAAGAGACACCAGGAATGCATGTGCACAAAGAAAAGGCCGTGTATGGACAGTGAAAAGACAAACAGCTGCAAGCCAAGGATAGAGGCCTCTGGAGAAACCAACCCTGCCAGCACCTAGATCTTGGACTTCCAAACTCTGTAAAACTGTGAGAAAACCCATCAGTCTGTGGTATTTTGTTATGGCAGCTCAAGCTGATGAATACAAGTTCATCATCACCTACAGATGTCAAAAATGTAGGGTTTTCTATTTTGTCTTCAGAGTTTCCATTTCTTTGTGAAAGACTGCCCAAATGAGTGATATCAGTTACTAGGAACAACTGACAGGGCAAAGATGGCTGAATTGAAACAACGGTCCTCCACTCTACCAAAAGCAGCATCAGAAAAGCCTGTGTCAAGATTACAAACTTCCTTCCCCACATAGACTTTTGTAAAAGCAGTTCTGCTATGACTCTCCTCTAGCTAGTACCCTTCCAATAGAATGAAGAGTTGAAGGAGAGAAGAATGCACATCCATTTTATAGCCCAAACTCCCCTCCCACAACATGCTTTGAGAAACTGGAAACCTGGGATTCCAAGCTACAAAGCCTTTCTACCCTCTCCCACAGCCTGCCTTTGCTTCTTTCTCAGATCATTCTTAATGGAAACTCATTCTGCCAGTGTATGCTCCCTAGACACAGAGGTGGCCAAGAGTGAATTGGGATCTTTTGCTGTGAGGTATGAGTAAACCTTTGGCATGTTCATTGGAATGTCCACTGGCATGTGTGCATAGCCCATTGTAGTATGGGGTGATCTTGGAACTGGGAAGATAGGGAAGATATACTGGGGGTCACACAGACCTGAGGTCAGAACTCCAAGGAATTTGAAATTCTCAGTTTAAGGCTGGCCTTCTAGGTCATTTTGAAAGCATGTGTGTCAATACAGAAGGGAAGATAGATTTTATTTAGTGGAATGTTAGTTTGTTATAACTATTTAGACATGTGATATGTGGCTCTCCATCTGTACTTTGCCTCTGGCTCCTGGAATGTTGGGAGAGTAAAATCCATATTCTGTGGAGAGAGAGAACTGAAATATTCATCTTTAAGTACATGTTATATAGACTGTGCTCACTGTTTTACTTCCCCCAGTCAATACTGTGCAAACTGCACTTCTGAGCCCTGAATTTCTATGCTATGCTGAGGTCAGGGGTAATGGGTGAGTATAGAGGATGGGTCTTGAGCATCCTATTCCAGCAACAGTTTCATCTTGTTCAGGCTTGGGGCTCTTATATATGTAAAGGACCCCATTCAAAAGACAAAAGTAATTATGCATTTATACTTTAAATAGAAAACACTTTCAGGGGGAACCCTCCTACACTGTTGGTGGGAATGCAAGCTGGTGCAACCACTCTGGAAAACAGTATGGAGGTTCCTCAAACAGTTGAAATTAGAGCTACCATTCGATCCAGCAATTGCACTACTGGGTGTTTACCACAAAGATACAAATGTAGGGACCCGAAGGGGTACATGCACCCCAATGTTTATAGCAGCAATGTCCACAATAGCCAAACTGTGGAAAGAGCCAAGATGTCCATCGACAGATGAATGGATAAAGAAGAGGTGGTATATATACACAATGGAATATTATGCAGCCATCAAAAGGAATGAGATCTTGCCATTTGCAACGACATGGATGGAACTGGAGGGTGTTATGCTGAGTGAAATAAGTCAATCAGAGAAAGACATGTATCATATGACCTCACTGATATGAGGAATTCTTAATCTCAGGAAACAAACTGAGGGTTGCTGGAGTGGTTGGAGGTGGGAGGGATGGGGTGGCTGGGTAATAGACATTGGGGAGGGTATGTGCTATGGGGAGCGCTGTGAATTGTGCAAGACTGTTGAATCACAGATCTGTACTTCTGAAACAAATAACACAACATATTTTAAGAAAAAAGAAAAAGAAGAAGATAACAGGAGAGGAAGAATGAAGGGGAGTAAGTCAGAGAGGGAGACGAACCATGAGAGACGATGGACTCTGAAAAACAAACTGAGGGTTCTAGAGGGGAGGAGGGTAGGGGGATGGGTTAG
Organism: Callorhinus ursinus; assembly: GCF_003265705.2. NCBI lineage: Eukaryota > Metazoa > Chordata > Mammalia > Carnivora > Otariidae > Callorhinus > Callorhinus ursinus. Next base: position 15,244,075 of record NW_027397066.1, on the reverse strand, counting down.
CCTGGTGACGGGTATTGAGGAGGGCACGTTCTGCATGGAGCACTGGGTGTTATGAACAAACAATGAATCACGGAACACTGCATCAAAAACTAATGATGTAATATATGGTGATTAACATAACAATAAAAAATTTAAAAAAAAGTAAAAAAAAAGAAAACACTTTCAGGTGCAATGCAATCTATAAAGCATATCTTATTTCATTTAAGCCAACACAACAGTCGATGACATAAGTGTCAATTGTCTCACTATTTTATAGATGAGGAAACTGCATCTCGGAAAAGTCAGAGAAGTTGCTCAAGATTTCATAGTCAATAATTGATGGAGAGCCAGAAAATAAATCCTACACTTAGAACTCCAGTCCATCCTACTTCCAGGACGCCATGCTGTCACTCAGCTTGTGCTTTGCTTATAAATTTTCCCTAAGTAGTGTTCAAAATTTTACTGAAGATTCTTAAGAGAGTATGAGTATACTCTTAAGAGAGTATATGAATATACATTATATCTAATAAATATATATACATGATTATATATTTATGTAGGTTATATAATCATTTGCATATATACATATATATGATCACGTGTGTATGTGTGTCTATATATATATACACACACACATAATCATAAAATTCACAGACCTTAACATCTTGAAAAACTTAACAGACAACTGGATTCTTAAATATATGCAAATTATTATTCAGTTGATTATACAATCCATCCAGAAACTGGTAGTTATACCATACCTTATAATTAATATCAGACTGCCTACACAGAATAAAATTAACTAAGTTTGTACTCTGACTAATTTTCATTGCAGCACCATCACTAAGGAATTTAAATAACTTCAACAGTAGGTTTTGTATTACTCCTCTATTGCAAGGGGTTGATGGAAGCATCTGTTCTTTGACGTGGTTTCCCTGGACTTGGGGAAAATCAATATTATATTATCCCAAAATAAAATTTTAAGTGCTATAACAAAAATCACTCCTATGCCACTGATAGATTTGTTTTTGTAATTTGTTAGATTATTTTAATGAACACATTATTATATTGTGAGCTTTCCTCACATTATTATAAGATGGTTAAAACTATTCTCAAACACATGGAGTAACTATTCAGAAAGCAATCAAGAAAGAGTTTGCTGTTAGAATCAAAATGTGACTTTCAGATAAAGCTTTAACAATTTAAGACAAATCCTGATTTTTGTGTTGCTCTGTAGTGGTGTCATAACAGGACTTGGACATTAGTTTTTGAGCTGGACAGGCACCTCTTCTTGACAGTCACTAACAGAACCCTTTTTATACCAGTTAAACCCTTGAAGTAAAGTTTTAAAAATGTAATGTAAACCAAATTACTTTAATGTAAAAGTGGGTCTTAAAGAATCCAAAACTTTAATGAAGTAGGTAAAATTTTAATCTAATTTGTTATAAAATTAAAACATTTTATTCTCTCTCTTTTTATAAGATTTTATTTATTTATTTGAGAGGAGAGAGGGAGCATGGATGGGGGAGGGGCAGAGGGAGAGAGAAAGGGACAAACAGACTCCCTGCTCAGCAGGGAGCCTGATGCAGGGGCTTGATTCCAGGACGCCGAGATCATGACCCGAGCCGAAGGCAGAAATTTTTAACCAACTGAGCCACCCAGTTGCCCCTAAAATATTCCATTCTCTTAGAATTGGTGAACACTCTGTTGAGTGTTCTAACATCCTTAGAAATTGGTGGTGGACAGTGGTCAGCAATAAGAATCATTAATAAAACTTATGCACTATCTGAGAGGTTCCACAAATTACAAGCTGTATGATCTTTTCATAAACTACTTCATCCTTTGCAGTAGGCTGAATAAAAGTTACCTAAAGATACCAGTTCCTAATTTTTAGAAACTGTAATTGTTTCCTAACAAGGAAAAAGGATCTTCATAGATGTGATTAAGTATCTTGAGATAGGGTTTATCCTGGACTTTCCCTGTGAGCAGTAAATGTAATCACAAGAGATGGAGGGAGATTTGATACAGATGAGAGGGGAGGAGGCACACACAAGGGAAAAGACAGTGGGAATATAGAGGCAGGGATTGGAGTGATGCAGCCACAGGCAAGGAATGCCAGATGAGGGACCAGATGTTGGAAAAGTCAAGGAACAATTCCTCCTGGAGCTTGGGGAGGGAGCACAACTCTGATGACATCTTAATTTCAGCCCGAGGATACTGGTTTTGGCCTTCTGGGCTCCATCACTATGAGAGAATCAAGTTGTGTTTTTCTACACCACTAAGTTTGTGATTATTTGTTTTAGCGGCCAAAGGAAACTTATACACCTGTCTTTGCTTTGGTTTCTTCAGCTGTAAATCTAGAGTAATTATAGTACTCATTTCACAGAATTATTAGGAGAATTTAGGAACTGATCCATATAGTGCATGGAGAATGATGCCTGCACTTGTCTACTTATTTCTATGTATCCTCTATCTATATTTGATATAGCTGTATGTACCCATATTATCTACCTATGCTACCTGGAATTTTCAGTTATTACCCATTTTTGTTCCACATCTGAGGCTAAGATTATTAATAAAAATGCTAACTATTGGAAAAGAGAAAAAAGGATTGTTCCATCAAATGACATTACAAAAACAAAAAAAACCCTCAAAACATGATGTTTATATTATTCAAAACATTTATTTATTAATGATTCTATGAATAATGCCATGAACTAAGAAATAGTGTGACATTTTTTTATATTTTTCAATAAAAAAGATAGCTTGGAAAGATAAAATCCTCAACATGCTGATTTTTCTCTGTGAAATACAATGTCTAATTTTTAACTTGAGATTGTCTTTAGTAGAAGTTACTTCCCAAAAACCTTTTAACTCTAGGGTGTGGTATTTTGGGAAAGAAGAAAGGATTTCCATCATTGCCTTTACCTTAGAACACATAGAATAGGGGCAAATACTTGATTCAAAGCTAGGAAAAAGGCCTTTTTTTATTGACTCTCCCCTGACAAACTATGGCTTTGTGGTTTAACTTCCCTGGAATTTGGCTTTTTATTGCATATCATCCATAGACCTTTACCAGCTGACTTCATGCTGATGTTCTCTACTTTCTTTTAAATTTCAATCAAGGCATCTATTTAGCTTGTTATTGTATCCTCCCTTATGGTTTAATTATTTGTTTCTAATATGTCCACTCAACTGTAAGCTCCTTGGGAGTAGAGGCCATATCTTAACATCTGTGTATCTGGTATCTGCTCCTCTTCATCAGCTCAGACTACCCCACCTTCTCCCCAACCCTGACTCACAGAATACCTAGTGAAGTACCTAGCATACCTGCATTCTCAATCTCTCTCTCTCTCTCTCACACACACAACTTCTAAGTATTCTGGTTCTGTTAGGCGGTGGTGTGGAAGGCCGTAGACTATTCTTTCAAGTTTGCTTCTCTTTTTCTAGAACAAATATTATCAATATTTGCCAACAGACTAATCTTTTGAGGGTTACATGTCTGTAATTGTATTGTAATAATCTCTTTAGGTGACTCTCTTCTCTAAGATTCTATCATTTTATTGATGATCATCACTGGATTTTCCTTCCCCAGGGTCTAGAAGAGTACCCGCAATGAACAGGTACACACCAAATATTTCTGGAATATGTAAATGAATGAAAAACTGACTATAGTCTAAATTTGAGTAGTTCCTTTTAGAGAAGTTGTGTGTATGGGGCCATGCAGGAGTTAAGATTACTTTGATGACTATTACTAATACCTTTCACAACTGTTTTATTGGATTTATTGTATGAATAAACCTGCCCACATAATTATGTGGACTCCTGAGATCTTCTGAAGCATTGATTCTAATATCTCATCAGATTTTACAAAAGATTTTGTGGAATGAATATCACATGTTCCCATGTAGATTCAAAATCCCATCTCAAAAAGTATAGTGCACATTACACTTCAAAATCAAATCTTCTGAGCTAATTATTCATTATGGGCTTGTGTTCAGGTGGTGCTCTAAAAAGACAGAGACAATCTGAGCTAAAGCTGATTAAAACAAGCTCCAGCATGACTTATTTGCACTTCAGTAGGAGAAGTCTATAAAGTAAAGCTGAAATATTGGATCTATGGATGAGCATGGTGTTTTTGTATAGTCCAAAGCATATTTAAAAGTTGAATTTAAAGTCAGCATAATATAATTAGAAAAGTAGAGGAGATAAAAATCTGTATAATTCTGTCATTCAACAAAACATCATTTACCATGAGAAAGCAATGTACCCTAATGGAAAGTACTTGGAATTGAACAGAACACAGTTTTATATTCTCATCTAGCTAATTGACATTGGGGGCATCACTCATTTTTTCTAGTATTGGTTTTGTTTTCTTATCTTTAAGTGTATACAAATGTAGATATCCGGATTGGTTTAAGAATTATATAAAATAATATAAAAAGCTTTGGGAAATGCCTGGCATATAGTAAACAACAGAGTTCATTGTTACAGGTTTTACAGTTTGCTGGGTTTTTTTTTTATATCTGTCCCCATGCCTACATACTTTTAGTAATTGCAATCATCGTTCATATATGTCCTTGATTCCTTTATGTTGTTGTTTTCATTTACCATATCATGGTAGACATTAGGTTTTTCATTTGTTTGTTTGTTTACATAGTCTTACAAGTTATCAATTTTGGTATTTTCAAATACTATCACCAGTAAACATGGCCTCTTGATGGACATGTAGGCTTTCTAAAGCCGGTCTTCAGAAGTGACTTCCAGAATAAGGGGCACTAAGCTTTGACTAGAAATAGCTGTTTGTTATTCCCATCTGCACTTGATGAGGAAGTTGTGGCCTCTTTTTTTCACTGATGTGGATTGTACAATCATTATCTGTGCCTCTAACCTGTAGCCTTGATTACTATAAGACTCTTGATTTTGGACTACTTTTGAGCTTTGGATGGTGAAGAATGCAACAATCTATTTGCTTGTGGGCAGCCACTGCAGGAAGCATATTGTACCAGTGTTCCATCGTAAAATGCAGTGGAGCTGCACGTTAATGAAGCCACAGCAAGGCTGAGTATATTTGAGGAATCACTTGAATATTTAATAAGTCTAAATGGAAGGAAGGTTTGTTTGTTTACTATTTTCCTATCAGAGGTTGATCAAAAGACACTTAACAAAAGCATCGTAGCTGAATGTTGTTGTTTCCAATACCATAGGCATTTTACAGCAGAAAAGTTAGATTCATAGCAGGGCTTAAAGGCGCCTGAGCTTAGTGCAAATGGCTGTTAAGAAGCCAAGGCTACCATAAAAGAATATCCCTGTCTTCAGGTGATGACACCATCTTTATGGAGATTGATGAAGCAAAACAAAAAGGTGTCCAGCAATTGTGGAGGGTGACTAACTTGCTACATAAATAGGACAAAAAAAAAAAAATGCAAAGTCATGTCATGACATCAAAGGCATCTAGGATGTAAGACATGAGAGAAGATATTCTTCGTGATATTCCTACAAAGGGTAAGAATAAGCAATTACCTTCAGGCATTCTTTAGATATGCCTACGCATATACGGAATATGTGTATAGTTTATCAGTTTCCACACAATATACACACAGACACAATGCACACACAAATATATATTTATTTTATGTCTCTCAATTGACACCCCATTTCTCCTTTTAAGAGGTGTCCTTAGCTGTTATTATATTATCCAAGTGCCTTACTTATCTGAAAACATCTCACCAAACCTTGTTTCCTAATTGTATCTTCTTCTCTGATAAAATTAAAGTAATCATGATTGTATCAGCCACCTAGTTTCTGCATATCCTTTTATAGTTAGTGATGCTCTACTGTCATTTCTGACTGGCACCTACTGAGAGGAAACGTGTTTTTAGTGCATCCGTGAGTTCATCAGTTCATGTTACAAGGTAAATTTCACTGAATTAAGTTTAGTCCACTTTTAAAAAACTTATGGCTAGGTAATTCTAATTATAGTTATAAGTAGATCTTGCTTTCATGAAGACTGGCAGAAAATACTGGAAATGGAGATTTAGGGTTGGGGTCCTAGCTCAGCCACTGGTGGGTTTTAATGCTTGGAGCCTGGAGGCAGAATTCCATAATGGGTAAATAATGGTTTTGATGTCAGATTAACCACAAATTCAAGCTTCACTGCTCACTAGCTGTGAAACTTGGAACACATTACATAACTCTAAATCTCAATTTTCTTGTCAGTAAAATGATGATATTAATTATACCTATCTCAGAGGTTTGTTGTACCTATTCCATAAGATAATTTCATTCATGAGTCTACACTAAGCATTCAATCATTTCAGTTATTATTGTTCATATCATCATGTATGAAATAAAAGGGGAATATTCTCCTACCTCCTAGGCCCCTCTAATGTCAATATTGGACTCAGGAGATCAGGGGGAAAAATTAGTTTCATCATCATCACTATTTGGGTGATTGATGTTAAGTCATTCATTTCTTTCTTCCTTTCTTTCTTTCTTTTTTTTTTTCTTTCTTAATTACCAATTCGACCAGTGATTACTGAGCACCTGCCATGGGCTGGACACTATGCAAAGAACTGATGTTCTAAAGATGAATAAGACAGAGTCTCTGTCTATAGGATGCAGGTCTAGATCTAGGGACAGATCCATGGGTGAATATGAATTGCGATAACATATTTTGATGGAAGAATGCACCTAACAGTCTTGGGATTGGATGGGGTGGAAAGTGAAAAAGTCTTGAAAAGAAGGAACCTCATCTAAAGCTTAGACAAAAAAATAAGTCATAACTAAAAGAGACAGTAGAGGTTAACTAGTCTACAGAACTTAATTTAGAGTTGAATCTGAGGGAAGTTATATGGCATGGCCACACAGTCGAAACACTGGGAAGCCAGAGCTATTTCTTCAACTCCAAAGCTTTTACATAAAGTCATGTTTACCAAGCTGCATGCTGTGCTGTTGTCCATTCAGGGTTAGGAATTGGGCCAAGACCTTCAAACTTACATTCTGGAAAACAGGGCCCCTAAGCCAGGGAGCCAGCCCATCTGGGGAATGTTGAAACCTATAATTTTCACCCATCCCTACAGCAATATTTCCCTTTCATTTGATAGTAAGGTGGCAATTAAAATAAAATGCAATGCAGTGTACAAGAAGAGGGAAAGGCAAAACATGAGAGACTTCCAGTGAAAAGGGGAGAAAACATATGGTCAAGATAATTAGCTTCTCTCTGTTAAGTGTGGGTACAATTGAGAGCTGCAAAGACCAAACTGTGTATTTCTGACTTTCATAAGAAACTCACCTAATAGCCAACTCTGACTTTCAATAAAAGTGTCAGAAATATTATAGGCCATTGTCCCACCCTACTTTAACTCCAGACAATTTCTTCAGCCTAGCTTCAAACCAGACCTTTCATTTACATATCTACCCCCAATCCAATTGACCATCATTCTAAGGCAAATTTTAACTTACTTCTTTAATGGTAAGTCCAAGTTGGTTTTCTTGCTTACATCACCAAGTAATTCGCCAATTCTCAGTGACACTGACCTGGTATCCCACAAATTTGACTCAATTCTGGCACCTTTGTACCTGGAAATAATGTCAGATCCCATAGTCTAAGAGCTCAGTCCCCCAAGACTGCCTCCACTTCAGACGCCAATCACAAGTTCAGGTTGTTACCTGTCCTGCTGACCAACTGGATATAAATTGGAGATTCGCACAACCCCTCCTTGGGTTCCATTAATTTCCTAGAGAGGCTCACAGAACTCAGAAAACCAGTTTACTTGCTAGATTTTTGGTTTATTTTGAAGGATATTAAAGGATAGAGACAACCATAGTCAGACGTGTTATCCATTGCACCACTGGCCCTCCTCGTAAGGATAGAGACAACCAAACAGATGAATAGATTCATAGGGTAAGGTCTGGAAGGATCCCAGAAAGGAGTTTCTGTCCCCGTGAGTTTGCGTTTCACCACCTTCCTGGCATGTAGATGTGTTCTGGTTCACCATTCTGGAAGTTCACAGAATACTGTTGTTCAAGAGTTTTATACAGCTTAATTTGCAGCCCCTCCCCCTTTCCCTTCCCAAAGGTTGGTGGGAGGGCTGAAAGTTCTAATCTAGTCACTTGGTCTTTCTGTTGACCAGCTCCACCCATCCACAAGCTATCTAAGAGCCCCACCCTAAGCTACCTCATTAACATAAGCTTGAAAGGGGCTCCTAATGAATGAAAAAAGAGACTCTTAACACTCAGGAAATTACAAAGGTTTGAGGAATTTTGTTCCAGGATCAAATATATTTTTTATTATTCCACAGTAAGGAATTTGATTTAAAATAATTATTGATTTTCTTTTTCCAAGTCCATAGTAGCTAACCTCCTTATTTCCAATTCATCCAAGAAACCATGCTCCTTTTATTTTTGGTCAAATGTTTATTTGTTGTTAGGGCTGTAAGCAGCATAGCACATTCGGCCTGAATGGTTAGAGAGGACGTTATAACCACTTTATTCTAAGATATCCCAACCCTTTGGTGAGTTATGTCAATCAAACTATACTGAAAGAACAAGAGAAAAAAGCCCAATGCCCAATTTATTACTCTTTTAGGTAGGTAAGAATTAGGACATAATTATGCATGCTCAGGACTATATAGGCTATTGTGAATTATGGGTTGCCCCAATGTAATAAAAATTTAGTGATGTTTTGTCTTATGTTGTCAATTAAGTAAACTTCTGGCCTATTGACTAACGTTTGATATATGTTGCCTTCCTCTTACTTTTTACAAAAGTGAAATTACAGAGCTATCTTAACATTTCAAAAGATTAATTGTCCATAACGCCAATTCGGTTTGCACAAAGTCTGAACAGCTGTAATTATGCTTACCTTCCCTAGTGAATATACCTAAGAAAATATTTCTAGGTTACAAGTTCCATCATGTTACTTTTAAGAGGCCAAATTAAATACAATGAAACCTGCTTATTTCACTCTTTTTCTGAATGCTCTCCTATAGTTCACATTCAAATTTAAAACCTTGGCAAAGTTTCCAAACTGCTGGGTTGCCAACATTTAACTTTTTTTTTCTTCTTCTCAACATCTTTAAAAAAAATGATAAGTTTTTTCTGTCTTGGTAATTATTTTTTGATTAATATCTTCCTTTCCAATTGCATGCAGTCAGCTAATAAAAAGACACAAGGATAAGTAAGATAAATTTGAATTTCAATTTCTCTTTTTAATCATAGTGTTTGAACTGATCTCAGTGATCTGTTATCTGAGGTTATCCATTTCTTCACACACACACACACACACACACGCGCACACACACACGCACACACACACACACACACACACACAATAATGTAATCATCCTCGGGTAACCCAGTTGGAAAAACTAGCTGAAAGTCAATGCTGTAAGGACAGAATTTCCAGGCCAACTCATTAGTGAGTACTTTATTCACACAGATATTATTCTCTACTTGACAAAATTATTTTTAATTGTTTTTATTTATCATAGAAGGGTCTTGAGGATTCATACCATTTTTAAAAAACTTTATTCTAATGTCCTTAGAAATGAAGAGAAAATGCCAAAACACAGTGCATTCAGTTCCAGAGACAGCTGTGTTCAAAATATACTTCAAAAGTTTGCAAGTGTTTTGCTACCTAATGTTCTTAGAACTGCTCTCCTCCTGAGGCCTATATTCTACAAAGTAGGCTTCTTTTAGTTCTGTGGTGCAAGGGGGAAAAAGAAAAGGTTTGAAAAGAACAGGAAAATGGAAATGTAGACTTCAGAATGTTTATAGCTTAATAGATACCAGAATTAGGCATTAGTCAGAGTAAGCCAAAATGTTTAAAAGCACCTTAGAGATTAATACAGAAAAGTTAAGAGATCAGAGGTCTCAGTATTACTTAATGGGAGGCAAGCTCACAGAAAAGTGTTTATCCGAATCAGAAAGACAGTATTTGGGTTATAGCTTTTCACTTTTTCTGTGGTTCTGAGCAAGTTACTCAAACTCTCTGACCCCTGTCTAATTTGTTTTAAATGAATATAATAATATTAAAATCTGATAGGGTAACATCCAGTCCACAGTGATACTATTTCCCCTAGAACTAACCATGCTACCTCCCCCAACATTAAGTGTAGAGCTTGGTACCTGTGTTTGTATTTGATCTTGTCTTCCCAGATGTACAGAGCGCATCACCTGTCCTAAGCTAAACCAATCTGCTTTTATTCCTGAGAGTTTGGAATTTAGCCTAGGGCACTAAACTTAGTCTGGCTTGACTGTTGGGCTGGTGTGGCATCAGGCAGCCATCTTTTGCCATGTGTACAGAAAAGCAGAGAAAACCATCTAAAGAGAGAAACAAAGTAGATATTCAGGGATGGATGGTTGTGAGAGACCCAGAGAGACTGGAATAGAGGGTGCTTGGGGGCTGGATGATTTTCTTTGTCCTGGTTGTAATCCTTTGTGTGTGTTGCTGCCCTTGGGGTCCATGAGACATGACTATTTCATGTAATAAATTCTCCCTTTATCCCTAGGTTCACTCAAATTAGTTTTGTTTTCCAGTGAACAGAAGAGATTTAACTAAGAAAAATACGAACCTCATGATGTAACTGTGAGACTTACATTTGATAATTATAAAGTGTCATGCAATGCAATGTTTAGTGTAGAGTTTTAATAGCCACACATATTTCCATTGCCTGCTAGAGCCTGGTGACTATATAAGTCACATATCCCACATAATATGTTGCCGGATTGGGCACTCATATTCCCATTTTATAGATGAGAAAATTAAGGTTTGGATAGATAAAATGACTTGAGTATAGCCACTAACCTATTTATTTATTCAAGACATATTTATATGCTGCCAGTGAAAGGGCAATATGTCAATCACTTAGGATACTATGATGAATGAGATAGAAATCACCCCAGCCTTCAAAATTTCAGTGAGGAACAGGAAGAGTAGGCTTTAAGTGAGAGCTTTATTATACTCCCAAACTTAGGTCCTCTTCAGGCATTAAAAATTTCCTTTTTCCCTCTGGTGAAAAGCATTTATGAAGAACACGAGTTTTCCATGTTAATAATACATCAAAAGGCATTTCAATCATTTATTTAATTTTAGCACATTTGTTTACTTGGTTATTTTCTAGACTGAAATATATGTGACAGAAATTATTGTTGATTTTCCACTACTTCAGACAACCTTTAAGAAAGAATTCCTTTGCACTTTCCTCACATTAACAAGAGCTAACTTTAATTGAATTGTTGGCACGTGTCAAACGTTGTAAGCACTTCACATATAGTTTCTATTCAATTCTCTTAATACAAATATGTGGTATTTTTTCAAGTTCCTAATGTGGCAGTAGAGGAAACTGCCCCATATCAGAGAGTTAGTGGTAGAATCAAGATTTAAGTCCACGTAGTGTGATGGTAGAGCCCACTCTCTTAACCTCTACTCTAGTCCCTTGAAAACATAACATAATAAAAATACTATTAATTGCAGCAGTGACCATGTATTGATACTTATGTACCAAGTTATTACTAAGCTTTTATTATTATTCTAAGTTCCAGGAATGTAACAAAACTAAAGTTCTATCACTGTAAATAATTTTAAAAGAAAATCCATATATCAAAACTTACTTTAGATCCCGTCACTCCTCCATTATTTCAAACTATATTTGATACATTTAAGTCCTACTAAAATGGTACCTTAATTTTAGTAAAATATGACCTACTTCCTACCTCTGGCAAAAAAATTAAAAATTGGTTTTAATAGGATTCCAGAATACAGATTAGATAATATTCCAATATATCTTCAACTAAAAGGTTATCCTAAAATTTTAGACAGTAATTTTCACTTACCTCTCAGTATGATATGTTCCAACCAGCTGTGGTAGACAGATGGCCCCAATATCTGTGTCCAGCTTCATGTTCCAGGTGATATAGGTCAGATTTCATCACCTCTCCAGGCCTCCATTCCTGCATTTGTAAATTAGTGGGAGTTAATATGATGACACCAGGTTTTACTTTGTGTCATCATTTTATTCAGCATTGGTTGTCTGTAGCACTGAGTTTTGAAAGAACTTGAGCTACATCAAGATTCAGGAGGAAAATGTGCCATGATTAATAGTAAAGCAGGGTAGGGAGAAGAGGCTGTATAACTGCAAGGCATTTACAGAAGATTTCTGTTTTACTGAAGATGGGTGAATTGCTATAAGGGAAAGATTCCAAAATATATATTGGTTCAAACACAATAGAAGCTTGTTTCTCCATCTTGTGACAGTATAAGACAGGGGAACAAGTTTGTGTGATTCCCTTCCCATACAGTCATCCAGTGACCCAGCCTAGTGGACATTATTTCAGTTCCAGCTGAAATGGAGTGGGGCTGTTGAGTGTCACCACATGAGAAATTTTTATGATTCAGGTCTGAAAATATCATCCATCACTTCTCACATTCTACTGTTGAGTTTCAGGTCACCTAACTAATCTAATTGAGAGGACTCATGGCTTCTGTGTGACCTTAGGAAGAAATGAAAATATAGATTTTTGATGATCAGCTATCTATCTGTCTCTTCCACAATATCTAAAACAACTTTACATTTGAATACTCAACCTGATTCCCAATTACCACATGCCTGTTTATCTAGTATGCTACAGATTCAAGCCATGGCTCTGCTTAGTAAATTTAAGGATTAGTTTCTTTATCTCTACAGTGGTGGTAATAATCGGCAAAGTGACCAACTGTTTAACTCAGTTGGTAAGCATAAGGCATTAATAAGTCTGTAATAAATGTTTCAGTATCGGTGTTCATTGGTTAGCTTTGTTCCAGTGAAATTGTTTTCTATTTTTTCACTGGGATATAAACTTCAGAGTGTAGGAACATCATCTGTCCTGTTGTTCAATGTACACCTGACAACTACAACAGTGCCTGGCATGTAGAAGATACTCAATGAGTATTCATTAAATGAATGAACACTTAGATCATAAAATTATTATCCTACACTATCCTACACTACACATAAAATTATTACCCTACACTATGAGCTCATGGGAAGTTTCCTTTAAAACTATTACCTATAAAGCACTAGACATATAGTTATTATTATTTTATTTATAAAACAAGCTGGAAAATCTCTAACCCTCACATTATTCCCCTTCAGAACTACCACATGAACAAACAAACAAACAAAAATCATTGCTGGCCAACAAGGAGACTAGAAACAATAATCATTAACACTGAACAGTAAGTAACTATACAATCCCATGTGCTTGTGACTGTCATGGCCTCTGTCATTTTACTCAGGATTTCACCTGGATGTTAACTTGTTCACTCTCACAGGTGTCCCAGTTTGGATAATAAGTTACATGATTACTCTAGTAATAAGATTTTTGTTTACATTTGTTTTGTTTTTCACTTTTGAATGGTAATATGTCTGAATTCTTCCTGGTTTCTTTTAGACAGTTCTAATTTATTGAAGCTTGTGGCTCTATGATAATTCGAAGAACTGCTTCATACAATATTGTATGTTTTATACAATATTGTGTTATTTTTCAGCATCTGTTAATTGGCTAAGTCGATTATTCCAGTTAGGAGCAAAGAAAAATCATTAGAATATAGTGCTGAGCAGGATTTTAAGATTTACTTGTAAACAGATTTCCCAAGTGTGACCATATTTGGTAACAATTATAACTGAAATTTCAAACACAATTCATAATAACCAATGGATAAGCAATAGACTTTCTAAACATAATTGGGCATAACCAGTAATAACTACAAATTGGAAATAAATTTCCCAAACATAATTGGGAATAACAAATAATAACTAATTTATTGGCAATAGATTTACTAAGCACAAACGTATCTGATAGCAGCTACCAAGGAATGTCACAGCTGAATTTCAAACACAATTCAGTGTTTTAGATCAGATGGCATAATTCTTTTTTTTTAAAGATCTTATTATTTTTAAGTAATTGCTATACCCAACGTGGGGCTTGAACTTACAACCCCTAGATCAAGAGTCACACACTCTACCGACTGAGCCAGCCAGGTGCCCCCAGATGACATAATTCTTAACTGAATATTTTCTAGTTTAGTTGAATTATTTGGGCAAATTTTTAAAGATAATAAATATCTTCTAACTACAATAACTAGAGAACTAGTTTTTTTAGTTAGTAGAATTGCTTTGATTAAGATCTAGTCCTTCAGGCAATTAAAAATCATTGCCTGTCTTTCCTCTTTCACCATATAGAAACTATATTTCTACCATTATTGTTACTCCATTTCTTTCTCTTACTATTGTTCTAAAGTAGGACTTCTATGACTCTATATCTCCCAGATTTATCTACTATCATATGACTTTTTTTTTTCTTGGCAAGTCCACTCAGGTTTTATATTTCACCACCTGTTAGTGGGCTCCCCACTTTTGGCTCTTTACTTAAAGACCTCGCAGGCACACCACTCAATGTTAAACAAACAAAAAATGTTCTTTAAATGCACTAATAGCTATTATATGTCAAGCACACTGTTATGTGTTTTGATGCACATTGTCTCATTTGTTCTCTGTTGTAATCTTGTGAGATAGGTATTATACTTTGTTTCTTGCACATCTAGTCTTTTCCAAAAGAATAAACAGAATAAACATTCTTCAGGTCAGAAACCATATCCTCACCCTAGGATGAATCTTAGCATATAGTAGGTGCTTAATAAATAAATGTTGATTAAAAAACTCTAGAATCAAGAGCCTATACATTTGCAATATCTAGTAGGTATCTATAGATGCAGAACAGTATTACCACAGTCTTAGTGGCTTAGATCAAAACACAGTTATAATATCATAGTTCTGGCTTGATTTAGGAGTCTTCTACATCAGGTTCTCACAAAGCCACAATCAATGCATTAGCTAGGGCTGCAGTCTCATCTGAGCTTAACTGTGGAAGAATCTACTTCTATCCAGGTTCACATGGTTATTGGCAACATTCAATTCCCAACAGATTGTTGGACTGAGTGCATCAGTTTCTTGCTTTTTGCCATTCAGAGGCCTCTGTCAGTTTGTTACCATGTGAATTCTCCCAAATGGCTGTTTTCTCAAAGCTAGCAAGAAAGAATTAGGAAGATGGGTATTACAACTTCTGCAATGTAATCACATATATCTCTTTGCTGTTCCATTTGTTAGAAGCAAGTCAGGGACCATGTATCCACTCAAGGGAAGGGGATTAGCAGACAGGTGACAACCAGAAGGTCAGGGTAATAGATACTGCCAGAAAGTCTTTCTCCTACAATTTTTCTCTCAAGCTTTCTAAAAATAAACTTGTTTGATAACAACATAACATTTATCAGAAAACCCATATTGATAACATAAGTAAGAGGAAGTTTTAAAATCTGGGCAGTGAGAATTTAAAATATGGTTAGTTTGAGTTGAGAGTAGTGGGCTATCTGTGAGGGTAAGTTTGCTCTGAAAAAAATGGCTACTTTTTCACCACACCTTTTACAGTATGTGGGCGCAATATTAAAATATTTATACAACATATATAACTGCACCTAGAAATTATGTATTTGATGTAATCTTTTCAGCCACATTTTATTTTTACCTTTTCTTCTAAAAACATTTTTGGCAACATAAGCTTACCTGGCCCACACACCAGCACTGTGGTTTTCCACGTAGAAATCTAGATGCTGAATTCATTTTAAGTAATAGCAGAACAGGTTCAAAGGAGTACATATCATTGAGTGGAATTCAAATTATTATGCCTTAATCTTTATGGGAATTCTCAACTGCCTTCATATTTTAAATTCCAGCTGATGAAATTTCTTCTGGAATGATATTAAAAAATCATAAAATAACACGTACAGATGCACATGCATTCCATTTAATATTCTTATGTTCTCCTAAATATGACATTTCCATGTTTAGTAAAATATCATTACATGTGTTGGCACAGTTTTACTGAAGCAGAAAATTCACTTTGAGTTGAAGTAAAACTCTTCCCCTTTTACCTTCCTTCATATCTGTCTTTCAAGATTGCTAACAGCAAGATATTTGTAGTTAAATAAATGAGTGCCAGTTGCAGCTCCTTCACTTGCTAGTTGTCTGATCTTGAAAATTCAAAAAAAAAAAAAAAGAAAAAGAAAATTCACATAACATTGGAGTGTTTATCTCCTCATTTATAAAGAAAAAAAAAAGAAGAAAAGGATAATTATACCTGCCTCACAGGGTGGTGGTGAGGATTAAATAAGATGGAATACCTAAAGTACTTAATACAGTTCCCAGCAATGGGTTGGCATGCGGTCCATGTTAATTTCTTCCCTCTGTCTCACATTTAGATATCACTTTTACAGTTTAAAAATGGCGATTCCATTGGAATTGTTCTTCTAAATGAGCTCCAGGCTTTCATAAAGGGATGGCTTTTTCCGTAACTGAGGTGACTACCGTGACTGCACCATGTCAGTACATTGACCATAAGCACTATTAAATGCCTGTCAGCATGTTTCTGATAAATCAATTCTAAAGCTTCAGGTGGCTCATTTCAGGGTTTTGCATTATTTTTTTTTAAGAGTTCCCTTTCTACCTAAATGAAATTTGAGTTACTGGTTGCTTATATTTACGGAGGTTTGCCCAGTTATAGATTTCTTCCATTACACTTATATAATAAGCCCTTGAAATACAATGCTAAAATGTTTGGTAAAGAATTTTGGTTCATATTTCCACGAAACATTTTTTGAACATTTGCTGTGTGCAAGTCATTGTAAAGGCTACAAAGTGAAAAAAGAGGCAATTTTAAGAACAATCCTATTAACAAACATCAAGCACTTACTGTGTGTTGGGTACCTTTTTAAGTAATGCATTTATTCACTCATTTAAACCTCACACCATCCTTTAAGGTGGGTGCTATTGTCACCATTTTGTGTATGTGAAACCTCTGGGGTTCAGAGAGATTAAGTGGAGTCACTGTACTTTGTATGGGCCACACAGCTAATAACAGGCAGAGCCAAAATTCAAACCCAGGATGTCTAATTCTGTCTCTTCATCAGCTGATAAAGGCTTACATCTAGAAGCTCACGGTCTAGTATATTTCAAGTATCTTTTACCCCATTGGTTAGATAAACCAGTTGTTTTAACAGTTTTTTTTTTAACTGCAAAAATTCCCTCTCTACCCTCAAGCATTAGTTCAGTGACTACAAAATAGAAGAGCTTTTGTGAAAATATTATTAGAACGTCACACTGAATGCCCCTGTATGACCACCACAGTGTAACCCTGGGAAGATTTTTTCCAAGGCTCTTGACTCATAATGCTCTTTATTCATTAACAAATCCCCTCGGCACCCCAAGCTTTTACTGAGGTGCTGAGAGTAGTCTGGTTGGTGAGTGTCAGCAATTGGTTCACATTTCTAAATTGTGTTGAACAAATCTGTTCAAAGGTACTGAGTGTGCAGTGGGCACATTAGTGACTTTGTTCCCTTTCTTCTTCCCTATCTTCCATGCCCTGAATGTTTATGTCCTCCTCAAATTAGTATGTTGAAACCTAATCTTCAATGTGATGGTATTTGAAGGTGGAGCCTTTGGGAAGACCATAGGCTGTGAAGGTGGAGCCCTCATGAATGGAATTAGTGCCCTCATAAAAGAGATTCCAGGAGCTCCCTGGCCATCTACCACTGGTAGTGAGAACACTGAGAGAATTCTGTCATCCTTTTTAATCTTAGACTTCCCAACCTCCAAAACTGTGACAAATAAAGGATTACTCTTTAAGCCACCCAGTTGATGCTATTTTTATTATAACAGCTGGGACAGACTTAGACAATCCTCATCAAGGCTAGTGGGAGGCACTGACCTAGCATTTGGGTCTGCTCTTTGGGCTCAATCTTTCCCTTGGGAGTGTTTGGTACTTCAAAGTGACACCCGGAGAATGTAGAACCTGAATGCATCCCCCCTCTCTGCCTTTATGAGGGGGTCATCACATTCGTATTATGTCACACTTGGTTCCAAACATTTGTGAGGAAAATGGGTGCTATTTATTTGCCTTTTTAGAGAATCCATTTATGGACATTCTTATTTAATCCTGTACTAAAAAAGTGTCCTTGATACCTTCCTGATACATACTATACTAGTTCTAGTGATAGAAGCGTGAAATAGGGGTACTGTTGTATTTTTGAAATAGTTACTTACATGATTTGGTTTTATTGAAAAATTTACCAGAGAGAGGGATTCCTAATCCATTTAGGCAGCTCCCCCTTGTCTAGGCTGGTAGAGTCCTGTCAGATACAGTTTTCTCCCATGCTTCTTCTTTGCCAGCCAAGAAGGCTTTACGTTCAAGCTCCTTGGGTGGAGCCCAGAAATACAGTGGCAGGCTTGCTGGTAACAAAGTACTTTAATAGGTGAAACAAGAAACTCTAGCCAAAGAGACACCTCCAAAACCTCTATACTCTATGAGGGCTGGCCAAGATGAACAGATGATGTAATCTGTGCTGTGATAACAGCCCTCCAAACCAGGGCTGCTTCTGACTGGGTTGTGAGAAAAAAAGTCTTGGTCTCAGGTTCATTCGGAGAGAGGACAGCCATGCTCAAGTTACTTTGGGAGTACCTGAGAAGTAATGTTGATGAAAAATGTTGAATTTGGCTTGTCAGAATGAAAATTTGGGGACAATTAAAGCAATTAGAGGTAGGCAACCATATTTAATTTTCAGTGATTGTCCGAAAATATTTTTTAAAAGATCTTCCATTTGGTGAAATTATAAAGTCTACTTTACATTTAATATCCTATTTTTTTAATGCACTGCATTATTGAATTATCAGGAAGATTTTTTTAAAAGTTTAAATAACTATTAAACTGTGGTCTAGCTTCAGATAATCATTATTTTCTTAATAACATATCCTTAACACTGCTATGGAGCAGTGTAATTGGTTGGTAGAGCCTAACTCTTCTCTATTTCAGGTTGGTAAATGGTTTGAATGGGAATAGTTTTAGGCTCTTCTGTCAGAATATAAACATACATATATTTCAGTTCTTGTTCTTAAGTGTTTAAAATTAATTGGCAGTATAATAAATCAGCAATAAAAATTGTTATGTTTTGAGGGCTTCCTTTGCACCGTGCAATATTTAAGGACTTTGCATTTACTAAATCATATAATTATAAAAACAACCAGATTGTTCTTTTCACCCTCATTTTTAAGATAGAAAACTGATGGCCAGAGAGCCTTGATATTTTGCTCTAGAAATACATGGCAAAAATTTTGTAAATCCCAGTATATTAGTTTCCTAATGTAGGAGATAGGGCTCCTGTACCAAATTACTACAAAATAGGAGACTTAAAATAATAGAAAATAATAGAACTAGTTCTGAGAAGCAGAAGTCTGATATCAAGGTGGCAGCGGTGGGGTGAAACTTCTGAAGCCTATAGTGGAGGATCTTTTCTTGTCCCTTCTAGCTTTTGGAGGCTGTCAGCATGCCAGTGTCTGCACCACTCCAATCTCTGCCCCTCATGTTCACATGGCCTTCTCATCTCCTGTGTCTTTTCTTTTGTTTCTTACAAGGATACTTGTCATTGAATATAGGGCACACCTAGGTAACCTCTCACAGGATGACCTCATTTTAAGGTCCTTCATTTGATTACACCTGCAAAGACTTTTTTTTTTCAAATATGGTCACATTTAAAGGTTGTCAGGATTAGGATGTGGACATACCTTGTTAAGAGCCACCATTCAACCATTCCAGGAATTCCAGCTGCAGCGCCCTTGCTTTGATTCTCTATACTTAAATATATATATGGAAGGGCAGAATAAGATAACTCTCAGTGGGATGAAGCAGTAGAGAAAGCACAAGTGATGGCATTAGGCAGAAAGAAGTGTGAACTTTGGCTTTACCATAATTATAGTCTGTTTCTCTTTGGGTAGATTAGATTACTTACTGGATATAGGTTTCAGTTTTGTTATTAATAAAATGTGCTTTATTGTATGTTCTACTACATCATTTCATGAAGATTAAAAAAACTAAATAAAATCATCAGGTCTAACAATTAATGGGTAAATACAAAACATTAGTATTCCTTTACTACCCATGAACAAAAAAAAAAGAGAAAAAGGGGCTCCCGGGTGGCTCATTCCATTAAGGGTCTGCTTTCGCCTCAGGTCATGATACTAGAGTCCTGGGATCAAGCCCCACATCTGGCTCCCTGCTCTACAGGGAGTCTTCTCCCTCTGCCTCTCCCCTGCCCCATGCATTCTCTTTCTGTCTCTCTAATAAATAAATAAAATCTTTTATAAAAAGGGGGGGTGAAGTGGGAAAATAAGGAAGAACTTATTTCTAAATGAGACTCAAGGATAGAATTTGGAGGAGTCCAAAGTCAAGATATGTCTTAATGCATTGGTCGATTTTCTACAGAGGAGTGCAGGTCAAGTGCTCTCTAGAAAACATGAAATAGGATTTATATTGAAAAAAATAAAAGAGTATTTTTACAGGAACATCATGGATCATAATTTTAGTCTGGAAAAATAGATTGCCACAGTACTAAAGAGGACCTTCTAAATATTAGAATAAGGACCTTTACAGAAATCTGAGGAATTATTATAAAGTTTTGAGACAAATATATTAATATATGAGGTTTTATTTTCTGGTGAAAGCATTTTTATAGTAGAATTAATATTCATGATATAGAAAGAATAATTATATAAATGCACAGAAAGCAAACAATTCCGCAGAAAATAAACAGAAAATTTAAAGAAGTACTTTACAGAAGTAAAAATTCATGAATCTCTGATGACACTTGATACATGACAGTGGTGTTGTTATAGAGGGAATGTGCATCCCTATTAACAATCACAGCATATGATTAAAACCAGATGATTACATGAGCAAAAATTAAAACTGGGAAAATAACCAGAAGTAAGTGCAACAAAAACTCTCATACCCTGTTTATGGAAGTATATAAAGTATATGGAAGTATAAATTGAAATATTTTGTAATATAAAATGTAATGTATAAATTTTGACATTCCTTGGGACCCAGTGTTTTTATTCTTAGAAAATTGTATGCATGACTTATTTCACTTAGCATAATTTCCTCCAGTCCCATCCATGTTGATGTAAAAGTTAGGTATTCATCCTTTCTGATGGCTGAGTAATATTCCATTGTATATATATAACCACATCTTCTTTATCCATTCATCTGTTGAAGGGTATCTCGACTCTTTCCACAGTTTGGCTATTGTGGACATGTTTTCACTTATTTCTTGAACATAAGGAATAGCATGGAGGACATTAGGAGAAGGAAGGGAAAAATGAAGGGGGGGAATCGGAGGGGGAGATGAACCATGAGAGACTATGGACTCTGAGAAAGAAACTGAGGGTTTTAGAGCAGAGGTGGGTAGGGGGATGGGTTAGCCCGGTGATGGGTATTAAGGAGGGCACGTACTGCATGGAGCACTGGGTGTTATACAAAAACAATGAATTGTGGATCACTACATCAAAACCTAATGATGTATTGTATGGTGACTAACATAACATAATAAAATAAACTAAAATTAAAAAAAAGAAAGAAAATTGTATGCACATTTATATCAAGATACATAAACCTGATCGTAGGAGCACTGTTAATAATTTTTCCAAACTTGAGACTGGAGGGTATTATGCTGAGCGAAATAAGTCCATCAGAGAAAGACAAGTATCATTATGATCTCACTGATATGAGGCATTCTTAATCTCAGGAAACAAACTGAGGGTTGCTGGAGTGGTGGGGGGGGTTGGAGGGATGGAGTGGTTGGGTGATGGACATTGGGGAGGGTATGTGCTATGGTGAGCGCTGTGAATTGTGTAAGACTGTTGAATCACAGACCTGTCTCTCTGAAACAAATAATACATTATATGTTAAAAAAAAAAAGAAGAAGAAGATAGCAGGAAGGGAAAAATGAAGCGGGGGGAATCGGAAGGGGAGACGAACCATGAGAGACTATGGACTCTGAGAAACAAATTGAGGGTTCTAGAGGGGAGGGGGGTGGGGGGATGGGTTAGTCTGGTGATGGGTATTAAAGAGGGCACGTACTGCATGGAGCACTGGGTGTTATATGCAAACAATGAATCATGGAACACTACATCAAAAACTAATGATGTAATTAATGTATGGTGGTTAACATAACATAATAAAAAAAAAGGAAAAAAAAATATTTCCAAACTTGAAACAACCCAAATGATCACCAAAAGTAGAAGGATCCCATAACCTATGTTAAATAAGTAATGGACTATTATTTAGTAATGAAAATGACTGAACCATAAATGCATACCTCAACAGGATGTATCTTGACAACACACTGAGCAGAAGAATCATGTCACAAAAGAATACATACAGTGTGATTCTATTTATATAAATCCCAACTGCAAGAATACTGAACTTTAGTATAGATACATGAATGAGAAAGTATAAAGAAAAACAAAAAATCCAGGAGATTTTAATACAAATTTCAAAACAGAAGCTGCTTGTAAGAGAGGAAGGAGAGAATAACTGGGTTGAGGTCTCCATGACCTCCAAGTACTGGCAAAATTGTATTTTTACTAAGAACTCATCAGCATTAATCATGTGCTCACTTTAGCCTATTAAACTTTATGTTTATATATGTATGTATGTACATGTGTGTTTTAGAAATCCTTTTGTATGTATATGTCACAATTTTTCAACTTTTTTAAAAAGATTTTATTTATCTGAGAGAGAGCATGAGCGGGGAGAGGGACAGAAGGAGAAGCAGACTCCCTGCTGAGCAGGAAGCCAGATGAGACACCAGGATCAATCCCAGGACCCTGGGATCATGACCTGAGCTGAAGGCAGACGCTTAACCGACTGAGCCACCCAGGTGTCCCTATTTCACAATTTTTAAATGATCAAATGAAAAGATGACCCCTTTGACATATTAGATTTTTGAGTTGAGTTAGATAGTAATGAGGTTCAATAGGACTCATCACTTACTTAATGTCAATTAAGAAGGAGCCAGGCATGTGTCAGAATTGTGTCTTGAATTAAAAAAAAAGAAATGTCAAAGATGGTGACATAAAAGCCTCCTGAACTCACCTTCTACCACACACACACACACACACACACACACACACACACACACACACACACTGAATCTACAGATACACATGGAGCACTTCCTTCTGAAAGAAATCCAGAAATTGGCTGAGCTACACATCAGATAACCAAGAATATACCCACACTAAAGTGGGTAGGAAAGGCTGAGACACATTCTCATCTGACACAGGGACGTACAGTAGGAAGGGGACTCCCAACTTCCAGCTTTTCTCTGAGAAGTAATTGGACCCAACAATAGTGTCCCAGCTTTTAAGACTTCCATCAGAGGATGGTCTCCTCAAACACCTATCTTTTGAAAATTAATGGGGCTTGCTTTCATAAGACTAAAGCAAACAAAGAAATAGTTCCTAATGAGTTCAGGAGGACTTGCTGTGTTTATCCCTCCAGAGCTCAGTGCAGAGGGATCAGCCAGAAAGCCTCATCTCCCAGTCTTTCCCTGAAGGAAAGAAAACAAAACAAAACTATTTTCATACATTAAAAGCTGTTGTCAGAGAGTCAGCCTTCTAGTTTCTAATTTTGCACACAACCAGAGTCTGACTCTGATCCTCCCTGGACACCTTCCTGTGAGGCTAGTAGGTGCAATCTGCACATTCTCCCTGTGGCTCACTCCAGGTTGCCATGTAGTAGAAGGAAGAAAATAAGAATGGTAAGAACTGATATAAATGAAATAGAGTCTAAAATGACAGTAGAAAATTTCAATGAAGCTGAGGTGGTTTTGAAAAAAATAAAATAGATGAAACTTCAGCTAGACTTAGCAAGGAAAAAAGAGAGAAGACTCAAATAAAATTACAAATGAAAGAGGAGACATTATAATTTGTATTAAACAAATACAAAGGTCATAGATGAATGTTATGAACAATTAATACATCAACAATTTGGACAACCTAGAAGAAATGGGTAAATCCCTAGAAACATAAAACCTACCAAGACTGAATCATGAATGAATAGAAAATTTCAACAGAAAAAATATTGTTTTTTTTTTATTTTATTTATTTATTTGACAGAGAGAGAGATAGCAAGAGAGGGAACACAAGCAGGGGGAGTGGGAGAAGGAAAAGCAGGCTTCCCGCAGAGCAGGGAGCCTGATGCGGGGCTCAATCCCAGGACCCTGGGATCATGACCTGAGCTGAAGGCAGATGCTTAACCGACTGAGCCACCCAGGTGCCCCGACAAATTATTATTAAGGAGATTGAATCCATAACCAAGAAATTCCCCACAAAGAAAAGTACAGTGGTACATACCTTTCCTAGTGAATTCTACCAAAAATTTAAAGAAGAATTAATACCAATTCTTCTCCAACTCTTTAAAAAATGAAAGAGGAGGAAATACTTCTAAACTCTTTTTATAAGGCCACCATTACCCTGATAATATAACCAGACAGGACACTCACTACAAGACAAGAAAATCATAGGCCAATATCCCTGATAAACACAGATGTAAAACTTCTTAACAAAATATTAGCAAATGGAAATGATACATTAAAAGGATCATACACTATGATCAAGTGGAATTTATTCCAGGGATGCAAGGATGATTCAACATTTATAAATCAGCCGAGGTGATATACCACTTTAACAAAATGAAAGATAAAAATCATATGATCATCTCAGTAGATGAAGAGAAAGCATTCGATAAAACTCAGCATCCAGTCGTGATAAAAATTCTCAACAAACTGGGTACAGAGGGGAAGTACTTAACATAAGAAAGGTCATAGCTAACATCATACTCAATGGTGAAAAGCTGAAAGTTTTTCCTCTAAGATCAGGAACTAGACAATGATGTCCACTCTCACCATTTTTATTTAACATAGTACTGGAAGTCTTAGCCAGAACAATTTGTCAAGAAAAAGAAATAAAAGGTATTCAAGTCAGAAAGGAAGAAAAAAACTGTCTCTATTTGTGGATGACATGATATATATTGAAAATACTGAAGACTCCACCACAAACCTGTTAGAACTAAAAAACAGATTCAGTAAAATAGCAGGATAAAAAATCAATACACAAAAATCAGTTGTGTTTCTATACACTAATAACAAACTATCAGAAAAAGAAATTAATAAAATAATTCCTCTTACAATTATATCAAAAAGACTAAAATGCCTAGGAATAAATTTAACCAAGGAGGTGAAAGATCTGTACACTGAAAACTACAAACCACTGATGAATGAAATTGAAGAAGACATAAATAAATGAAAAGATATTCCATGTTCATGGATTAGAAGAACTAATATCTATCATTACTATGTCCATATTACCTAAAGCATCTACAGATTATAAACAATTCTTATTAAAATTCCAATAGCATTTTTCACAGAAATAGAAAAAAAAAATCTTACTTTATAGGATTTGGATAGAACTACAAAAGACCCTGAATAACCAAAGCAATCTTGGGAAGGAAAAAAAGAGCTGGAGGCATCATGCTTCCCGATTTCAAACTATATTACAAAGTTATCATAATCAAAACAATATGAAAATGCCATAAAATATATACATATGCCAATAGAACAGAAATGAAAGCCCAGAAATAAATTCTTGCATATACAGGCAAATAATGTTTAACAGGGAAGTCAAGAATACCCAGTGAGGGATGAATAGTCTCTTTTTAATAAATGACATTGGGATTAAGAATTCCACATATCAGTGAGATCATAACAATACATATCTTTCTCTGATTGACTTATTTCACTTAGCATAATACCCTCTAGTTCCATCCACGTCATTGCAAATGGCAAGATTTCATTTTTTGGGGGGTGGGAGGGATGGGGTTGCTGGGTGATAGACATTGGGGAGGGTATGTGCTATGGTGAGCACTGTGAATTGTGTAAGACTGATGAATCACAGTCCTATATCTCTGAAACAAATAATACATTATATGTTAAAAAAAAAAAAAGATAGTAGGAAGGGAAAAATGAAGGGGGGAAATCAGAGGGGGAGAACCATGAGAGACTATGGACTCTGAGAAACAAACAGGGTTCTAGAGGAGAGGGCGGTGGGTGGATGGGTTAGCCTGGTGATGGGTATTAAAGAGGGCACGTATTGAATGGAGCACTGGGTGTTATACACAAACAATGAATCATGGAACACTACATCAAAAACTAATGATGTAATATATGGTGATTAACATAACATAATAAAATAAAAAAATATAAAAAGCTTTGGCAGAGCAAAATAAATAAATAAACAACAAAATGAAAACACAACCTATGGAATGGGAGAAAATATTTATAAATCATATATCAAATAAGGAGTTAATATCCAAAATACATAAAGAACTCATATAAACCAATAACAACAATAACAAACCCAATTTGATTTAAAAAATGAACAGAGGGGGGTCTGGGTGGTTCAGTCAGTTAAGCGTTTGACTCCTGGTTTCTGCTCAGGTCATGATCTCAGGGTCGTGGGATCCAGCCCTGTGTAGGGCTCCATGCTCAACATGGAGTCTGCTGGAGATTCTCTCCCTCTCCCTCTGCCCACTCACTCTCTCTCAATAAATAAATAGATAAAATCTTTTTAAAAATTAAAAAAAAATGAGCATAGAAACTGAATAGACTCTGTTCCAGAGAAGACATACAAATAGCCAACAGGTTCATGAAAATGTGCTTGACAGCACTAACCATCAGGGAAATGTAAACCAAACCACAATGAGATATCACCTGTCAGAATGGCTATCATCAAAAAGAGAAGTGTTGGCAAGGATGCGGAAAAAAGCAAACACTTGTAGACTGTTGGTGGGAATGTAAATCGTGCAGCCACTGTGGAAAACAATATGAAGGTGACTCAAAAAATCAAAAGTAGAACTACCAAGAACTACCATGTGATCCAGCACTCCTACTTCCTGGTATATATTCGTAGGAAATCAAAATAGGGTGTCATAGAGATATCTGCACTGACCTGTTCACTGCAGCATTATTAATAACAGCTAACATGAAAACAACCTAAGTAGCCATCAATGGGTAAATGTATAGGGAAGATTTTATACGTATATACATATGTGTGTGTGTGTGTGTGTGTGTAAAGCTTTATTTATATGTATGTATTTTAAATGTCTTACAATTTTATCTTCCAATTATACTTCTGTAAAGGTAAAACATAAAAATTGGTGAGGAACATTATCAATGGGATGTATTTCAAACGGTATTTTCATTTTCCTTTTGAGGTATGTGAATTTCCCTGATTATTATAAAATAAAACCATTTTTATGTGTATAGTGAAAACTTCTTCTCCCCCTCTCCCTCCCCTCTTTTTCTTCTTTCTGTTCACTCCCTAGCTCCCTCTCTTCTCTTTTGTTGCGGTTTTGTTCAAATTAGGTTGTTACTCTTTTGGTGGTCAGAAAAACAAATAGTGAATGAAGAGTCAGTCCCATGAAGAGATCTAAGATACACTGGATCTAAGATACACTGAATGTGGGGGTAAGGGAGGAATTTCAGGAAAAGAGATTGGTTGGACAGACTCCCCCCTCCTTCCTCTTCTTCAGGGAATTACGTGTACTTGACCTATGTCTTTCTCTACTATGCAGGAAAAAAAAAAAAAGGAAAAGGAAATCTTTTCCTTTTTGGACCAGAGATTAAAGGAAATGAAATCTAAGCTACGTATCCTGCAACCAGCAGGCAAATATTTGTTCACAAGAGTATATGCAGGGTAATGAATGAAAGTCCCTGGAATTTTATAAGGTGTGACTCAGATTCAGGGAAAATATTTAAATAACTTTTAAACTACCTGAAGCTTGCCAGACACACACAAAACTTTCAATTTTACCATTCTAGCTTCATACTTATTTGCATGATTAGATTTTACTTCATCATTTTAGAAATTGCTTTCTGTGATATGTCTGGTTATTTGTTTGACAATTTTTTTGGCAATGTATTAAAAGTTTAATAGCCAAGCATGTAGGAGAGTGAGAGATTTTCCGTCTGTTGATTGAAAAAGCCAAATGGAGAAAATGCTATTGCACAATTCTAGAACAGTGTGGATTATTCAGACTATTTCACAAGGTGGCTCCCATTATACTTGAAACACAGAAGACTGGGTGCATTCATATCTACTGAAAAGCTAATATTTTATTTTATTTTTCCTTGTAAAAGATTCTTTTTTGTTGCAGTTTTGTTCAAATGAGGTTAATCGTTTCTCTTTTTGGTGGTCAGAAAAGTATCATATGAAGAGCATTGATCTGTATATAAGATATACTGAATGTGAGAACGAGGAAAAGAGAATGGCTGGACTCCTTGACCTTGACTTAAGGGTACAATACCATCTTTTGTCTTCAGTAAACTAGTAAGAACAAGTTAAGATTTACAGCTAAAAGAGAAGAACATTCTTAAAAATTCCATTACTTTGCATTTATATAGTTTATTTAAAGAGACCAAAAGGTAAAATGATTACAGAGAAAGTGTAGGATGGGATGACTTCAACTTTTTGTTTATAAATAAGGGAGCTATGTGATGACACCAGTGCATTTCCCCTCAAGCTATAAATCACTATGTTTCAATTTCCTATGCAGTTTAACACCTAATACTTCCTTTTGCCCCATAAGTATTGCTACAAACTACAGGTACTCCCACAGCACAAAATACATAGAAATTAACTTTAATTTAATGTCTATATCGAGAAAGTATTGGAAGAAATAATCACGATTGTAATAAAAAAGTAAACCTTGAATCCTTTTTTTTAAAAAAAGCCTTAACGTCAATGATATGACATTGCTCAAGAATGAATTCCCTAAACAACTGGCAGATGTGATAATGCAGTTTGGAAACACAGGAGAACTTAACATAAAAAAAAAAAAAACGTATTCAGGGCAGTATTTATAGAACAGTAAGAGACCACACAGGCAACTCAACTGATAAATGTGATGCTTGTTAACACAGCAAACGGCAACCTGAAATGAGTTTTTGAACTTATATAAAATATAAAAAGAGAGAGCCAGAAAGAGATACTCACATGAGAATTCAAGCCCAAAGGAGTTTTAGTTGAAAATATTTGATGTTAGGGGAATGTAAGAAGCATGAGGGATTGAAATAGCCAGAAAACAATGGTAAGAAGACGGGAGCTTGAGTCCTAATTTTGCTTTGTAGTGGATAAATGTGGATTTTTATTTTTTGTGACGTCCTAGGATCCATCACTCTATCCTGACTTATGTCTGAATACTCCTTCGTGGAATCATTGCCTCCTGTTTTGTGTATTAATGGAGGAAGATAATTGTAAGTAGACATCGTTCACTAAGGCTGTGAAGGAATCAGAACACACTCTTCCTGACTTATCATGGCCAGGGGCAGTCCGATAACCCAAGGACCAACAAGAAACATTCCCCATGGACTTTGAAACCTGGAAAGTTACACACAGATATGAAATGGGAAAGGGCATTATGGAGCTCAAAAAAATGATGTATGTGAACATGACTTACAAAACATTGGGCCAAATATTAATCATGTTTCAAGAATTATGGCATCCAGTGCTTTCTCTTTGAAGGCTGATGTCTGTGCACACTTCATGGCAAAGTGAAACAAATTATAAATGGCCTCTAGCCATTTAAATCAATGTAGGAACAGCTAGAAACAGGTAGAAGTAGATACGAATGTGAGTTGAAGCTTGGGTTAATATAACTGCACCATCCTGAAATATCACCAGCTATTTTGAAAACTATCCCTATAGTATTTACTGGTGTTTTTGTAGAGGTTATCAGAAACATGTTACTTTTAACGATCAATTATCGGGGTAGATTAGAATTCAGTTTCAACTCAATGTATAAATGTTCTCTTTTCTAACTTGTTAAATCTCTCACTTCTCTGAACCACTTATTTAAACTCTAGAATGTGAGAGTTTAATCTAGGCTGACCTAAATATAACCTTCAATAATACGCTTTTCTGATTCTACTGTTATTTATAATTCTAAAGACGATTAGTCTCTAACATCTCTTTTTGTGATACGCAAAAACTTCTGAAAGATCCTATGTGAAAATATGAGTAACAAACTGATGCTTCGAATTTAAAAGTGTCTTATAAATGGTGAAGTTTTCAGTTGGTTTTGATGAACATATTGTCTTTCTTCTCCATGATCACTCAAAGGTCTCATAAATATCAGAACATTCTCTTATATTTAGGTCATTAGCCATCAAACAGCCATTCACTTTATTTTATACTAAAATTTATTAGTATTCCCTGCTTTTGAATTTTAGGAAGACATATCTTATCTTACCAGAGTCCATGAGACTTGCACAGCTAGGTCAAGCTGAGCCCTACTGGAGGTAGGGATTCTGATCCTTCCTCTGTCTCCTGCTTTGATTATCATACAAATAAGCAGATATGTATTTTTCCTGTCTACCTTGGACTAGACCAAGATGGAGGCGATCCACAGCAGGGAGCAAAATTGTAGGCAATAGAGCATGCCATCTGGTAAGAATATGCTGGAAAATCTTCAGCTTTCTCATTTCAACAAAAGTAAAAGTAAAAGTCTATTAATTCAGCTTCTTGCTTGGCTGAGAAATAAATTCCACAAGTCTCAAATTGCATCTGGTTTACTACATGTCTGGCTCTAATATGTACAATGAAAGCCAGACAATTTGGATGAAAATATTGTTCCTCTCTGAGCTTTTAGCAATTGGAGGGAATAATAGTGTTTTTATTTCTTAAATTCAGACACCCTCCCTCTCATGGATCCATGCTATTGATCTGGACTGCACAGTCCATCTGTTTGGGTTATTCAGTGGGTGGTGGGATATGGACTAAAACTCTCTTCTTGAGGAGGAGAGAGTGATTATAGGAAAGACAGTTCCCCAGATCAGCACACCTGTCAGAGGGACCCCCTGCCAAAACCATCATGATACCAGCTCTCTGTGCTTTGCACTGGCGAGATCTTTGAATCTTCTCCTTTGGGCATATGACTGCCTTCGGAAGCTATCAAGGCACCCAATTATTATAAAATCTTGACCACACTCTCTTTCTTATTCGCTTTTCTATAACCTCTGTAAATACATTATAAGTATTTTTAGGTCAAGAGTCATGCTAACATTTATGTTATGCTCCCTACAGTGCTTCACACAGTCTTAAATACACAAGAAAGTTTTCATCATTATTCTGGTGATTGAAATAAATATGATCCTCTTGGTCTTTTCCTTATGGGCACAAAATAGCTGCTGCAGCTCTAGTCATCAAAACCGTATTTAAAACAGGAAAAGAAGGAAATGAACGGTCATGCCAATCTCATCTATTAATTTCATCAGGAATAGCAAAGGCCTTTCTGCAAATTTCTCACCAAACCTCTCCACTTAGGTATCATTGGACAGAATTATGTCACATGGCTTTCCTGCAAAGGAGAATAGGTATGTACTTATATTTCCAGCCTGTATATTGGAGGTAGGAAAATGAGTTTAGGAATGTGTGTTGGGTGTTTTAGCCAAACTATATGGTTCCTTTGACATGCATGAAAAGCAGCACATAATAGACTCAATGAATTGTAGCTCCTCCTAGCTACTAATTTGAGGGGGAAACTTATTCAGTTTATGGAAATTAATGAAATATGATTTCATAGCCTCAAAGAGGTAGAAAAATGCACATAGTTTAAGTTAATCATCTGGCAGTACTTAAAGAATTTTAAATCCCACAATGCCTATTTTTTTGTTGTATCCAGAGAAAAAATATTATGCATGTGAATTCATAATGTTCTATTCATTAAAGATTTCTAAAAATTATAATATCTAAAACCATTTATACCTGAAATTGAAACTTAGAAAAACATCTAAAGAGAGAGAAAAAATTGCTTGTGATCTTTACAAGAACTAATCTGATACTCACCAGAGCCAAAAATGCAAACCAGACCTTGTCAATCTTTACTCGAGACTATCACCTGTAAAGGCAAGCTTTTTTTAATCCCTAAACACTGGTTGCCCTGGAATCTAAACCATGGCATGTAGGAGTGGTGGGGCTTCTTTGGGAATATAAGCCATCCTAATCAGGGGTTAGATACATCCCAGGAAAGAATAAATCAAGAGTAAACACCAGAGATAAAGCTCAGAGCCAGACCAGAGTAGGAAAGCGTTTGCCAAAATACCAAGCCAAAAGCGAATGAAATATATCTTGTAGCATCACTAGAGTGCAGAGCAAAAGCCATGCTCTATTGCAGTCAGACAAATGTATTTGGAATACTGACCTTGTTATCTGTTAACTACGGGACTTTGACAAACTGCTTAATTTCTTGGAATCCTAATTTAATAACATATAAATGGGGAACGTAAGACATAGTTTTTAGATTGTGGTTAGAATTAGAGAAAATATGGGTAAAATATTTAACATATTGTTTAGTGGATATAGTTATTTTCTTAATGTTGGTATCGTCCTAAAAGCAGGGCCTCAGGCAGTACTTGTACTCAGGTAGTTTATATGAGCGAGAAATCCAGAGGGGAACTAATAATGGAGGAATCAAGAAGCATGAGACCATGGGAGGAAAAAGGAAATCCAATGCAAGGATGCGTTATGTCCTTTATCACTGTGAGCATTAGGGACTTGACTTGGTTGGGACTACCTAGGGAGTAAAGAATGGGTGACTTACAGGGCAGAAAGTGGGAGCATTCATTCAACTGGTTGAGGGTTTCCATTCTCCATTGGTTGAGTATCGTCCTGAGTGATTAACTCCCTCATAATTCCAGGATCAGAACACAAGCCACAAGGTCACCTAATTTTTCCTCTATGAACCATAAGGGATTACAAAACTACACAATATTAGAGCACCTAGAAAGCCATAGCTTTTGCAGAGACTATAAAAATAAAGGTTATCTGGATTTTCATGGAAGGAATGATTATCACCAAAGCCCACAGGTTACTGTAAATCCAATTATATTTAAGAGACACACATTCATTTTAAAATATAAAATGAGAAAATGCAGTTTGGACATTTTCTTTAAAAAGTTATTTTCTGAAAAATTCTTTCTATATTAAGAGAAGTGATCTTGAAGTGTCTGCATCATCAGTGTATAATTAGCACCCCAGGTTATATTTATTTAATCCGTTGAAAATCTGAAGAAGCACAGCTCTATCTGACAATGCCGTGATGAATAATACTGCTAATGGAGTTAAAAACTGAAACTAATTGGTTTATGTGATTGTTATTAAGTCCAATTTAAGTTAGTTAATGGAATTTTGTTTGGCAAGGGAACAGAGTTGATCTTTATGGATGATATTTTTGTTTTGAAATAAGTTTCTGTCACCCTACTAAATCCATGGATCTAAATAAACTTGAAATGACAATGTTCCCTTGCACCCCTTGGGACTACAGTTAATTTTAGAGAAAACGTAACAAGACCATTCATAATGCTCCTAATATAGTAGTGTTTCTATCTAGAATATTTTCACACCCAATCTTCATTTTAAGCAACCTCCAAATAAGACCAAGGCATTTAAATCAGAGTGACAGTTCAGTGGAGTATAAATCCATATCACAGTTGCCTAAATAGATTTCAGTGCCACCCAATGAAGAAATAAATTATCTTTCATGAGAACCAGACTTGGCAGAAATGCCAGAAAACCTAGTTAAATAGAAAATATACAACTTGGACAGTCTTCTACACTATTCGTTATTCTTCAATATGATTGTTCCTTAACTGGCCGATAAAATACAACCTGGCTGAAATTTGAAATCGATTTTCACATATGTAGACCACAAGTTGAATTTTTAAACCTTTGTATAATGGAATTCTCTAGAATTTTTTATTTATATATCATCAATTATCCTAGAGGATAAAGGAGAGTTGAAAAAATTCAAAATGGCAATCAAACTCACTTCCTACCACTTGCCATTTCAAGTTTGGCTCATTGCTTTTCAGACTCTATAAAAAAACCAAAAGGAAAGAGATGGAAAGAGAAAATGGAAGTCCTGCCATTTCTCTAATTAGCTTCTGGATGAGTTCTTTTCCAAAATAATTCTTTCCCAAAGAACCCTAACTGCAGCATTTGGTATGCACAAGCTCCAGCTAGTGATCAGATCAACATGAATAAGTCTGTGCATGTGGTTCACATAGGAGTTGCATTTGGTGGTGTGAATTTGCCGTATATGAGGAGCATCACCAACAGTAAAATGGACAAAATAAGAGTAAAGCTCATCAATGCACAGTGGCAATGTTCTCCATAGTGTGTGAGCTTTCCACACTCTTTGGGAAGTGATGATTTGCATCTTAGGCATCCTGCAAACAAACTTTCATAGTCATTCATGTAGCCCCTTTAAATGATTTTATTCCCCTTCACCCCCACATCCTATAACCACTCTTTACAACACCTTCACAAACTATTTATCTCAAAGATTCCAGTGCTGGAAGAAACATAAGAGATATATTACAGACAAAGGATCTAATTGCTTAATTGTCTGTACAAGATCACATTGTGAAACTGAGTCATAAAAGATTCAGGTTTCTTGATTCCAAGACCAGTGACAAGGGAAGAGAAAATGTGACTGGTTGATATTTATTCTGCCTATACAATATGCCATTGCAAACCCTTTCTATAAAGTAACTCACTTAATGTTTACAATAACCCTGGGTTCTACCTAGTATTCTTCCTATTGACAGATAAGGAACCTCACAGTCCTAGAGGCAAATTCTCATGACCAAGACTACACAGCTAATAATAACATTTCAACACGTTATACTATCAGGTCATGGAGGAAAGAACTTGTTCATTTCTATAGGGGGTACACATTTGAAAATGATTGATGCATTTGATATTCTCAACCATGGTGGGGGAAAAGAGAGCCAATCTTTCACAGTGCTTTACTCACTAGAGTAGAATTCAGAAAAACAGAATACTTAGTATATATGATGCCTAGTGTAATTGAATTTTCTTGATTTCTGAGACTTAGTCTATGGTCCCTAACCATTTTGACCATCTGTCTGAACCACTGAATTGTTTCTCTTGCCTTACTAATCCTGGTAGTATTTTTGCTTATAAAACTTAAGGTTGTCCTGCTAAACATTAATGATTACAACACACGATTGTAAATACAGAAATGCTGCTGCATATTTACTGATCCTACTCTGAGAATAGGGTCTCACACATGGTAGATATTTAATAAATGTCTAATGCTAAAAATGGTTTCAGGACATCCTTTGAAAGTCATGCATTTCTTATGTCTCTTCAAAGAAGGAAAAAATAAAACTTGGGGTCATGGAAAGATCTGTAGTCAAGTCATTTCAGTTATTACAGAAGCTATTACTATATTAACCTTTTATATGGATTATAAAGTAGACACTAAAATACCCTCTCCGTTTCCAAAAGCTTTTATGGTTTCATGCTGCTTAATGGATAACATATAAAAAGTGCACAAGGCCTTCTCCAAATTTGTGTCAACCCACTCTTCTGTTAGCATTTTCCTGTCCTTCTGCTCATGCCACCCTGATGTGACTTACATGATCTAGAACAAATTAGACAACTTCCACATTCATGCCTTTGCTTAGGCCCATCCCACAACTTGGACTTCCTTCTCTCCATCACTGCATTCCCATGTGTTACTCATCTTTCATCATCGCATTCAAAAGCACTACTATCAACAACTATCAGACCACTCAAATGCAGTAATTTCTACCTTCTCAAACCACCATGATATTAAGAATTAATTTTGTTATCTCACATTTTATTTCAAAATGTAATCTCCTCTATCCGATTAAAAGTTAACCTGATAATAGAAACTTACTAATACTTTCCATTTCTTAAAAAAATTCTATAAATGTTTGTAAACACGATGTGTTATACCACCTATTAAAATCACTCAAGGTTTCAGTCTTATAGATACAAATAATCTAAATTAGAAATAAAAGCATATAAACTGTTTTTATTGATTCAGCTGATTAAATTATGTATAATATCCTCACTATACAATTTCTCTGCCTCAGATCTTTGAAGACAAAGACTAATTATCTTCCAGCATTGCATGTTCTGTGGAAAGAAGTCTGAAGCCAACCTCGTTATATCTACCTTGTGGGTAATTTGCTTTTTCTGTTGAAATGCCTAAAGAAAAATTTCTTTGTATTTGAAGTTCAATAACTTAAATATGATGCATATTGGTGCTGATTGTTCTCCATCACATTTTGCTGAAATATTGTCTATTCTTAGTATCTGCCAATTTAGTTCTATATTCATTTCAGGGAAATGTTCTTCTAGGAGAGGTTTGAAAACACATACTCTTTCTTTGTTGCTTTTTAATTTTACTCTATTTCAAATGTATCAAGTTTTTCTTATCATCTGTCCAATTGGTTTAATTTTTTTTGCATATTTTGCCTATGTTATTTCTGATTATCCTAAGCTTTTTTGTTTTTTTGTTTGTTTGTTTTGTAATTTGATTTTTTGGCTGGTTCTGATTGTTTCCTTGCCAATTCCACTTTATTTATCAATTCAGTAATGATATTCTTTCCTTCATCAGGTTTTCAATGTATTTTTTCATCAGTTGTTAGTTTATCTTCCTGTCTTTCAGACATTAGCTTATTAAATTCATGCGCAATTATATTTGTTGTGAAGTGTAACACTGATGAAGAATGCTCTTTTGTTCCTTTGCCTATTTTTCCTTTTAGTGTTTGCTATGCCATTTTCTTTTGTAATATTGCTAACCCCTGGGCAGCTTGGTAACTTTGTGAACACTACATCGTTTCTTTACTTATCCAGAACTAGTTTGTTTTCCCCACCAAAGAGTGGTTTGAGTGTTAGGTATTTGGAGTTTTGTCCATTCCTCTGTAGCTTAGTGGCATGTGGAAGGGGGGACATCCAAAACAGTGGGTGTGCGGTGTTTTTACATTGCCTCTTCTTTTTAAAAATGTCTGGCTAAGTGTCCTTTATCAGGTTCTATTTCTTCTATTTGTAAAGTATGATCCATTCTCATTGCATAGTTACCATTGTGCTTTGGACTATTCTCCGTTCAGAGTAGCTTTAGAGCCTTGACTTTCCTTCTTTTACCAGGTTTTCCAGCAACCATATCCACTGCTCTTACAGCAGAAATGTAAAGATATCCACTAGGTTTGTTTTTTCAAAATGTTGGGGTAATGGCAAAAAATTCTGCCAGCTTATTAGGAAGATGTTTAATATTAACAACTCTGTTGAGATGTACAGACACTAAGCTACTATATTAAATTTCTATTTCATTCCACAACCTCTAATTTCTGAAGCCTTAGATGGCTTTCTTTTCCATGTTTGGTGGCTGAGAGTACACTTTTCTTCCTTTCTACCATATGTATATTTTTTATTCATTTCATTAGATTCTTGGCTGAGGGAGGGAAATTCTGTTGATCAGTCTTACTCTGCTTTCTTAATCCTGAAGTACTTGTTCATCTCTTTTCAGATGATCCTTCTAAATGCCTTTATAAAGGCCCAAACTCTGGCATTTATTATTATTATTATTATTATTTATTATTATTTTATTAGAGAGAGAGAGTGTGCTGAGGGGCAGAGGGAGGGAGAGAATCTCAAGCGGTTTCCACAACCAGCATGGAGCCCAACGCAGGGCTGCATCTCAAGACCCTGAAATCATGAGCCAAAATCGAGTCAGTTGCTCAACTGACTGAGCCACCCAGGTACCCCCAAACTCTGGCGTTTTTAAAGAGAGGTTTCTTTCTGGCTTAGAAGGTTATCACTTATAATTGCTATCCCAATGCCCCCAACAGGAAGCTTTATAAAAGGTGACTTTCCTTTTGGGAGTGTCATTACTAATACTAATACTTATCTTAGGCACCACTAGAATAGAGAAATTTGAGATAGCTGCCTGCCAAAGCCATGCCATTTTGCTAAGAAAAAATAAGTAATGAATCTTAGGTATCAAATTTTGTTATGTGAAAGAAAATAACCACACTGAAATAAACAGTGATATTTGAAGGAGTAAAGAAGACTTCAAGGAGAAACAGGAATTTAAATCTCCCAGATGAAGAGGAAGATTAATTTAAAAGAGGATGAATTTGAATGGGAATTTTAGGGTGTAGTGGGATTTGGACTTTTTATGATAGGAGAAAATGGTATATGACATGATGAGCAAAGAAGGCAAGAGAGAAAGCACAGGCTGTATTTGGATGCATCATATTAATCAGTTTGGCTCTACTATAAGGTACAAGAAAAGAGAGAATGTGAAGCGATGTTTTAAAATGACAAAAATCATGGAGAATCTGAGTAACAATCTTAGTAACTTTTGACTTTAACCTTTAGCATTGGTGTATCCACTGTGGAAAACAGTATGGAGGTTCCTTAAAAAATTAAAAATAAAACTACCATATGATCCAAAAAAAAAAAAAAACCCTTTAGCTTCAGAAGCTGACCCCCATATTTAAGATACCTCCCATGTCAGATTTCATGTCTCTCAGTCTAAACATTTAAATTCCTTTCCTCCTGTTGAGAAAAATAAGCTTTGCTAGCAAGCCAACCTCATCTTATTGAGTTCAGATTCTAGCAGGCTGAGATTAGTAACAAGAGATTAGAGGTGTGAACTTCCTCAATTTATGTTAACAAGGTGCTAAATGCAAAGGCCAATTATGGCTACCCCTGAATGTTAACTTCCTGTCTCCTGAATATCCAGCCAATGAGCTTGATCAGGGTATGGCCCTAGTCCTGTGGTATTTATAAGATTCTCAGCTGAAACTTATTGGATTCCTGAAAGTGTGGGTTGTAGATTCCTCAGGGTATTGAGGAATTTTGTAGGTTCACTATAAATGCCCCAGATGCTTTCCAGAACACCTGGCAATAAATTCCAGCCTCTTTGACTTCCCATTTCTTCTGATGCAGGGTTATTAAATATGAAATATTGCATGCTGAAATTCACATAAAACAGCCTAATTAGTAATAGGAGGAAGTGAGAGCAAGAGCACACATGGTAAGAAGGGGATGATGGAGGGGCTAAGGATAGGGCTCTATAATTGCAAAAACACAGGGAACTTAATCCCCTTGAAATTTTTCAGTGTCCTACCTGACCTAACAATCCCGTTCTGCTGACCTTTTCCCATGGGTTTGGCTATTGTTTCTTTTCATAATGTCTTCTGTCTTTTTTGTAAATAAACATTTTATTGTAGAATAGTTTTAGATTTACAAAATGTTGTGAAGACAGTACGGAGAGTTCCCATATACACTTCATTCAAATATCAACTTAGAGAAAAATGTCAGGATACAGACCCTATTCACTCTAGGGAGGAAATATTTTGTTTGTTTGTTTGTTTTCCCCCTAATTCCTTTTCTACCTTCATCACACTCAATGTTGTGCCCTAGTTTAGATTCTCAGAAATTTTGATAGGATAAGCTAACTAAAATGATATTGTGACCCAAGTCCATATATGTTGTTCTTTGTGCCTACAACAGAGTTACTCAAAGCATAATCAATAGACCTCTTCTTTTCTACAAAATGTTTGTAACAACCCTCAAAGTACTAAGAAGCTTATACCAGAATTTAAATCCCCTACATTGCTGTGTTTGTTGTAGCAAGATAATTTTTAAGAAGAAAGACATGCATTGATTTACATTCTAGTGCCATCCTCTGGTACATTCTCATTGCCTGTCTACCTGAAAGATTCCTACTCATTCTTCAAAATCAACTATCTGTATTATTTGCTCTGAGAAGCCTTTCAACCACATGGACTAACTACCCTCCCCCCGCAACATACACACATCTACTCCACTGACTTTAGTCTTTCTTTAGCTCTTAGAAAAACACCAGAATGTAAATACTTTGAGCAAGGTCCTAAAAATTTGTTAAAGAGTGGCATACAGAAAAGAGTTTATAATATGTCAAATTACATAAAACTCAGTTATATTGAGTTAAATAGAAAAATTAATGATCACCTAGTTTCCATAGCCAGATCATAAAGGAAATAGGTTTAATTCATATTGTGATTTCGGATTTAAAAAATATAAGTAATGAATACTGATGTGCTTAAGACTATTGATGTAAATGCAAAAAATAGCATTAAATGAATAGAACTACTTGCCCCCATCCTCAATTATTTGGCAAAATTTTTAGGTTGATTTTCCTCATCCATCCTTGGTGTTTATTGCCTATTACTTATGACAATGTTAAAACACTTTTTGGTTCTTGACTTGTGTATTTGTCATCAAATAAAAAAGCTTTGATTGTTTTTTTAATCTAGAAGACCCTGTTTGAAATAAGAGGAAAGGACACTAATGGGGAAAAGGATTCATGTCCTAAGTTCTAATCATGTACGTTTTATCAGTAATAACACCATACAAAAAAAAAGTAGCCTTCAATGGATTAAATACCCATCCATCACTATAAGCAAAGAGAAGAAATCTGTTTTGACCCTAGGTTCTAAAGCAGCAGTTCTCAACTGAAGATGATTTTCCTCATAGGTGATATTTTGCAATGTTTGGAGACATTTTTTGTCACAATAGGAGCAGAAATGCATGCTATAGACATCTAGTGCACAGAGGTTAGGGAAGCTAGTGAACATACTACAGTATACAGGACAGACTTCACAACAAGGAATTGCCTGGTCTGAACTGTCAATAGTGCCAAGGTTGACAAATAATGGTCTAGAAGACCACTAGATGTGCACTAGGAGGTCAGTAGATATTTGTCAGAAAAAATATGAATGTACTCATGAAGGAAGCTGAAGTCATACATATTACATGTGTCAGAAGGGTACTTACCCCAAACTGAGTGTTCATAAAAGTTTCCTAGAGGAAATAATCCCTGAGATAACTCTCAGTAAGAAGTTAAGTATTGATCAAGAGAATACAATTGGAACAGGTTTTATAAGAAGGGTAAACTGCATGGAAACAATGAATAGGTTGATGTCTGAAAGAAGCTTTTTATAGTTTGATATTAACTGAAAATGAAGCAGGGTGTGAGTGGATATGTGGATAGAAAGTAGTAAGATAATTCTGGGTCACTGGAAGTCTTAAACTTCTCAGAAGGAAGTCCCCAGAGATGAAGAGGATGGTTGAGAGGTTTGGCATTCAAGAATTTTACAATCTGAAATATGTAACCTATATGTAAGATAGTAAATTTGAATACTTTGCTTAAGTGTTATAATACAGATACACAGAAAGTAATAAGACAGAGTATAGGACAGGGAAGTTACCAAAATAGAGAGGAACTGGAAAGGCTTCCTCAGTGAGGGAACATGGTTACATTTAAACTGTATACTAAAGGATGAGTCACAGGAAGCTGGATGAGCATGCAAAGTGGTAAGGAGTTTATTCCAGACAAAAAGAAAGGTTCATAGAACAGGGGGGAGAGAGAGTCTGGAAAGTAGTCCAGTATGGGTACCACATATTGCAAGAGGTGAAGAGAGTGGGATGAGGCTGGAGAAGAGAGATCAGGGATCAGAATATTATAACGTTTCCTTGATGGCATTATTGAAGGTTGGAATGAACATATAACACCACTGTAGGAAATAAAGAAAGGGAGTGATTCCATCAGATTTGTGCCTTAGGAAATTCATGCTGTCTGGACAGTGTGGCTGGAGAGGTCAGGTTTGCAATCAAAGAGGCCCATCAGGAGACCCTGAAGGCCATTTAAGCAAGAGTAGTTGGTGGCCCCACCCTCCATCTTACCTGGACATGTTATTTGCTT
The DNA here is from genome assembly GCF_003265705.2 of Callorhinus ursinus. Lineage (NCBI taxonomy): Eukaryota > Metazoa > Chordata > Mammalia > Carnivora > Otariidae > Callorhinus > Callorhinus ursinus. Next base: position 15,202,519 of record NW_027397066.1, on the reverse strand, counting down.
ATCACTTTCAAAATGTGAAGGAGATAAAATATCTATGCAATAAATATTTAAATAAATAAACAGTTTCCCTGAGCATATCACCATTCTAGAAAATGTAGACATGTAGGTGAATCAAATATTGACCCCAGCTTTCAGAAGTTGCAGGGAGACAATGTATATGGTAACTGATACCTAAGGTAAAAAATTGATGCACTTCATGATAAAGGTGTAGGTACTTGCCAATGGGAATTAAGAGCAGGCAGAGGCTAGCTTCTGCACAGAGAATTAGAAAGCACTTTTTGATAGTGCCGGCAATAGAGCAGGCTACTAATATTGTAATAAGTTATACTAAATAATAGGTGATTATGAAGCATTTATTTTGTGCTAACTGGACATTACCTCTGCTAACCCTTACAATGATCCAAAGTGTTAGGTGCAGTCAACATCTTCACTTTGCTGTTGAGGACACTGGGTGATAAAGAGGTTCAGGGACTTACGCAAAGTCACTGAACTGTTAAAACGGCAAGATCAGGAATTAATTCTGGTGTGGATGAAACAAATAACATTTAGAAAGATTGAGAAGGGAGAAACAAGCTTCCCATGCAGAGGAAGAAGCATCAATATCGGCACTCAAGTAGGGCGTTCCATGATACATGTGAAGAAAATAGAATGGTTTACTTTGCCAGAAACCTGCATTAGATAAAGGATGTTCAAAGAAGCAGATTTTTGTTCCAAATCATGTGGACAAACAAACCCCTAATAATCTTTCAAAATTCGATTTTTCCTTTCAATCCCACGCTATAAGTAAACTGTTCTCCTAAGATGAAGTATAGACAGCCTTCCATTGTTTTCTTCCAGCTCGCTGAGGTGGGCCATCTTGAATAGTTTAGGGCAATTATTTGATCACACATTTCCTAATTGACAAAAAATGTTAATAGTATCTTCAAAATCCCTTACTCCCTAGCTGCCAGCAGAGCATGCATGGAACAGATGCCAAAGACAGCTTGGAAACTTCCAAAAGGGTTGGAAACAGCAATTACTATTAGTCCCTCTATCTGCCACATCCAGGGTTGGCATCATGAGCAGCCATTGTGCTTGCCAAGGGGCTCAGGTGGCATTCTGAAGGAACTACTTACTTAGAAACCCATGTGATGATTTGTATTCCCTTCAAATTCCAAGACAATAATAGAGACTGAGTATATGGATATTTAACCTTCAACTGGGGGAAAAAAAAAAGAATCATTTCAAGGAAGTACTCTTTTTTAATAGTTTACCACAAAGTTCATACTCAAGATGGGGCCCTGGCCAGAGATTCTAGTAAAATTTTCTGTAAACTGACCACCTTCTTCTAATATATCTGGCTATTTCCTTTGCCTTAGAAGAAAGTGAGAGCAATCAGATGTCCTGGATGAAACCATCCCAGCCACCTTAGAGCCACAGATCCCGGCCACAGCCTCACCCCAGCCCTGTGAGCCCTGACCTCTGCACGCCCTTCACCATCTTGCTAATTTCTACCACTCTCCGCCCTGCTGAAGTCCTGCTCATTTTTCGTACCCTGTATCCTCTCTAAATTGTGTTCCCAGCTCTACTTCAGGCCCACAGTTAATGTTTTTCTCAGTTCCCCCTTTCATTAATACTTCTATTTTAGACTTCTATCTAAAATCAGACTTACAGGCCAACTACAAAAGGCAAAAATAACCAGTTTGCACACCTCAGTTTTAACACCTATAATATTGCTTTCTGATTATCTCTTTATGTGTCAGGCTCCCCAGCTAGATTTTGAACTTTCCAAAAGCTAGAACCAGGTCATATTTATCCCTAGCCTCCTAATCCTAGCACAGGATCCAACACATAGCAGACAGTAAATCAATCAATAGTGGTTAAGGAAGTTAGGGGAAAAAAGTCCTTCTTCTTTAAAAAATGTATGTTAATTATACTTCTATAAAAATAATTTTTAAAAAATTAAAAAAAAACAAAAACATCTTGTTTCCTCCACATTTTGGAAGAAATTTTATGTTTTCTATTTCTTTTTTTTAAGATTTTATTTATTTATTTGAAAGAGGGAGCGCATGAGTTGGGGGGAGGGGCAGAGAGGGAGGATCAGGCTCCCCACCAAGCAGGGAGCCCAACCCTAGGAGATCCCGGGATCATAGGATCCTGGGATCCCATGAGATCATGAACTGAGCTGAAGGAAGTCGCTTAACCTACTGAGCCACCCAGAGACTCTATTTTTTCTATTTCTTAGCAGAATGTGGGGTCAGATCTGAGGTCAAATCCCGACTCCTTCACTTTGCAATTGTTTTACTTTTGTAAGTTAATTAAGCATTGCAAAATATGAAGATTAATAATGACTACCTTGTGGAATTAGTGCAAGAAATAAATGAGATAATGAGTATAAGGATCTCATTCTAGTGTCCAGTATAAACTGAACTCAATTAATATTAGTTACTAACATAATTATTATAATTAACAATCAGGCAAGTCTCTTGATTATCTCTAAGGCGCACTGGGCTTAGAGGCCTTTGGGTTATCATGTTTCTCTCTTTGTCCTCCTGGAATGGCAAATCTTACCTTTTAAAAATACAAATTTTCCTCCTTTTCTCGGTCTTTGGTAAATTCTTTTTAATTCTCCTCATTTATGACATAGCACTTGACTATGTACAAGGAACAGAACCTAGGACTCCAGTTTCTGGTTTGCGATGCTCTCACAACATCTCAGAATAGTCAAAAATTGAAATCAGGATGAAGCAAGAGTGGCAGAGTAGTAGTTGTGGTATGGCTTCTGGGACTAAAGAAGGAGTCAGGAAAACAGGGAGCATGTGAGGAGCAAAGACCAGGGATAGCATCTGGATCCTCCAGTCAGATAATGCCTAAGAACAGAAAACCCTACTGGAAGGTCCACACCCCGCAGAGGTAGGGGTTTTCCTTTTTCTTTTTAATTGTAATGAAAATATTGAACATACTTGAGAATAAACTAAATTGAAGTATTCCCATATGTTATTATATATTAGCAATTATCAAGATTTTGTCACATTTATTTTCTTTTGTCTTTTTTTTAAGATTTATTTACTATTTTAGAGAGAGAGAGAGAGAGAATGCGTGAGCCGGGGGAGGGCCAGAGGAAGAGGAAGAGGGAGAAGCTTGAGGTGACTCTCTGCTGAGAGCGGAGCCCCTTGTGGGCCTCAATCCCAGGACCCTGAGATCATGACCTGAGAGGAAACCAAGAATACAATGCTTAAACAACTGAACCATCCAGGTAACCCCCTTTTGTATTTTTTTTAATCCTATGTACTGATGTATTTTAAAGCAAACCACAGACATTGTATGTCATTCCACCTTCCTGTATTTCACTAACAGTATCTAGAAAATAAGCATTTTCTTACAAATCACACTAACATAACTAAGTACAATTAATTAGTAGTATTCCACATATATTTTAATATTGAGTCCATATTCACTCTTCCGAATGGTATTAAAATGTGTTTTTACACTCGTTTTTTTCAGGATCCAAACAAGATCTATCACTATACTTAGTTGGATCATCCCTCCAATTTATTTCCCATATCATTGACTTTGGTTTGTTTGTTTGTTTTAGAGAGAGGGAGAAAGAGAGAGAGAATGCATGCAAGCAGGGGTGGGTGTGGGGAGGAGGAGAGAAGGAATCTTAAGCAGGCTCCACATTCAGCAAGATGCAAGATCATGACCTGAGCCAAAATCGAGAGCCCTACGCTTAACCAACTGAGCCACCCAGATGCCCTCCACATCGTTGACTTACTGCAGACACTCTGTGAGTTGTGTCTTAGAATGAAAGTTAACTCTAGAGGCTTAATTAGATTCATGCTTTCTTTTCTTTTAAAAGAATAGTTTATAACTGATAGCTCACATCAAACATATTTCTATTTATCTTAATTTAGTGAGGCTCTGGGGATCAGTGGGTCCAGTTTGCCTGATGACTCCATTATAAAGTTCACCATCAGTATTCATCTAAGGCTTTCATCCATTGATGATGATTGCCTAAATTAATTACTTTACGTGAGGGTGCCAAATGGCGATTTTTGAATTCTAACTTTGTTTATTAGCTGGGGTTTTTCTGAAAAGGACTCCTTCTCATCAACGAATCTCTTTGGTGACATTGAAATACAGTTTGCACACACACAAAAAAAGCAGAAGAAATTCTTAATTATTTCCTTTGGAAGATTTTTGTTTTTGGAGAAAGAAATTGATGTCCTAATAACCTTGAATGGTAACTCTGAGTTTTCTCTCGCTCTCCCCTTTTCTTCCTTCTTCCTATCTTTTCTGAGTAACACTATGGGTTTCAATATACTCAATGTTGTCTTAATTAGCTGTATTTATTAGTTTCATTAATATTATTATTGATACTACTATTAATATTGCTGCTATATGCTGACATTTCTCACTTAGGACCAATAAGAGACATTTCATACTTGCTCCTGGATCCTCTTGAATGATCTGTTAGATTTTAAGAGCTCTCTTGCATTTTGTACAAGAAGTCTCAGACTCCTCTTGGACATTTCCCTCTTGAGACTTGAAATCAATCATACTACAAAGATTGCTCATTCTTTTTGGTGAAGTATATTATATGGACAATACAATTTAGGTGTTTGGTGCTCTTATAGCTATCATGTTGTCATAATTCTAGGCTTTTCCAACAGGAAGAGCTAAGAAGTACTTATTTAAAACCAAAAACACAAATAAAAAACTTTGTGTCCACACTGACATTTTCAAATTCAGGTTTAACATGACATCATTTTATTTATAGTATTTTTATTTCTTTTTTTTTTGTACACTGAGAATATTAACCTCAACTATTAACATAATTATTTATTTGAAATTTTGTATTAAGTATACCCACATGCATACATGTATGGTTCCAAGTAATGTTAGCATTATTAAAAGAAATAGTACACTATTGAATGATGTTTAGGATTACTTGAAAGTCCTATTCATTCTTATAGTCCACTATGGAAAAATAGTAAAATTGGTATGTTTTAAAATCACTTTAAATGATTATTTCCTCTAGCTGGTTAAATAACCATATTTATACTAGAGTTCTATATTCCATTTTTACATGTTGCTTTGTGTTACATTCCCACTTAATTTTATTTTGCAATATTTCTCAATTCAAAACTCTACAACAAGGTATATTTAGGGAGTTTGCATTTCTTGTCAGAATATTCGTTTTTTAATTAATTAGTATTTTAGGTTGTAATGGAGTATTTCATGGATTATATATAATTAGCTATCAAGGAAAGGGAAACTATTTCTTTTAAATGATTATTTTATGAGTGTTTCATACAGCTTAATAATAAAAGATGTTTTTTTTCATTTGTTCTTTAAACTACCTTAGCATAGAAACACATTGTAAGATGCTGTAAGCAAAATCTTAAAAAAATAATAAAAATATTTTTTGTGTATTTTTTATTGTGGTCTAAAAGACATAAAGTGAGACCTGCCCTCTAAGCAAATTTTTAGTATACTGTACAATATTGTTAACTATAAGCCTAACGCTGTACAGCAGATCTGTAAAACTTTTTCATCTTGCATAAATAAGCCATATATCCATTGATATGGATATAGTAGTTCAAAGCACATGGGTAGTAATTTATTTTTTCTTCAATGTTACCTGGAAATATTTAACTACATGTAGTTAGCTACATGTAGAATGTCAATACTTGCTTCTTGATCATGTGCTACAAAAAATTGTTTAGAACTTTCAACAGAACTTGCCCATAAAACATAGTTATCATTATTATTATTGTTATTCTCTACCTTTATACAACCAAATAAAAGATATATAAAGATAGTGAATACTATTTAACATACTGTGCACTACAGAATTTATATTGATATTGCTAATATAATAATTTATATTATATTGATAGTTATAAAAGCATAGAAATTAATAAAAGCTAACATGTACTGAGTGCAAGTAATATGCCCATCACCAGCTTATGTGCTTTTCTCATTTGCTCATTTGACCACAAAGTCAACCTATGTGGGAGAAATTATTATTATTATTATTATTATTATTAATAATATTCTCATTTTACAGATAAGGTGATTGTGCTTCCAAAGACCTGAGAAAGTAGTCTAATGCTGCACTAGTATGTAGTGTATCTATGATTTAACCCAAATCTATTTAATTGGAATCATGCACTGTTTTCTCTGGTTTTATAACTGAAATCCAGAGAAATTAATCTCTTAGATCACAAAGGTAGAAATAATCTGAATTTCATTTCAGTTTGTATTGTTCCAAAGTCTGTGCTAGTTCTATTCTATCATGCTGTTTCTACTTGCAATCTTGCAACAGAAACAAGATTAAACATGAAAAGCAACTTCCATTGTTTATAATGTAGTGTAAAATGTTTGAATCAAGATAGAAAGATATTGGTGACCATTTCTGTGAACTAACAGTTTTCACTGATTCATTCAATAAATATTTTTGAGCATGTACTACATGACAGGTCCATTTTCTAGAGCTTGGAAAACAGCCACATTCTAATGAGGAAGTCTGATTTTGAACAAATAATCATTTAATGTCAGAGGATGCTTCATGATCTAAAAAAAAATTGGAGTAAGGGACTGAGAACCACTCCTTTAGGAAAAAGGGTTGAGGAAGGACTCTGAGAATATAACATCTGAGCTGAGACTTGAATGGAATGAGGAGGTGAGTCCTTAGGGAGGGGAAAAGCAAGTACAAAGATCCTAAGGCAACTTCAGTGTGCATTGGACAGACAATAAAATGGCCACAGTGATTTCCCATCTCCTGGTATCCAGGACTTTATTATGTAATCCCCTCCCGCTGAATGGATGTGGGATCTATGAGTTGCTTCTAACAAATGGATATAGCAAAGGTGATGGGATGTAGCTTCCTTAAGTTACATTTTATGACAAAGATGGTAAGATGTAACTCCCATGTTTACATTATATTATATAAGACTCCATATTAGCAGACTACAGTGAGAGACTCCCCTTTGCTGCCTTTGAGAAGCAAGCTTTGTAGCTGTCTTTGGAGAGGGCATTTAGCTAAGAAGTATGAGGTATCTTTAAGAGCTACAGGTCTTGTCTCAGTCCTATAAGCTCACAGAGCTGAATTCTGCCAATAACCACATAAGCTTGGAAGGAGACTCCAAAGTCTTGAAAACCTGATTACAACCTTGTGGAACCCTAAGCAGAGGACCTAGATAAGTCATGCCTGGACTCCTGACTCGTGGAAATTGTGAGATAATAAATGTGTGTTGTATTGAGCTGCTAAAATACTGATAACTTGTTTCATAACTAGAACACCAATACACAGTGATATAGGGAGCAGGAATGTGGGATTTGCTGGAGGGAAGTTGGCAATGCAAAGTCAGGAGGGAAGGAGATGGCCAGGCATGAGATGATGAGAGCAGTGCCAATCAAAGTGTGGTCCACTAACCACACCCATCTCTGAATTACCAGCCCTCCGTGACTATAAAATTGAAAGAAAGCAATTAAGAATGTTTACAGCAACTTGACATTGCACAACACTTAAGCAGTGGTCAGTGGACTCACGTCATTGAGCACAATATGGTCAAGCACAAGTGTTGTTGAATTTACTTGGCCAGTCCCTGTTGGAGGAGATGTATACTGACATCGATCTGCAAAGAGTTGGTGGGGAGGACTGGTCATTGTCCACAGATAGTGTTCAAAGAACTGATGTGGAGTTTTACAAGCTAGGATAAGAGTTTTAGATTTTATTCAAATAGGTTTAGGAAGCCATTGGAGGTTTTTGAGCAGAGTAGGGATCTGACAAACTTTGCTTTTTTTTTTTAAAGATTTTATTTATTTATTTATTTATTTATTTATTTATTTATTTGAGAGAGACAGAGCACAAGTGGGCAGAGGGTAAGAGGGAGAGGGAGAAACAGAGTCCCTGTTGAGCAGGGAGTCCAACGTGGGGCTCAATCCCAGGCTCCTGGGATCATGACCTGAGCTGAAGGCAGATGCTTAACAATGGAACCACCCAGGCATTCCTGTTTTGTTGTTTTAATCCTTTTAGTACTTGCAACTGTTCTGGGGAGGCCAGTAGTACTGGAGGCTGTAGTAGTTTGTTAGTTAAAAAAGATGGTGACTTAGATCATAGAAACAGAGTGGAAGGGTTGAGTTACGTTTGAACACAGACTCAGTAAGTATTGCTGATAGACTAAACGTGGGATATGAGAGAAATGGAGGAGGAAAGGACTGAACAGTAAATTCAGCAAGAATATATGTATAGGAACACAGAGAAATCCTCTTTCCTCCATAATATGGGTGCATTATATTGAGGTGGAGGAAAATTATTTCCCACTTATTGGGTTTTGTAAAATTTAATTACTTTCCACTTCACTTCTTAGGAGGGAAATTGTGATAGACAAAAGTGGTCCAAAGATTTCTTGCTCCTTGGTGTACACACTACGTATAATCTCTAAGACTAGAAGTATGGTGGAATTCACTCTTGTGACTAAGTTTTGTTATATAGCAGAATTGACTGTAAGAAAGGAAGATATCTTGAGGGGATGTCCAAGAGACGTAGGAGGCAACAGAAGGAGCTTCCAGTGGCTAGAGCTGGAACAATTCTAGTAACTAGATAGATAGATAGATACTTATAATCTAAAGTGTTAAATAAATATCAATGAGTACTGATATGAATTGCTGAACAAATAGAGAAGAGACAAATGTCCTGTGCATAAGGTTTCCAAATAACTTTTGTCAATACTCCACATTTAAGGAGGTAGAGTATAACTGTCCACTTTGTAGGAACACTGCACACTGTGACCTACTTCCAAAGAGTACAGTATGGAAAGGGGATGCTGAAAAACAGAGTGACTTTACTGATGATAACTACCTCAAACTAGGGAACCAATGTTAACCTCAATAGTAATAAGTCATATTGGGAGCATATACCCTCAATAGAATATAATAAGAATGGCACTTTCCCTTTGTGGTCTTCCCCTTACAAACACATTGCCACAGTCTAATGAGGAAAAAAAAAAATCCTAACTGAGGGATAGTATACAAAATACCAAACTAGTAATCCTCAAAACTGTTAAGGTTATCCCAAATATGGAAGTCTGAGAAACTGTTATGGCCAAGAGGAAACTGAGAAGAATAAAGGTAATGTAGCATGCCGGATGAGATTCTGGCAGCAAAAAGAATGTTAGAGAAAAACTGAGGAAATCTGATTAGATATGGATTTTTGTTAATAATAATATATCAACTTGTTTCGTTAATTTTGACAAATATAACATACTAATGAAAGATGTTAATAATTGGGGAATGTGAGTTTGTGGTATATGGGAACTCCCCATATTATCTTCACAATAATTTTATGAATCTAAAGCTCATAAATAAAAAGCTCATTTAACATCTAGGTCTAGAGGTCAGAGTCAGAGAAATCGGAGAGTCAAAGCACAGGACATATTTGATGTACCATTGCTGATTTGAAAATAGAGTGGTCACAGGGAAAGGAACGAGGTTGACCCCTAGGAACTGAGTGTAGCTCCTGGTTGACAGCCAGCAAGAAAATGGGGACCTTAGTCTTACAACCACCAGGAACTGAAAACTGAATTCTTTCAACAAGAATGAGCTTAGAAATGGATTTTCCCTCAGAATCTCCAGATAAGAGCCCAATCTTTCCAGCTTCTTGATTTCAGCCTTATGACCCTGAATAGGACTGACATACAGAACTTTCAAGTTAATGAATATGTGTTGTTTTAAATCTCTAAGTTTGTGGTCAGTTGTTACAAAGCAATAGAAAACTCATACAGAGATAGAATAAGAAACACCTGTCTTCTTTCTTCCCACACCTACCATATGTACACTACCAGCTTTGGTGAGTGTGGGAGAAGGAAGCAGGTAAGCCTGACTTTGTTCATTCCTCATTCTTTTGAGTCAGCCTTCTGCTGAGAGGGCCAGTTCTGGTCTCTCTCCTTGATGCAGTGAGCTAACCAGGGCTGGGGCTGCTCCTGCAAGGGAGTGTCTACAGTTGTGGGGGTTAAGTAAGAGTAAGAGAGAGAGAAACTCTGAATACATGACAATAGTTACAAGCCATGTTTTTCTCCATGTCTATAATTTTAGTAACGAGGTTGACATTTTGATCAGAATCTTTTTGGCTCCTATATGTATTTCTCAAATTTTTTTCTGAGCTAGAGGGGGCAATACAGGATGGTTTACTGAGGTGCCAAAAAGAAAGACAAAAAGAAATACTCTTCTAAAAAAAAAAAGATGTTATTCTCATTATAACTATCAAGGAAAGTGGGGTCAGGTTATTGAGGACTATACCAGCATGAAGCATTTTGATTTAATGAAATAGAAACTGTTTTTTGAACAAGGGTGTGACATGTTGAGAGTGAGGTTTCAAGTCGATTAGTTTTACAGGGCTATGTAGTCCAGGGGGGTGGCAGGGATGGAGTGTGTGGAAACAATTATGCCTATGCAAATATTATATAAAATGACTTACCTTTGAGCTTCATATAAAAACTGATCTTGGCTCAAACTGGGACTTGCTTAATAGGCAAGAAGAAAGAATGGTACAAAACATAAAACTGACTCCTTAAAAGCCTGAGACAGGCATACATGCTTATGAAAGTTGAATTTTTGCCAGCTAGCTTATAAAAAACATGTCATCTCACTACCCCTGGCACTTGCAGCTGTATTTTTATTTCCATTCATGGGGAAATAATTTTCAAAGACTTTTTCATAATAGTTAAATTCAGCAAAATACAAGATATAAGTGTCATTTGGAGGTCTCAAGTTATCAAAGATGGTGGTCATATCATCCTTCCAAAAGTTACATTTATCTGGACTAGCTGGCTCTTCTCATCTGAAGTGTGTGAGAGTTGGCCAATTATATTAAACAATATGTGAATTTTTAATCACTCTAAGCCATGAAGCTCTTTTGGGGAAATTTTGGGCTAGGACACTTAAATGCTAATAAGGAAAATACTGCTCTAAATCTGCTTTCTTATAGAATTACCATGTTTTAGATGCCATTTCAGTCATGGATATCCCCCTAGGGCCATCATTCAAATGTGCCACAGAATTGCAAACACAAATCTAATTGGTATCAGAAGTCAGATTCCAGGTTCAAGTTAGCTGATGGGTGGAGGTTGATGGTTCAAGGAAACCAAAACATTTCCCAGTCCCAACTACATACCATAGAGGTATGCCTACAGGTTTCAGGCTTGCTCTGCACCTTACCACAATTCTCCCTGAGGTATGTTGGAATCTTACAGTATCCTTGATTCTCTTTCCTTGTTACTTCAGATTCCCAAAAACTTCTCAGTCCTGGCATAGAAGCTCACTTCTGTCTAATATGTAACCTCTAGACAATATAGGATAGTTGTTAAAAGGGTAAAATATAGCATTGGATTTCCAGGTTTCAAATCCTGCTTCCACCACGTATTACCTGTGTGACCTTAAAATACATTGATTTGCTTCTGTAGCCCTCACTTTCCCCATCTGTTGACTGGGTTAAATAGAATAGAGCTAATAGAGCAATATCTTCAATGCTTGATAAGTTATTCTTGGGAACTCAACACATAACTGGATATATGTATTGGTTAGAGTTCTGCAGAGAAACAGAAACAATACGATGGATGTATAGATATAGAAAGAGAATTAGAAAGTATTAGGTTACAAGATTATGGAGACTGGCCAAGTTCCAAGATCTTCAGGGTGAGTAAGAAAGCTGGAGACCCAGGAGAGCCCACAGTTTAGTTCCAGTTGGAAGCTGAAGGCCTGAAAACCAGAACTGATGACATAATTCTTGCCTGAAGGTCAGAAGGCTTGACACCCAGGAGAGTGGATGTTTCAGTCAGAAGATAGGGAAAAAACTGCCAATGTTCCAGTTCAAATGCAGTCAGACAGAAGGAATTAAGAGTCAGCCTAGTCAAGTCGTCAACTGATTGATGAGGCCCATGCAAATTAGGGAGGGCAATCTGTTTTAGTTGGTCTATTTTTTAAATGTCAATCTCATCCAAAAACATCCACACAGAAACACCCAGAATGTTTTACCAAATATCTGAGCAGCCTGCGGCCCAAGCAAGTTGACACATAAAAGTAACCATCACAGTCTATACAAAGCACATATTCTATTGCTGGAAACATGCTTAAATCATGATAATCACTCTTTTTTCATTAACTGTAAACTGTACTGCATAATGTATTTGTAATATTTTCAGGTGAGCATTCACAGTCACATGTTATTGTTGATAAATACAGATGTTTACAGTGGATAAAACCTCTTCGAAGATTACACAGCTACTTTGCGGCAGGACCAGGTTCAGAATTCAGAACTTACTGGCTACAAAAGCCATGTTCTTACAACTAAATCATATTGCCTTTCTTTTTAAATAAAGAGCAAACTGAGAAGGCAAAAACCAGAGGCCACAAAACTCCCTGGAAGTCCTATAGTTTCCAGGGCAGTTCTCTGCCAGTGTTCACGTTTATATATAACCATGTGTGAAACATCTATGCCATTTTTCTGAGAAGTTGAGTAGGTGGCATGTACTTCAACAGCTCATCTCCACCAAATGAGAGCTATAATATATATTTAAAGATGATGTCAGCCTTTCTAAATATAATTTTCAACTGTGCTGGGAAAAATATAAACTGCAGCACTGTAATAATCAACATATAAATAGCTCTCACATCTTTGCCATGCAAATTTGGATGATATTATGGAAGAGGGCTATCAAAAGGGGCCTTCTGTTACCACGCTTTCTGCTAACCAGTGAGCAGCTGGGATTGATGACATTTTTAGTTAAAGCCAGTTTGGAAAGGTTTTTATCCCAGGGAGATAAGCTAAAGCCTCAAAATAAAACAATCCCAAACTGCCAATGTTTGATTGGTTTGACGTTGGAATGGTGGTATTAAATTCCTGGTTTTCTCACAGTTTTAGAAAAAAAATACACAGCTTTCCATTGCCCTTTGACTGCTGACAAACTGAAACTCCAGTTCTTTTTGTTGTAGGAGTTTCTGCCACCTGGCAGGGTTCAGGAAGCCTGACACCCATCACCAGGGCAGAGAATGATGTCTTATGCATCCTGAGCACCTGTCAAGCCTCCTGGACAGACTGTCATCCTCCAGGATGCATCAAACAGCATGACTCTGGAAAGATGTAGATACACTGGTGATCTTATCACTACAAAAAGCCCATTGGGGTTCTTTTTTGAAGTGGTGGATGGATTCCCACACATCACTATCTTACTTATAGGACAGGACTCTGGGGAAATTATTTCTTTGGAATGTTGCTAACTCCAGCTAAAGATGGTTAAATATTTATATGGCAGAGGTCATAAACAGGTAGTTCTTGGCTATCTCTGGCCCTGAGAGATTTTTGCAGGGGGACTACAGTGTTATATTTTCTTCCTAGCTTGAATACTTTTAGATGGGTGGGGCATGTGTCATATTGCTCCAAACTCTTCATCCCCTGTTGTCTTATTTTCAGTCTGGCTTATATCTATGTTACCTGCCTGGTTCCTATAAACATTTTAGCTTGGGTTTCTCTTCTGTGGAAATTTGTTATTGAACAAAAGGGCAGATGAGGTATTAATCAAAGACTATGTAAACAATAGGCCATCTAGCTATAGTTCTCATTTGATCAGGGAGGCATAAACATAGGTGCAGTAGAAGGAGCCCTCTAGGAACAATAGATATGTAAGGATCTTCTCCATGGGATGAATTACAACTCTGCTCTTAGCTGTTTCAACTTATTATTCAGTCTCATGAAATGTAGAACACCATATTTTTAAGTCAAACTCTTTTTGCTTTGATCTGAAGTCTGTGCTTTTCAAGGGATTATTTTTTCTGGTAAACTATATTTTTCAATTTTTTTTAAAAAATAACCACAATAATTCCTCCTATCACTGTATGCATTTCACCTTGAAAAGTGATTTTGTCATTCCTCCTATCATACCATGGTTCTATTTTTCTACCTCTTTAATCTAGGTATGGCTGTGTGACTTGCTCTGGTCAGTAAGGCATTAGAAAATTTAACACCAGCAGAGACTTAAAAAGTGCTTGCTCATTGAGCATTTACCTCTCTTGCTGTGCTTGGTAACTTGAAGTCACAACATGAATTAGCCCAAGCTAGCCTTTTGGAACTGGCACATATAGGAGAGCTGAGGGTCTCTGACCAAAAGCCTAGCAGCAACTAAACATGAGAATGAAGCCAGTGAAGACCATCTAGTGCCAGATAAGATGTCAGTCGATGGCAGAGATGAGCTGAAATAACGCACTCCAGAAGAGCTACTCTTTGGATTTGCAAAATTTCGAGAAATAAGAGATGCTTGTTGTTTTAAGCCATTAATTTTTGGGGTTGTTTCATATGTAACAAAAGTTAGCTGACACATGAAAATGGGTTTAATAATAACTACCTTGTAGTGATACTATGGGGATTATACATATGTATAAGTGTCCCAGAGAAAGTTCCCCATAAATGAGAGCTATATTATTCCATTAGTTATCAATCTCAATGAGCTCTTGAGTCCCTTAATGTTAACACAAATTGAGCTCTGCTTTTATTTTCCTGGTCTGGAAAATCAATCTTGACTCCTGATAGTTCTTGATTCTGATGACTTGGTTTTGGTGTTGCTCAAGATGACACTAACTTTCCCCCCCTTTAATAAATTCATCTCCATCAAAGAAACTTCAAGAAAAAGCCTCAGATCAGAGCCTTGACCTTCTGGAAGTAAAATTAACAAAAAAGGACAGAGTTAAGTAGTAGTGATTCTCATCAAGTCAGAAACTGAAACCCAATCTTGAGTTTTGAGGTTCACAAAATTAATCCATTATAGTTGAAGAAACCCTTTGTTGGCCTATTCATTCTCAGATAGAATAGTTTCCAGAAACACACTGAATCCCAAATCCAAGTTTGTAACAAAGTGGTTCTTTCTTACAAATTCAAATAAAAGCCCTAAATCTAGCTCTCATTAGCCCAAATCGATCACATATTCATCCATGAACCAGCCACTACAAATGAGGGTGGGTTCAGTCCATCCAAGATCCAGAGTCAGAGAGTAGAAGTGGAGAGGATGTGCTTACCACAATAGGGGAGTGTGGGCTCTCAACTTCTAAAGTAAAAACATATTCATTTGGGTATAGTGGGATTTTTACTTTGGGGCAATGGCTGCATGGTTGAGTCAGGGCATTTTGCCTGATAGATCAATGGATTGACACGTTCAATCAGAAATTAACATATTTTTACTATGTTTTTCTTTACATCCAACTTCATTTAAGAAGCTAAGGCAACCATTTGGATGTGTTTGATTTTGTTTCTGAGAGGAAAACGCAGGTTTGAAGGACCATTGTATGTGTTGTTAATCCTGTGCATTATATTTCAATAGTGCATTTTTCTCATTTTCCCAAAGAAAGACATGACAATCCCTAGAGTCTTAGCAACTCAGTGGTTACACCTACTCAATTATGTATTTGGCTCACTTGCAGAATGAAGTAATCAGATGAAGCCTGGTACAGACTGGCTTGAAGTAGAACAAATATGAGTGAACTCATCCAACAACATGCCTGAGGAGGAAAAAATATCCTTTACTTTCATTGCTAACTCAAAAAGAGCCATAATTGAATGGTGCCACTTCATATTTCACAACAGGATAGGAGTTGGGAATATAAACAACTAGGGTGAGGCAGAATTCAGAAGGTAAAAGCTAGACATGACTGCAGTCAGGACCCAAGAATAAAATAGAAAGCAGAACTAGACAAGGAGCCAGAGAAGACCCTGAAATGAAGCAATCAATCATCCAAGAAACACACAGGTGCTGGCAGTCTAGGCAGGTTTAGAGGATTAGGTGGGACTGAGAACAGAAGGCCTCACCAATGGGATAAATTTCAAAATGAAGGTGTTTGGGGCCCAGGCAACCTCATGTTTTGTGGCTGTTTTGGTTTTGGTGCCAAGCTTACAATTTGGATCAGACTGTGACTGTGGGGGCAGGTGAGCTGCATTAAAGGAAGGTGAACAACAGAGATGGAATGTAGTGGAAATGTTCCACTTATTGCTATTGACCACTTCTTCTATCTCAGACACACACACACACACACACACACACACACACACATACACACACACCTTACCCCCATACCCCACACATAGACCTAATTCTCCTGGCTAATATCTACTTGTGTTTTCAAGACTCAGCTAAGCCATCACATTTTTCAAGAAGGCTTCCATGGCTAACCACCCACATCTCACTCAAGAGTTCCCATGGTATTCTCCCATCATATTATTTACTAATTGCATTTTATTTACCTGTTCATCTGTCTCCAGAAGCCACAGACCATAAACCAATCACCATGGCATCCCCAGGATCTAGAATGGTGTGCATTCAGTGTTGCTTTTTGTTTTTAATAAGTCACCAAGTTTAAGCTACATTCAACTAAAGTAGTAACACCAAAATGATGTCCACTTGGTCAGTGGTTAAAAGATGAGTATAATATCACTGTATTTCATGCTTTTCCTGTGCCAAATGAAACCTGTGTCCTTGGTGCAGATTCCAAAATATGTTATATATGAATTTATATTATTTATGGGCAGATTTAAGAAAAATTAAAATGAGTATCCAAATGCAAAGGATGTATCAACAATTAAACATGCCCTTTTTGTATTTGGTAGTTCTTCCAGATAAGATCATAAAATAATTCCCCAAGCATGATCTTATTCTTGTTTGAAAACAAACTATGAGAAGTCAGAGCTCTATGACATTAAACAAATCACCTCACCTCATATGTAAAATAAGAGAATCCATTTCTGCTCTATACCTCTATGAAGTCAGCTTTTTTTTTTTTTGTAAATCTGTCCTTCATCTCCAATATACTAGAGTCTTCCAAATCAATATTCAAAATAAACATGTCTTTTCTATTGCAGTTTTTCACACATTTTAAAATGTGGTGAGATCAGTTGGCTGTGAATGAAGATTTCTGGGGTTTCATTCTAGTGATTCTGAATCAGTTGAAGGGGGTTGAGCCCAGGAATCTGAATTTTTAAAAAGTATCCTAGATGATATTGATTCAGGTCATCTCTTACAGACCATTCCTTGAGTACAACTTTGTCTCCTTTATTCCTCTCATCTTTGTATATGTCTCCTATTCTCCCTTGACAACCCTTCAAGGGGATGCATGAGTTAGAGAATGAATGTATGAATGAACAAATGAATGAATTAACCAACAAATATAAATCTCTCCAAAGAGCACTTATGGTTGTTTTTCTGTCATTCTGTCATAATTAGAGACTGTCCAGCCTCAGGTCTAGGCCAGCACTGGCACAAACTTGCTGAAGAAAAACCCCAGCTGAGTGTTGTTAATAAGTCCAGGAGGGAAGAAGACATGTCAGGAAACAGGTAAAAGAGGGGCCCATAGGAGATTGTTAGTAGAGGCTGATGTCCTAACACATAATAAGCAAGAGCTGCCATTCAGAATGAACCCAGGGGAGACAGCTGGTTCTTTACCTCAGCCAATTTAGTTTCCAGTTAAGAAAGTTACCGGCCATAAAATATATATATATAAATTTTTTCTGGCTTAAACTGGTTCAATTCAAATGTCTAGTTGGATGAGCTTCTTGTTAACTGAAATGGCCTGGCATCATGGCATGGAAACAGAACACAGGTAATAATAATGAGTATACAACTAATTTTGTCTTCAAAAAATTTGGCCTTGAAACAAAGAGAAGTTAATACTTAAATTTTACAGATGTTATGGCATAAAAAAGTGGTTATACTAGGACCTTTGTACTTAGAAATGATACTTCTTGCCGAGCTGTGCCTTGGAAGTGTGGGTGTGACAAGAAACTTCTACAGGTTCCACCTCCAAGCTGTCTTAGACTCATTTTCACTGGTTAATGGTTGTGCTACAGTGCCTAATGGGACCTGATCCAAGAGGTCACCTGCTTTTTCTCCTACCGTCACTATAGGTCCGTCTTCAAGTTGGCTCTCCCTGACAGTGGAAGACTATTGGTTTTAGCCAGTGGCCTTCATTTTTCCTGCTAGCGTTGATGGTTACTTTGCAACTGCCTTGGTTACTTGGTTACTTTGCAACTGCCCTCTGTCAAAGGCTTTCCCCTTTGACATGATTTCCGCCCATTACTGCTCCTTCCAAAGTGACAAGTCAAGGAGATCTTTTGAACAAAGCTAAGGAACCCTCCTCTCTCTCTATCATTCAGTCTGGAAACTTCAAGAACCATCTTTGACCCTCTTCTTGCCTCCCTCTCATTTAACAAAGCTTGCCTCATACAGTTGCTCTTCCCTTTTTATTCCTCCCATTTCTACCTTAGTGTTGGCCGGTATTGACCCATTCCTAAACAACAGATAATTGCAGTAACTTCTTAATTGGTTTGCCCGACCTCTATGCACACTCATGTACCTCCCTCCACAATTCCAGAATACACTTTTAAAAACATTACTTTTCCTTTGTTGATATTGTCTTTGGAAATTTTCAGGTGAGTTCTGCTATGCTCAATTAAGTTTATTTTGACCAATATTTACTGAACATCTATTACATTCCAGACACTATTCTGGGACAGCATGCAGATGGATTATGGAACTAGCAGAAGAAATAGACTCATAAAGAGATGGTTTATGTGCACTGGATAAATTTAATGGCAAGGGTAGACCTACAGGTTGATGAAAGTCTTCCAGAAAAAGAGCCACTGAAATGAACCTGAAAGAATGAATAGAAGGTGACACAGGGAGGGGAGCAAGAACATTCAGCAGTGGGTACAGTGTGAAAAAAGGCACAGAGAAGAGAATGCACAGAGATCTTTGAGGATGGAGTAGATATTTCAGTGCTGGACAGACATGGGCAAAAGCTATAAGTGGAGCAGGCTCAGATAGTAGAAGTCCTGTCAGTCAGGCTAAGGAGAACTTCAGTATCATCTGATGCTAGTCCTTATCAAGTACAGTTAAGCCTTGAACAACATGAGGGTTAGGGACACCAACCCCCCCATGCAGTTAAAAATCTGCTTATAAGTTTGATTGCCCAAAAACTTAACTACTAATAGCCTACTGTTGACCAGAGCCCATAACATAAACAGTCAAGTAACACGTATTTTGTATGGTATAGGTGTTGTATACTGCATTCTTACAATAAAGTAAGCTAGAGAAAAGAAAAAGTTGTTAAGAAAATCGTAAGGAAGAGAAAATACATTTATAGTACTGTACTGTATTTATTAAAAAACAATCTGCATATGAATGGACCCACATGGTTCAAACCCATGTTGTTCAAGGGCCAGTTGTAGTTCTCAACTTAAGTCTCACATCCACAGCATGTGATATTCATTAATGTGAAGATGGTATGTAAAGACATGAGATAGGCAAGGTACTTTCAGATGACAAATAATTCACAGCATGATTTTTATGTAGCAATAAATAGATGTTTGTGATCTGTACCACAGTTTTTTGAATTTCTTTAAAAAACTAAAATTTAAAAAAATCAGGTTTCTAACAGATTACATTAAAATAGATCCCTCTCTTGTGGCTTTTAAAAATAAGAAGAGGCTCAGAGCTATTGGAACTAATGATTCCAATAAAAACGCTACTTTACCCAGGTTACTCTAACTGAGGGGAATGAGTCTAAGTGGACACATGAGTATGATTCAGAGTTGTTCTTGACCCTAGAGCAGTGCAAGTCTCCTGTGCAATTATGCACATTTTTCTGATGACAAGGATTTTTAGTCATGGCAAACCAAAATAGTCAGGGACTTAAGAAAATGAAAGGAGATATAGATCATAGTTAGCTATAAAAGATAAATAATAATAAGTAGATGGATGAATAGAAGGACAGAAGGTGGAGGGGATGAGTGAGAGAGAAGTTCAGAAATAAGGTGCCAACTTTTCCTATTCTTTTCTCATGTGTCTTTATGTAACTCTTTTCTCTTAGAATGTCTTACTGCAGCTTTTTAATTTTTTTTTTTGCCTAGAAAAGAGACAAACTCAATTTTTATACCCTCTGAGTTCTTCAGAGAACAAGAAATAAATTTTCTGAAATTTTCGTGTTCATTTTGTGCATCACAAATTTGTTTCTTTTTACAGACTGCCTTGATTGTGGTCATATTTCCACTCATCCATAATGCATCTCTTTGCCCAAGTGGAAAGACTATTAAGAACAGATATCTTATCTTACCTTTTGTAGCACAAATATAGGCTAGCCCTGGGTCTTGCCAGAGGTAGTGAGTAGTGGATTTAATGTATAAATCATTGACTATTTTCAGTTCCATTCAATAATGTGTGTTGCATATACTATGCTACATTCTGGTGATTTAAGATGGCTAGAATATGGTTCTAGATCTTGAGGTACTTGATGATTTCATTTAAAAATAGCCCTTAATGAATTCTATAATTTTACTTTGACATTCCCCATATTTTTTATTCTCTAGAAACACTTTTTATGGGGGTCATGGTTTCCTCAAGAGTGAGGTGTTGATGATAACATTCATAGCAGAGTGAAGCTGTTTACATTCATTTAACAATAAATCAGAGAAGAATTATTCAAACAGGGAAGAAATTAATACACTTTGAAGTTATTGAATCACTTTTCCCTAATATCTTAATACAACTCTAATGTTTAAGTATACAGTATAATGAGTCCATTACTGTGACCACTTTTTAATTCTATTACTGATATAGTCCAGATTGAATTCTGGGAGATCTGCAAATAAATATAATAAGCACTGATGCTTCCTCATTAAGAACTAAAGTCTATATTCTAAAAGATGCGAAGCAGCAGATCCTGTACATTGTATATTATTATGCCATATATTAAGGAAAATATATTTGAGCCTGTAATTTAGAAAATATCTAGGATAATTGAATTAGTTACTCTAATTATGCAATAAGAATAATTTATAATTATAACAGGTTCTTGTTTTTAACTTTTCAAAGTATATTCAACCATTATTAGCCCTGTCCTTTATATCTATAGTTATAAGGATATTTATACATAACAAAAATTCTATTTTATAAGGAGCATGAGTTGTTTTGACTGACTGATGCTGATATTAATAAATATAGGAAGTAGTTGAGAACCAGCATGGTATGCTACAAAACCACCAGCATATAAGAAGAGGAAGTGGGTCTGTACACCTTGGAAGTCTATATCCAGAGAGCACTGGACATATACAGCATCACCATCTATGACTCCACTAACTCCGAATGTATCATGTGACTCCACTTTCTGCCCCTCTTCAACCAATTTGGCCTAATCAAGGCATTCACTTATCACTTATCTGCTAGCTTGAATGGTTAAGTTGAGTCATTAAGTTTCTTCTACCAAGAATTTCAGAAATTTGAACTGAGAAGCAAAAGTTATGCAAGAATGGGTCATTCCTGAAGAATCTAGGGTAGAGACTATCAGTTTATAGCCATGTGCACAGTAAGCACAATAAAGTGCTCAAAAGTTCATGGAAATAGAAAGAACTACAGACCACAGCAAAGTGGCCTCTGAAAGAAAGAGGAGCAATGGCAGACTTTGCCAGTTCAGGTTCTGAAGTACCTATCTGCCTTCTATTTTCCCATTCTGGCGGAGCAGTTTCTTACTCTAGAGGCTGATGGTACAATGTACTCACTTCCTCAGCCTTCCCTCTAGCTAGAAAGTGGACCTGTGGCCCAATAATGGCCCATAAACCTGAAGAAAATATATGGGGGGGGGGCTTCTTGGAAAGATTTTATTCCGACCAAAAAGAGGCATATGAAAAGAAACCACTCTGCTTGCCCTTGGATGGTGTTAGGTAAGGCTATCATGTCTAGAACAATGGTGGCCATCTTGTAATCATGACACGATAAATCGAAGGACCACAGCCTATGTACTGAAGATAGCCAAGTGGAAGCAATAAAAGAGCCCTGGTCTTTTAGGTTTCGATTCAATCTGTCTATAACTGATGTATCTTTAGATGTCTTGATATGTATGATAAAGGATATCCTTATGTTTCCAGTCATGGTACTTGGGTATATCTGAATAGCCATAAGCATCTGAATTCATAGGTTGTCTTATGTCCTGATTTTTATGTCTCAAGTGAATCTTTCTCCACGTGGCCCTGATGAGCCTAAGTTTTCTGTGATTTTCTCTCGTCTTCTCACAAAACAAGCCCCCCACCCCTTTTCTAATTTCTACACATGTGTTTCTACTCCTTGCAGATAGATTGGCCTTGACACAGGCTTTCAGTGATATATTTTTGAAGTTAAGAGCTTTGACCATAATCACAACAGAGTTCAATTGTGATGCAACTGTAACCAGAATACAGGTTAGCCATGTCAGCCTTTCTGGTTATGTCCCACATGCTATTTCAAAACATGGTTGGAAAATAGAGATGTCATTCATTGACCAAACTATTCAATGCTATATAAGAAATGCTATAATAACCATTTTAAGAATAACTTCAATGCACACGGTGGCATCGTTTAACCTACCATAAAATTGCAGCATAATACCCAATGAAAAAGGGTTCAAGTGTTCAAAGAAGGAAATCAGAATGGAACCTGAATATATTTAATAACTATTTGAACTTTTTCGCGGGGAAGTCATTTAATACGTATCCATTTAGATCCTTTTAAAAGGAAGCGTCTCTCCCCAAAGCCTCTCTATTATGAAGCTACAGTCTCCAGATTGCCAACTCCATTGTCCATAGAGCAGAGCGTGCTTGGAAAAACCTGCCACATAAGCAAGTTCTCACAAGCCTGGGGAGAGATTAAGTACTGCTATGTGTAGCTACTTCCAAAGATGCCTTTGCTTCTCCCGCTTCACTGCTGCTGTGA
Organism: Callorhinus ursinus; assembly: GCF_003265705.2. Taxonomy (NCBI): domain Eukaryota; kingdom Metazoa; phylum Chordata; class Mammalia; order Carnivora; family Otariidae; genus Callorhinus; species Callorhinus ursinus. Next base: position 15,179,762 of record NW_027397066.1, on the reverse strand, counting down.
AGTCGACAATCCTGGAAATGTATTTTGAGGCAGGGAGTTTTCAAAGTGACAGGCTTAAAAAATACAATTCACCTTTTGCCCTTCCCCTCCCAGCTGCAGGATACTAGGCCTCCTTAGAACTCAGTTTTGTAACTCTGAATATGCATTGATATCTTAAATAAATAGGCTAATCTCTCCTGGGCCACAGGTTTCCAGTTGTAGTTTATAGTCTAAGTTCCCCCCTTTTAAATGCAGATGATTAAATGGGAGTGTTTGTGATTTAAACAAAAAGAAAAACCATCTTTCATATCTCCTAGTTATATGCTCTAATCTCAATTTTCTTATGAATTCAGAGAAATAATTAATAGCAGACTTGAATTGGCTGCAGAATTTCCTCTTACCTAAGCTGTTGCTCACTCAAACAGAGGAAGTCAAGTGGAATAAAAAGCATGGGAAGGGAAATCTGTCTTCATTGTTTCTCAATTTTGTGGCCAGAAAGACCTGGGTAGCTCATAATAACAGAGACAGGAGCCATGAGTTCTCATTTCACCTCTGATACCAAGCAGTTTTATGACATTGGTCACCTAAACTCCATTTCCTCGTATGTAAAATTAGTATGTTAGACTCCATAATCTCTATTAACTCTTGAGTGTTGGAGTTCTATTCCTTGATAAAATGTAATTCAATTGTTTTAAGGGAAGGGATAGAAAATTTGGAACTAGAAAACTTAGATTTGAAACCTACTTTCAAATTCCTCAGCTGTATATCTCTGAATACTAAAGTTATCTGCTCAGATTCTCCATTTCTCTCTCTGTAAAATGGAAGGGAGGAAACCTGTGTTACAATTATGTTAGCAAGAAACAATGATGTCACGTATGGAATTGTATTTATTAAGTTACATAGCATTTTATAACAAACTCTCTATTCCAATAGCCAGCATAATTAGTAGTCTTTAAGAAAAAAGCACATGGAATATAATTAGCTTTAAGAAAAATCATATAAAATATAATTATTAATTACTGAGAAACAAAAATCAGCCAGCTGGAATCTGCTTGAAGCTGGAATGTCTAGTTTTCACTTGCTAATTCCCAGTCTGCATGATGAAAGGGACATGTGCTAAGGAATCATAAACTCAGGATTGTGGCATCTCCAGCAACACCACAAAGCGGCCCCAGATGAACATACCATCTAAATAAAATGTATGATTGCTAGGCAAATAGTGCTTTGAGATCAAGCCCCCCAAACCACTTTTCCAACATGAGTCATGCCTCAAACCCCCATGACAGAGAAATTAGAGAAATTCTAGAGCCATCACTGTAATTGATTGACTGCATAAGTGTATGGGTGCTCCCACCAGCTATCAGATATACAAAGGCAATTTTTACATTAACAAAAGCATGTGACTGCCCAGGTGATTTGATTTCATATTCTTTAAAATATAAAAATTACTACCTTTAACTCAATTCCTTCCCTTTGCTGGAAATAAAGGAACACCTTCCTTCTTCTATTCTTTTGAAGTTTTTTATATATGTCATTGTAGCCATCATCATATCAAAATGTAGCTGTTTATAGACACAAGGTCTCCACCAGGCTTTGAAAGACTCTTTCTTAGTCTTCTCTGTATCAGTGAGGACCTAACAGGATGCTTGGTTGTGGCTGATGTTAAGAAAGTTTTGATGAGGGGTGCCTGGGTGGCTCAGTCGTTAAGTGTCTGCCTTCAGCTCAGGTCATGATCCCAGGGTCCTGGGATTGAGCCCTGCATCGGGCTCCCTGCTCAGCGGGGAAACTGCTTCTCCCTCTCCCACTCCCCCTGCTTGTGTTCCCTCTCTCACTGTTTCTCTCTCTGTCAAATAAATAAATGAAAATTAAAAAAAAATACTTTTGATGAATGAATGAATTCATGAATAAATGAAATTCCTGTCAGAATTTTATTTTTCTTTAACCAAAGTTCATATTCATTGTCCAAAAGAGGAAATAATCCTCCTCCTCTGAGTTTTTAGTAATCTTTTCATATTAGTGCAAATGAATTTCAGGTAATTTCCCGAGAGACATTGCAAATAGAGTACTGAGGGCTGAGGAATAAACTGGAGAAAGCAATAAGCATTGGGAGAGTGGAGATCCCCAGTAACACTCATTGACTCCTTTTTCTCCCATCTGTTTTGCCCGGGTAACCCAGCTCTGAATTGCATCAAGTATGATTGCTGTAAGCCCCTCACAGAGTAGAAAAAATTAGCTAGGGCTCCCACTTAGGAAGCTCTCACTATGTGCCAGGAATTGTCTTAGGGATTTTAAATAAACTACCCGCTTTACTCTTCGCAGTAATGCTAAAAAGTAGCTGTGTTTCCGATGAGGAAACTGACGCGTGGAGAAGTTTTCTGAAGGTTTAAGTGCAGAGTCAGGATTTGAGAGTCAGACGCTCCCAACCGCAAGCCTGCGGGAACCCAAAACAGGCACCTGAACACTGTGCCCACTGCTCTGCACTGGATGTTTGGATTTGCAATGCTGATGCGAGCAAGCATCAGGGGAGCCTGTAGAGGACACTTCTGCACAGCTTTGGTCTAAAGTTCAGGCTGGGGGCAGATTGCAGCAGGTTGGAGATAGGTCTTGCAGAGAATGTTTGTGTGTCCCACATGTTTGGCATAGCAGACACTTCCACTCTCTCAAACTTGGCTGAAAAAGACAGAATGCCCTGGCTTTGGATAACTCCAAATTTGCACGTATTGTTGATATTGATGTTCTCTCATCTGGTTGGGGATGACAGGCGTCTTTTGTCCAGATCTGGCAGATGTACACGAGCAGCGCTGACTTTCTCTCTGAATACAGTGTAACCGCCAACATCACAGACCCTTCTAAACTACCTAAGTAATATGAATGCCCTTCCTTCCTCTGTCTCTACAATTATACCTGCAAGTATTGAATAAGCTGAAATGCAGTGTGATTTATGAAGCAGCTGAACTCCATCCCCCATGAAGAATGGGAGGGAGAACATAATGAGCTAGGGTGAGAGGCCAGCATCCCATGCCAAAGTTGGGCTCCCAGGGGCTTTAACTGCCAGGGCAGTTCAGAGCTGCAAAAGATAGGAGGCAGTCCAACATCAAACTAACCAGAAGGAGTCAGGGTCAGATGCCGGAGATAACAGCTGCACCCTGAATTCAAGGAGGCCGAAGAAAAGAATGTTAAATATAAGCACCGCATAGCTCATGTTTACTATGTGATTTATTCTGTTCTACACGTTTCTTACAGATTACTTAATGTAATCTGCAGTAGACACTATCATCCTCCATCAAAGAAGGGGCAGCAGATGCTATGGAGTGTTGAGGATTTCCACTAAGGAAGTAAAGCAGAGAGGTGCCCGTTGGAAGGTTTATACCAAGTCACAGGACATCACCACCCACAACACAAGGTACGACCCAGGAGGCTGTGCACAGGCTGATTTGAGATTTGTCAGAGGAATGAGCTCCAGGCATGGGAAAGGAGCACAAGGAAATTGCCAAGGGCAACCTTCCTCATGGTTGGAAAGTACCAGTCAGTGGATCTCTTTTTTTTTTTTTTAAGATTTTTATGTATTTATTTGAGAGAGAGAGAGAGAGAGAGAGAGAGAGAGAGAGAGAATGCATGGGGAAGGGGGAGGGGAGAGGGAAAAGCAGACCCTGAGCAGGGACCCTGAGATCATAACCTGAGCCAAGGGCAGATGCTTAACTGACTGAGCCACCCAGGTGCCCTGTCAGCGAATCTCTTAAACTGGCTTTAGGGTCAAAGCAAAAAGAACAAGAAGGTCATGCAGAATAAATGTTATTACACCAAGTCAGTCCAGAAAAGGGCAGAAAGTACAAAGTATAAATGGTAGGCATTCATCAATGAGATAATAGCTTTTTATTTTATTTTTGAAATAATGCTTGTCTCCTGAAATGGTTTTTGCTGTGAAATTATCAGCTCTAAGAGATGGCTTATCTTTTAGTTACTTTGACACTCCTGTGTGAGGGAATACATTAAATGAGGAACATACAAATCTTGTTTATTTTATAAATTTTGTTTATAATGTTATCAATGTTATCTTATCTATTTATCTCTGTCCCCCTATATTTCTTATGCATGAATGGCTAATAACATTCAATTTATTTAGCCAGAGAAATGAGACAAAATTAAAAGACTAAATTAAATTACTCATATTCTAAGACAGTTCCTCTATGTCGCATGAAATTATTGCATCCTATTTTTTAAGCTCAAAAATAAGTCCAATACCATTTAAAAATACTAGAATTATTATCTAACTAAACTTAAAAATAATATCACAACTGTGATGGTTGGTCTTATTTGTAGTAGGAACTTTTCTCCCTTATTGAACTCAATAGGTAGGGTATGTGCCAGGTTCTTCTCATCATACAGAAGTGAACAGGATGAGACTTGGGGAATACAAGATTCAGTTGGGTCAATAAGTTAATTACACAAATAACTGCAAAATGTGCTAGGATAATAATGGAAGTAAGTTGAGTACCATGGCACTATTAGACTATGGACATTTAAAAGGCTTCAAGGATGGGGCACCTGGGTGACTCAATCAGTTGAGCCTCTGACTCTTGATTTCAGCTCACGTCATGATCTCAAGGTATTGGGATCGAGCCCCAGGTTGCACTCCCCACTCAGCACAGAGTCCGCTTGTTTCCCTTTCCCTCTGCCTCACAACCACTCTCTCTCTCAAATAAATAAATAATTCTTTAAAAGCTTCAAGGCAACATGAGTTAGTCCTTGAAGGATGCCTAACATCTGACAGGCAGGATAAGGGGTGTGGCTTACTAAGTAGGAAGAACAGCATGAATAAGACAGGCACGGGGCAAAGTGCATTTTTGTGGTTCAGTGAGTAGACCAGTTGAGTACAAATGTAGAGCATGTGGGAGAAGCCCTAAAGATAGGACTTAGAGAGTGATGAGAAGTCATTGTAATGTGTTGAGCTTCCTTTAATTAACCTGTCAGCATTAGCCGGGTAGGAGAATGAGTTTATAGAAAAGGATTGTTGTTAGAAAGCTGCTGGGATAATCCACAAGAGAGGTGGTAAGTGCTGGAACCTGGGCTGAGGCAGAAGGGATAACACATTCCATAGAGGTGACAACATCCTTAGGGCTTCCGTCCCAGCGACCTGGCTGGACCAAGAGAATAGGAAGAGCTATTGATGGTTCCCAGGGTTTAAGCCTTTGTGACAGAAAGATGATAATATTCACCGAAAGGGAGGTCAAGCAGATGAGCTATTCTCGTTGAGGGGAGAATGAGTTCAGTTTTTGATAATGTGAAGTTAGAGACACATGGCAGAATGTTATAGGAGGAGATGATCAGCCACCAGCTAGAAATGAGGAATGGTTGCTTGGCAGAGGAACCAATGTGGAGCTGTCAATGCAAATGATATCAAAGAACACATGGGAATGAGATTCCAGAGGAGGAGAGTTTAGAAGATAAGAAAAGAGGGTTCAAATAGAGTCCAGGGAAAGACCTTTGGTAAAGGGGTCCAAAAATAAGGATTTGGGGAGGAGTGAGTTTACAAAGGAAAGGAATAGTACAAGTGCTGGATGCTGGAGAGAGGTCAGGAATAACAAGAATGTCTGGGATTGTAACAATATTTTATCCCTCTGAAGCAGCAGTCCTGGGAAAGTGGTAAGGGTGGAACACATTTTGCAAGCAGCCTACCAATGAGTGTGTACAAGGATGGGAAGAGAGAGAAAAATGCATTTCCAATAATTTAAGAGAATTATTTGCAACAGGAACTTGGTAGGAACGACGACGTCACTTGTCTGTGCTAAATCTGTATACTGACTTGTGTTATATGACAACACTAATAAAAAAGACACAAATACTAAAATTGGGCGATCATGTACATTTATAAATTAATGCACTCACAAACCAACCCTATGAGCCTGTAATAATTTTTAATATACCCAGATCAAAGTTTGTATGCCTTTAAGTTCATTCAAAATCTTTGTCATTTCTTAAATTGGAAAAGTAGTGGAAATATTTTCCCTGTAAACCCTTTAAGTTTTTTGATATAATTAGAATAGCAGTGCCTAGGAAATCATCTGACTTCCAAGTCTTACATTTCGGGGGTTTGACCCACTACTTATCTACACTGAGACTTGAAATTTATCCCCATAAAGAGAAAAGGCCAGATCCTTAAGAAGTTGAAAGCTCCAATGGGTAATTCATGTCACCAAGAGAAACATAAGTTCTATGCTACATAGATCAAGTCACCTTCGGAAGTCTTGGGTATCAGAAAGCCAGGTCTAGAAAACCACAGAAATATGGGTTGAAAACTAAAATTTCAGGCAAGGATGATGAAAATCTAGTTGGTGACCAGTGCCTTCCTCCTTTCTGAGAGCTCTATACTTCAACCTTCAGAACAGGCTACTAATGAAGGGGGAAAATGGGCAGGAAAATGTGGGATACAAAAGAAGCTCACAGTGTGAGTAGAAAATACAGGTGGGTGATCCCAGCAGTGAATTATCTAAAATTCTTAATGCCAGCCCTAGCACTGAAGGTAATTTTTTGGCAGTATGCGCATCTCAAAGAGGCACCAATAGCCTCATGAATATTATTATAGCATGTCCATGTATAGCTTGCAATATACAAAGCAAAACAAAAAATGGGGCCCTTTGGGCTGCAAATTCTGTTTTATCATTATCTTAAATCCGGTAAAATAACTTATCCTTTATTCTATTTCCTCTTAATCAAATTGTGCTACAATATTTTTTAACTTGTTGGGTTTCCCTGTGGTTTTCTTTTCTGTCCACATGAACACAATGACTTCTTCCCTCAAAATACTCCGTATGCTTTACTGTAAGAGCATGTTTTTATTTTATTTTATTTTATTTTATTTATTTATTTATTTATTTATCTATTTATTTTACTGTTTTGGTCCCTGTGCAAAACTGAATTCCTCTAGAGTATAGGTCATGCCTTCAGCTTGGAGGGGCTCAATACACATGTACAGAATAACCTTAATAGAACCGAAGAACTACTTCCTAAAGCAATTTCTACGCACAGAAAGAGTTGTGGGTTTTTTTTTTTTCTCCCTCTGACTTTCACAAAAATAAAGGGCTAATATCACCAGCGGGCAAATTTTGTAAAATTACTCTCCAAAGTGCTTCAACAAAACCTGCCAACACAACTCAAGCCCAAACTTCCCCCTTCCCTGCTTTATAGCAAAGGGTCTCCCTGGGACAGGCTGCCAGTCATGCAGATGAGAGCCAAATTGTTTCGTGGATTTGGGAAGTGGACAGATGTTCTCCTGGGATGATGGAGACAGGCACCACCACATACACTTTCACTTGACGTGTTAACCAATATTCTTAGCCAATTATTCAGAGGCGACCAGCAGTTAATGCATGCAAAGGCAGGAGCTAGAATCATCACTCATGGCTCCCACTCAGCCCCAAACTCCTGCCAAAGTGCTAAATTCCTCTCCTGCTCTGAAAGACACGGAGTTCATTTTGTGTGCCCTTGGATGTGCTTCTTGAGGATTATATTAGAACATTGAAAGCTGATTATTAAATGGTCATTGTGGATGAATAAATAAAAGAAAATAAAACAAACGCTGAGGATATATGCCTCAAAATACTGAGCCATAAAGAATGGGCTTTACATATGAGAATGCATTTGAGGTCTCAAATTACCTGGAGGCATTGGAATAGTGCAATCAAAGCAAGAGCAGCTGGGCCACACCAGTGATATACTGTGATAACTGCTATTAAGCTCATTTGCAAAAGAAATATGATGTAATAAGATCTATCATTTTTAATGGAAAAAAATAAAAAGATGATGTGGCCCGTTTTGCTCAGAGAGATGACGACGAAAGAAAGTCAACGATGAGAATCATCACTGCCAAGCATCCATATGCACAATGCCATGTATCTCTGCCAGGGCTCGGGCCTTTCAGCAATGCAAACTGTGACCTGGTACCTGGAAAATAAGAAGAGAGAGGGATGCAAATCTTGTTTCTAAGAAGCTTGCAATCTAAGCATCATTTTAAAAGTAGCTTTTTATATTTAAAAAAAGTAGTTTTTTTTATTTCTAGGGGAAATTGTGCTACATTAAAAATATATAATAACCATTTCTATAATTGTTTTTATAGACAAATGTATCCATGTGGCAGAATATATAGGATTATATCTGTTAGTGGCCGGTCAGTAAAACAGAAAGGCTCTGATTTTTTTTTCCAAAATAGTCAATAAAATAGAGGTAATTGATCAAGTGATGGTAACAAACCAAACAAGGGGCTAGTCACACAAAGACCGACAATTGCACGAAGCAGCTACCACCCGTAGGGCAAGAGGGATTAGGGAACATGGTGCCACTAGGAGCTGAGGACACCCTGGGCGAGATGGACCTGTGTGAATGACTGCCCCATGGAAACTGTGACCACTGAAAAAGGAGCTGAGAAAAGCAAGAGTGGAAACCACCAAAGAGACGCAGACACTGCATTAAAACTGTAGGCAGGAGGGGCGCCTGGGTGGCTCAGTCCCTAAGCATCTGCCTTCAGCTCAGGTCATGATCCCAGGGTCCTGGGATCGAGCTCTGCATTGATTTCCGCATTGGGCTCCCTGCTCTGAGGGAAGCCTGCTTCTCCCTCTCCCACTCCCTCTGCTTATGTTCCCTCTCTCGCTGTGTCTCTCTCTGTCAAATAAACAAATAAAATCTTAAAAAAAAAAAAAGAAAAAACTTTAGGCAGGAGAAGTGGAAGAAATACCTTGCTTCTCCCTTCTTCCCACCTCAGGTCTCCTGCCATGCTTCCCATTGGTGAACCCAGCCAGGAACTGGCTAGCACAGGAACCTGGGATGGATAATTATGGACAGAAAGTCTGTTCCAGGACAGAGCAGAGCAGAGCAAAGATGAGGAAGGGAAGTGAGAGCAACCTGGAAGAATACCAATGTACTTTCCAAAGACTAGCCTTGCTATCCACCCAAATGGCGGCAAGAGTCTACTGCAGTTCTCCCTGAAGGAATTCTGGCCTCTCTCTAATCTACTTTCTATTCTGCAGAGAGTTTGATCTCTTCAAATTCCCCATCCTGATCATGAAGCTCTATGGTCCCTTTGAAACTCTTCACTGTCTTATATTACTCTTGGGAGAAAGACAAAAACCTTTGTGTGACCCACAAGGTCCTTCATGAAGTCCTGGGCTACCTCTCCAGGCTGATCTCACTTAGCACTCACTTACTGTCTGCTCTACAGTAGCTCTGGTCTTCTTGACGTGTTTTCACTGATTTGTTCATGCATTCATCAAAACTTTATCAAGGGGCTACTTTCTGCCAGGAATTTTTCTTCACTCCAGAGAAAGAAAAGTTAATAAAACAGATGCAGCATATACTTATCTGAAGGATGGCGGGTTTTTTTTGTTTGTTTGTTTGTTTTTGTTTGTTTGTTTTTTAGTGTATGAATGTGGAAGGACAGGCACTAAGTAAGACACAAATATAGATTATTTAAGGTAGTTAACAGCGCTGTGAAGAATGCTTTCACGTACAACAACAGCAACATTAGGAAGTCCTCTCTAACCCTATGACATTTGGGCAAATACTTAAAGGAAGTAAGAGCATCCCTCCTATGTGATGGCTGTATATGCTGTATGTAGCAAAGAGCTTACCAGGCAGAGGAAAGAGCAAGTGCAAAGTCCTTGAGGAATAAGTATAAAAATTCCAGAACTTTCCATGTCACTACTTCACAAAAGGATTTCATACTTTCCTCCACCCTGTATTGATCAGATCTTCTAAAAAAAAGTCTTTATAAGATAAAGCTCCCTGCATAAATTTCAAAGTAAATTGTATATTCATTGGGATGATAGGATGATAAACAGTTACCTCAGCTGCTTCACTGCATACTCTATGAGGATAGTGACTAGATTTCTCTTAGGAAATAAGTTTGGTACATAAAAGAGAGACTTCAGGGGTGCCTGGGTGGCTCAGTTGTTAAGCGTCTGCCTTTGGCTCAGGTCATGATCCCAGGGTCCTGGGTTCGAGCCCCGCATCGGGCTCCCTGCTCGGCGGGAAGCCTGCTTCTCCCTCTCCTGCTCCCCCTGCTTGTGTTCCCTGTCTCGCTGTGTCTCTCTCTGTCAAATAAATAAAAAATCTTAAAAAAAAAGAGAGACTTCAAAAACAGTGACTTCAAAAAAGACCAAAGCATATTTCTCCTGCATATAACTGTTATGAGAAGTCTGGCAGCTCAATGATATCAAGAACCTAGGGTCTCTATTTTATTTCCCTGGTGCCCCTAGAGTACTTCTGTCCTGGCCAAGGTATTTTATCAGTATATTTGCAATCCAGGCAGCAGAAGAGAGGAAGATGAGCAGGAGCAAGGAAAGGACAACATGCCTTCTCTTCTACAGTCAGAATCCAGAAGTCACATGCATCACCTCCCCTCACATTCTGTTAAGTAAACCTAATCCCATGACCACACTAAGCTAGAAAGAGGGCTGGCCAGGCATGTGCCCTAATAAAAAGGCTATTTGCATGAAAGAAGGAAGGGACAGATACTGGAAGATACCTGGCAATATCTACTATACCAAGCAAGAGAAACAAAGAAGACAGGGCTAGAGATACATGTGACAGCCAGTGTGCTTGTAGAGAACTGAATTGAGTGAGTGAATCAAGAACAGGTTATCTGTTTTGACCAGAAGCATGTGGGCTTGTGGTTGGATGGCAGAGAAGAACCTAACAACAACAACAACAACAACAACAACAACAATCAAAATCCTGCAAGACATCTAAAGAAAAGGACGTAGATCGGGTTCACACATCAGTGCCTAAGGTGAAACCACTTCAGTGCTGAAATTATCATTATATTTCCTTAGAAAAATGGCACACTGTAAACCAATGAATCAATGATCAATACGTCCTTCCTACACTGTGAACAAGTTGCTGTTTTTTCACTGATACCAGGTGAAGGAGTGACCCTTTGTTTAAGGGTTGGAGTGTATGAGAAAAGCTTCAGAATCCAGTCAGAATCATTGAATAGAACTGAAACCAACCACAGATTCTTATAAGCTACTAGGCTGCCTTAGAACATGCACTCATAGAGTAGAATGCCAAGTAGAATGCCAACGATCTACTCCAGGAGGAGGAAGCAAACTTGTTCTGTAAAGGGCCCAATAGCAACGATTTTAGGCTTTGTGGATCATATGATGTTTGTTGTGATTATCCAACTCTGCTGTTGTAGCCCTGAAGCAGCATAGACAACACGTAAATGAATGCTCGTAGCTATTTCCTAATAAAACTTTATTGACAAAAGCAGGTGGCAGCTGGAATTAGCCCAAGAGCCCTAGTTGGCTAATGCCAGGTTTCAACTGTTACTTCAATCTCTTTTCTTGGAGGGGTATGGAGAGCATAGTTTCTTTTTTACTTCACAGAAGTCAAATGAGCACATAAGGCTGCTCTCCTTATCGAGGACTCTTAGACCTTAGCGTGGTGTTTGCTCTCTTGTTAACTGTGCAGCATAAATAACTCAGGAAGCAGAAGTGGAGGAAGGAATGGCCAGAGGTAAGTGAGGACTTCATAGAGGAGGCAGAGTTCAGCTAAATCATAAGGGTGCTATTTATTTAGAATCACTAAGAACTCTATACAGGTTGTGTCATTCTGTCCTCCAACACGTCTATGTACTTCCATAACCACAGACAGGTTGAGAAACTTTCTAAGGGTCCCAGAGCTAGCAAGAAATGGAGCCAAAACAAGATTTCAACTCAGATGCCTCTCATTTGTTTTGCTATTAGCCTTCTGAATCTGAATGGCTTGGGGAAGTTGGGACTTAAGTTTATTGCCTTTTGATATCAGGAGTTCTATCCCCCTCTCATCAATCCATCTCATTAATACTCAGGTCATTTTCAGGGATGTTGCTTTTACTTCACATTGTGCAGTCATAAACCTAATAAGGAAATAAAAGATTTCCGGAATGTTTATAGCATTGTGCTAGGGGGATACCAGTAGGTTTTTGAAAAGAAGAAGCATTTGCTTTCTATAATATCACAATGCAGGATGCCTGCAACAACTCCCAAGTCTGAATTAGGTCACACTCATATCTATTTATTCCATATTTAAATTACTTTCTGAAATACAAGTTCTCTGATCTCAAATATGTACCACCAAGCAGAAACAAATTAATTTTTTTTTTGCTTTCTATTATCCTCCTCTCTCTGAACAACAGCAGTGGCTCACCAAGACATGAAAGGATCCCATACTCCATGGCTCCACCCTCCACATTAAAGACCAGTGTAAACAGCAGATTTTAATTAGAATTCGGAAAGAGCATTTCTGTTTAAGTAAAATACAAACACAGGTGGTTTAGTGAGTTCACTCTGAGTCTAAACCCCAAAACACTATTTAAAGAGCAAAGTGGTTAAAGTATTTCGTTTTTCTGGTCAGCTTTACCCCAGGTAGAAACAACAACCCTACCATTCCTGACAGCATGGGGTGATCATGTGCATTTGGCTCCGGGCCAGTTGTTCCATGCTTTCATATTCTCTAACTGGAGAAAAGGGTTCTCCAGCAAAATGTCAAGCAGTTTTCAAGCATAATATCACTCATGCCTTATTTTTCCCTTAGCTATCTTAAATTTTTGTTAGAATCATGATGTTCCTGGGCCCCTGCCTACTGCAACCTTCCCCTGCCCCTAACCACTACCACCACTGGGGGAATTTCCTTCTCCTTTGGAGTACCTCTTGTTACAGCCTATTTCATCAGCTTATGTTTGGGTTTTTTTCTATTCTCTGTTAATAACCAAATCAATGGTTATCTTTGAAGCATGCTTCTGGCTAGGAAATCATCCCAAACTCAAACTAGTGACTGATTTGCTGACAATTACTCATCGGTGTCATCACTGAAGATTTGATTTGGTCTCATCTTGAATGCTGGTTGGACAACTAATACATAATGAGTGAAAATCGAGGCTGAAGTGACATTCTGTTTATCAAGATGAAATCAAGAACTAGTGTCTGTCAATGGCAGGCACTAAGTAAGAATCACAGAGGCTTTTTAGAACAGGGCTATTTAGGTACGGATTATAACTTAGCCACTCTCCGGTGTTTGGAAATGACAAATGTTATTTAAGCTTTCTGTTGCTTAATGTCCTCATCTGTAAAATGGGAGTGATGATATAGTATCTAAGTCAGAGAAGTACTTTGAGGACTACACAAGTTAACATACGCAAGGCATTTAAAATACAAGCTGGTATGTAGTTCGCGCTACCGTATCATCTTCTATTATTACTGAGATGGTATGTGCCAAAGGTTGAGAGCCTCTGCTATATTAAGTACTTAACACACATTATCTCATTTGCTCTCCAGTCAATTCTGGAGAGTTGTGTATTTGCGAAAAAAGATCTCAGAGATTTATAGCTCCAAGTTTTACAGTGGTAAGATGGAGAAGCCTGTCTGAAGGCTTCTAAATTCATAATACACTAGCAGAATGAAAAGATTTAAGGCTACTTTTCTCGTTGAATAAATGTAAATAAGGTAGGATGTCTTCTGAAGCACATACATCTACAAGCTTTGTAATATATATTTGCATATGGACATACTTCCTAAGCACAATAAATGTTTGCAAAAATATTTATATTGAAATACACCATCTCCTTTAAAATCATCAAGAATACTTTATACCTTAGGACAGATGGTGACTTGGGTTAGAAGCACATTTCAGGGGCATTGATCTTGCAGCGAACACCTTCTCATTATTCTTGCCCATTTATATGACTATTTGGGGAAAATTAAAGGTGTAGTTGTTTTAATGATGCTTTTATGTTTCCTTGGAATTATCTTTAATATTTCTCAGAATACTCACTCTTAAATTAAATGTATGGCATATTATGGTGGTTGTTTGGGCTTCTTTGTGGCATTTTTATCTCACTTAACTTCCTTTCCAAGTTATTGATTTCTTAGTGCATTTTACTGCATCATCACTAGCTTTTACATGGCACTATTATAGGATATTTTTAAAAGATTTTAAATTATAATAACAGTAAATAATATAACCTTGGGAACTTGAGTCACCAAAGCATTTGTAGAGGTTTCAGTACAGGTAAATCACCATGAGGGCCAAGTAAGACCAATAAGGCTTTTTGGCATTTCCTTTTAACACGTAAATGGCACTTCATTGTGATGATATTAAGGTACAATATATTATTTACTTGAATTATAAACTTGGAAGTCCTGTGATTCTTGATAAATTTTGAATATTTGGAGAACATCACATAATTTCAAATTGGTCACATAAAAATTATATCTTTACATCACATTGCATGATTATATTTCAATTTCATATAAAATGTTTCTGTACCATTTATGGGTGGGGCAAAGAGCTTACTCTTTGCTATTTCCATATCTCCTTTGAGTTAGTGTCGTGGTTCTGCTGTGCTACTCATTGCACTGATCTCATCTGAGCATTGTAGCATTTCGGGCAAAATGTCCTGTTTAGTGCAAGGCATTTAGAGCTCCTGGGCAAAAATACCGGTAACCCCAGATATTGTGATGATGAAAATGCCTCTACCCATTTCATAAAGCCTGGTAGGGAGTTAAAATCACTCCCTTTAAAAAACCACTGGATGCCAAAAGCCTTCTTTCCTTGCCAGCCCGTTGAGCATCTTGCACATATCTTATTTTCAGATAGCATACCCACCCTGGTCTGCTCTACCTTTCAACATGATGAGGGCAGAAAAAAATGAAGTGACAGAGAGGAAAGGAACTGTCTAAGGGGTGAATTCTGGGACCTGGGGAAAAAATTCAGAGAGGAACCTGGAGGACAGATCAAACCACATGAACAATAATAGATACCAAAATTAGTAAAAACTTATATAGAACATTTCCTGCATATCAGGTATTAGATTAAGTGCCTTACATGGATTATTTTGTACCTTTATCCTCACAACAAACCCGTGTCATGCCCTAAGTCTATAGATCAGGGAATGATTTCATAGCGTTTGGATAAGTTAGTTGTTACTCAGTTTTGTTAATTTAGGAGAGAAGATACAGAGATAAGAAGGAAGGAAATGCATTACAGGACAAAAGAGAAAGAAAGGGCTTGCCCTTCAAAGATTCACACATAGTGTGGGATGTCAGAATATTATGCTAAGTTGATTTTAAGCCTCAAGAATTGGATAGCACTTAAAGTTTATCTAAATTTCTTAAGTATTTTCATAAAGGACATGCAAGAGGTCAACCAAGAAGTGGGAAAGCCAAGCTAGAGAATGCTCTTCTTATGCAGTAGAGAGCTACTTAAAACAATTTTCCTTAGAAAGCAAAACCCATTTTAGCATGTCTAGAGATTACAGTTAGGTCGTCTAATAAATAGCCAAACGACAAAGTTGATACTCAAAATGTTTCTCAACTGGCCAAAACAAAGAGTCAAAACAAACACATGGAAACACATCAAGTACAGAGTCCTTCGTTTTGCTTCAGAAATTCAAATGTGTGGGTATAGGATGATAAAGTCTTGGTTCAAAAACAGAACATGAAGTCACAGTCTTGGGGATTTGACTGTAGTCTGGCTGCTAAAAAAAGCAGTTTAGACAAATTTAGGCTGCATTAAGGTATCCAGATTTCAGGAAACAACACTTCTATTACACTTCACTATCGATCACCTAAAAAAAAATCCCAGTGGTAAAATCCTTGTGAGATCCTGGGCCACGGGATCCGTGCTGGCATCTATGCTCCTATAGCGATGTTTTCAACCACAGCTGTCTTATCTCATGTGCAGCATATGTCCTGCTCCTCCTTGATTACAGTCCATCAATCACACTGCAAGCAATCATGGCCCTAAGACCCACGAGTTCCCAGCTTCTTGGAAGTTGTCTTGCAACACTTATGGTGGCTACTGCAGACAGACTGGGCTTCTCATAAAATATGTTGCGTTTTCATGTCTGGGATCTGTAGGTCAAACTGTATAGCCATTTTATTTATTATGATTTCGGTTAGAAATTTGTCTTGGATGATTTAATGATAATTATTAGGATGATTGGTAGTTGAATTTTTCTTTAAAATGCAATACAATAAGGTAATAACACAGCAATCTGGCTTTTCTAAAAAAAAAAAAAATACATTCAATAGTCCCAGTCTCATCATGACTTTCTGAAAACCACTGTGAGAAAAGAATTGAGGAAACCAAAGAAGGTAAGAGTTGAAGAGATTCATAACTAATTAGGAAAAAATCACTAAGACCAATATCAGAAGTGAACATACATGTGTACATACATACACATATGCACACACCTACGTGTGTGTCCACATGTGTGTATATGTCGGCAGTGTACTCCCACTGGATCCCTGTGGAGACATGACTTTGTATGGTTTCCCCTTAGCTCAACTGAACTACTTTTCCCATAAACCCCTTCTCTGGTACCAAGTGAGAATTGGCTACAAGAGAGATTTGCATGGGGTTTGAAAAGTGATAAAGGAAGAGTCAGTTTCACATTTGGAAGGCAGGCACAAGGTACTCAGCACAATGGCGCCTTGCTCACATCTTTGCTACTGTGTCAGATCACCTGGTTGGTAGGACAGCCCCCAGACCCACAGCTTTCCCTACTCCCACAGCTTGCCTTTCAACTTCCCCAGATCCTGGAGCAGGTGCATGATCAGCTCCATGGCACAAGTGACAGATTCTCCTGCACGTCATCTGTACCATTAAGGTTGGAGATGGTGAGAGACAGATGTGGGCCCCTGTTTGTCCTCCTGGGTTTCTACTGGTCTTTTTTCTCCTCCACTTGAGCTCTTCTTTCATGCTAACCTATGGATTGTCTACTCCTACCCAACACCAAACTCAAAGGCAAGGGCCTTGCATAGACTTTTAATTAGCTCCCACAGTTGTATATGATCTAGTCTCTAAATGGGCCCCATATTCTTTATCACTCATAATTTTTCTGTTCTGATTGAAACCTGACTGATTCTAACTAAAATACTAAAGGTGGGATTACAACTTCTCTTGGTTTGGATTTAAATACAAATTTTGCCATTTACTGGGTGTATGATCCTTGCAAGTTATTTACCATTTATTTATTTTTTAAAAGATTTTATTTATTCAAGAGAGAGTGCACACATGCAAGTTGGGGGAGGGGCGGGAGGGAGGGAGAAGCAGACTCCATGCTGAGCAGGGAGCCCAATATGGGGTTCTATACCAGGACCCTGGGATCATGACCTGAGCCAAAGGCAGCCACTTAACCAACTGAGCCACCCAGGTGCCCCCATTACTTACCATTTATGAGCCTCAATTTCCTTATCCATAAAATGGGAATTTTATGGATATTAATAAGACAGTATTTCCCTTGCAAGGTTAACATAGGCACTAAATGAGATAATATAGATAATCAATTTATCTGAGTACTGGGCATGCAGTATGACTTCAATTAACAATAATAGCTATTGTTACTGGTCAGCTTATTATTTTATTTTATTTTATTTTTTATTTTATTATGTTATGTTAGTCACCATACATTACATCATTAGTTTTTGATTTAGTGTTCCATGATTCATTGTTTGTGTATAACACCCAGTGCTCCATTCAATACATGCCCTCCTTAATAACCATCACCAGGCTAACCCATCCCCCTCTCCCCTTCCCCTCTAAAACCCTCAGTTTGTTTCTCAGAGTCCATAGCTTATGATTTTAATATGTCATTTAATTTCTTAGAGCTTAAGTTACCTTATGGTTGTTTTAAAATTAAGAAGTAATATATCAAAAATTGTCTAGCCCAGTCCTTCACCTATCTAAATTACCCAGTGATGTTAAAAAAGCACAGTAAGTAAAGAGAAAATAAATTAGACCTTGTATATTTTAATCAATCAGTTGAGTACCGTTCATTTAATTCCCGTTTATTTTTCCCTTAATGACAATTGCAGACTTTCCTTATCCCACAGTTGTAATAAATTGCTTGCAAGTCATTGAGCTTTGTCACTGATATCACTTTATTGAGAGGTTTGATTTTTCTACATCTGCTTGTACATCCAAAACATCCAATGCATTCTGACATTATGCTTTAAGAATGTTGACTTCCCATCTCTCAGGAGTTCTTATGGTCTCAGAGATACAGGACAAAAACACCGCCTACTTAAGCCCCTGTTGTTCATATGCACCCTCCTCTCTTAGCACGTAAGACAGACAGTCTAGTTCAAAGCTGAACTTACTTTCTCT
The DNA here is from genome assembly GCF_003265705.2 of Callorhinus ursinus. Taxonomy (NCBI): domain Eukaryota; kingdom Metazoa; phylum Chordata; class Mammalia; order Carnivora; family Otariidae; genus Callorhinus; species Callorhinus ursinus. The sequence goes on along the minus strand of NW_027397066.1, from coordinate 15,161,642 downwards.
CTCCATTTTTCTTCCATCAAGAATTGCAAAACCTCCACTCCATCTGCCTGCTGTTTAGTTCCTTCGCCTAGTCATAATTTCCACTTTTTTCCCTATTTAATTATCCTGAAGAGGCATAGCCCATATCTTAGGTGTAAAGGAAACAAAATTCTCACATTTGCCAAACAAAATTTCCAGAAATATATTCTTTACCCACATGAAGCAAAATTTGTGGTTGAGGCGGCATTACTCTATCATTAAAGAGTTTATTTTAATGGGAAGTAGGAAAAACACATACACCAACAGTATTTGAAGAGAAAGGAGGTGTTTCTGTATTCTATGATTTGATTCACATTGTCTATTTTCTTTTAAACACTTGTTATCTTGGTATATTTGAGTTGTTCTACATGGTCAGCTGTTTTCTAGGATGAATTTTAATATTTATTAATAACTGTATGCTTTTGTCTTTTTGTATTTAGACAAATTCATAATCCATATTGCTTATATTTTTAACTTCAGTTTATACTTATCCTAAATGTTTTCCTTCCTTATCTGGCCCATCTATGGATTGGCGTTCTGTCTCCTGTTCAGTTCTGTGCACCTGACAGTCTGGCTAAAGCCCATGCTTGTTTTTAATGCTCCAAAAGATGATAGAGAAAGATTATCACGTTGAGTTCTGCTCCCACTTAAGTTCATTTCCTTTTTTGTCTATGGATTTCTTGTGGTTTGGTTGAAGTATACTGAGAACTTTCTAGATTTTTTTTTTGGTCTTCGTCTGCTCTTCTCGCCCAACTAAATGTTTTTCCAAAACTTTCAGCATTTCTCTGTCCTAGAGTATTAGTCTAAAGAGGGCTTCTCTTTCTTCTTTCTGTTCCCTAGGTACTTTCTTATACTTTGTCAACATTTCTTCCTAACTCTGTCACTCTCCTATCATCATCCTCTAGGATCTCTCCCTCATGTCTGTTATCAGTGTAGTGGCACATCCATAAATGTTGGTTCTTAGAAGCCTATTGGCTTCATAATCCAGTCTCTCACATCCACTGTACCTATTTTCCTTCTAAAACTTCTTAGCAATCATGCAACAGCACTGTGAACAAGCGAGGGAAACACTAGAGCTTCAAATTATTAGTCATTTTCTCCATCTAGCAAATAGCTAAGCCACAGAAATGCTCTGTCCCCTTTCATTGATACTCTTCACTTCTATTACATTCCATATTTCTGTTTTCAATAATCCAAGTAAATATATTTTATTTTATCTGCAGTGTCCTTGCAACCTATATTTTAAAAATGTGCTTGTGAAAACCTGAACAGACCTATAACCACTAAGGAAATTGAAGCAGTCATCAAAAATCTCCCAACAAACAAAAGCCCAGGGCCAGATGGCTTCCCAGGGGAATTCTACCAAACATTTCAAGAAGAATTAATACCTATTCTCCTGAAACTGTTCCAAAAAATAGAAATGGAAGGAAAACTTCCAAACTCATTTTATGAGGCCACCATTACCTTGATCCCAAAACCAGACAAAGACCCCATCAAAAAGGAGAATTACAGACCAATATCCTTGGTGAACATGGATGCAAAAATTCTCACCAAAATACTAGCCAATAGGATCGAACAGTACATTAAAAGGATTTTTCACCATGACCAAGTGGGATTTATCCCTGGGCTGCAAGGTTGGTTCAATAGCCACAAATCAATCAACATGATACAATACATTAACAAAAGAAAGAACAAGAGTCATATGATCCTCTCAATAGATGCGGAAAAAGCATTTGACAAAGTACAGCATCCTTTCTTGATCAAAACTCTTCAGAGTATAGGGATAGAGGGTACATACCTCAATATCATAAAAACCATCTATGAAAAACCTACAGCAAATATCATTCTCAATGGGGAAAAGCTAAGAGCTTTTCCCCTAAGGTCCGGAACGCGGCAGGGATGTCCACTATCACCACTGCTATTCAACATAGTATTACAAGTCCTAGCCACAGCAATCAGACAACAAAAAGAAATCAAAGGCATCCAAATTGGCAAAGAGGAAGTCAAACTCTCACTCTTTGCAGATGATATGATACAGTATGTGGAAAACCCAAAAGACTCCACCCCAAAACTGCTAGAACTCATACAGGAATTCAGTAAAGTGGCAGGATATAAAATGAATGCACAGAAATCAGTGGCATTCCTATACACCGACAACAAGACAGAAGAGAGATAAATCAAGGAGTCGATCCCATTTATAATTGCACCCAAAACCATAAGATACCTAGGAATAAATTTAACCAAAGAGGCAAAGGATCTGTACTCAGAAAACTATAAAATACTCATGAAAGAAATTGAAGAAGACACAAAGAAATGGAAAAACGTTCCATGCTCATGGATTGGAAGAACAAACATTGTGAAGATGTCAATGCTACCTAGAGCAATGTACACGTTCAGTGCAATCCCCATCAAAGTATCACCCACTTTTATCAAAGAAATGGAACAAATAATCCTAAAATTTGTATGGAACCAGAAGAGACCCCGAATAGCCAGAGGAATATTGAAAAAAAAAAGCAAAGCTGGCGGCATCACAATTCCAGACTTCCAGCTCTATTACAAAGCTGTCATCATCAAGACAGTATGCTACTGGCACAAAAACAGACACATAGATCAATGGAACAGAATCGAGAGCCCAGAAATGGACCCTCAACTCTATGGTCAACTAATCTTTGACAAAGCAGGAAAGAATGTCCAATGGAAAAAAGACAGTCTCTTCCACAAATGGTGTTGGGAAAATTGGACAGCCACATGCAGAAGAATGAAACTGGACCATTTCCTTACACCACACACAAAAATAGACTCCAAATGGTTGAAAGACCTAAATGTGAGACAGGAGTCCATCAAAATCCTAAAGAAGAACACAGGTAGCAACATCTTCGACCTCAGCCGCAGCAACTTCTTCCTAGAAATATCACCAAAGGCAAGGGAAGCAAGGGCAAAAATGAACTATTGGGATTTCATCAAGATAAAAAGCTTTTGCACAGCAAAAGAAACAGTCCACAAAACCAAAAGACAATCGACAGAATGGGAGAAAATATTTGCAAATGACATATCAGATAAAGGGCTAGTATCCAAAATCTATAAAGAAACTTATCAAACTCAACACCCAAAGAACAAATGATCCAATCAAGAAATGGGCAGAAGACATGAATAAACATTTTTCCAAAGAAGACATCCAAATGGCCAACAGACACATGAAAAAGTGCTCAACATCGCTTGGCATCAGGGAAATCCAAATCAAAACCTCAATGAGATACCACTTCACACCAGTCAGAATGGCTAAAATTAACAAGTCAGGAAACGACAGATGTTGGCGGGGATGTGGAGAAAGGGAACCCTCCTACACTGTTGGTGGGAATGCAAGCTGGTGCAACCCCTCTGGAAAACAGTATGGAGGTTCCTCAAACAGTTGAAAATAGAGCTACCATATGATCCAGCAATTGCACTACCGGGTATTTACCACAAAGATACAAATGTAGGGATCCGAAGAGGTACATGCACCCCAATGTTTGTAGCAGCAATGTCCATAATAGCCAAACTGTGGAAAGAGCCAAGATGTCCATCGACAGATGAATGGATAAAGAAGAGGTGGTGTATATATACAATGGAATATTATGCAGCCATCAAAAGGAATGAGATCTTGCCATTTGCAACGACGTGGATGGAACTGGAGGGTGTTATGCTGAGTGAAATAAGTCAATCAGAGAAAGACATGTATCACATGACCTCACTGATATGAGGAATTCTTAATCTCAGGAAACAAACTGAGTGTTACTGGAGTGGTTGGGGGTGGGAGGGATGGGATGGCTGGGTGATAGACATTGGGGAGGGTATGTGCTACGGTGAGCGCTGTGAATTGTGCAAGACTGTTGAATCACAGATCTGTACTTCTGAAACAAATAATGCAATATATGTTAAGAAAAAAAAAGAAGAAGAAGATAGCAGGAGGGGAAGAATGAAGGGGAGTAAGTCAGAGGGGTAGACGAACCATGAGAGATTATGGACTCTGAGAAACAAACTGAGGGTTCTAGAGGGGAGGAGGGTAGGGGGATGGGTTAGCCTGGTGATGGTTATTGAAGAGGGCACATTCTGCGTGAAGCACTGGGTGTTGTGCACAAACAATGAATCATGGAACACTACATCAAAAACTAATGATGTAATGTATGGTGATTAACATAACAATAAAAAATTATTTGAAGAAAAAAAAGTGCTTGTGTAATATTGTATCATTAAGATTCCTGTAGTAACATTTCCTCCCCTCACTAGATTACTTTTTCTCAAATTCTGCTGCATTTGTTTAGTTGATTTAGAAAATTGATGACTGATTTACTTTCAACAACCAAGATTAGATGAAATAGTGCAATTATTTTTCTATATTACTTGAACCCTTAAAAATATCAATAGATCCCTTACTTAAGCTAGAAAGTTAAAGTTTCAAGAGCTTGGAGAAAACTCTGACATTTATATTCAAAATTTTGATTTTTATGTGCAAACATATAGCTTTTAGGAAAGAAAATTAAAAGCATTCATCAAATTCTCTTATTGTCATGTTTAATACTCAACACATTCAATTATTATATACTAGGTATTGTTAAAATGTCCAGCATCAAATATTTTATTTAATGATCACACTATGCCTCTAGGTAGTATTACTGTCCCATTTTATAGACAAAGACATGGAAGGCCAGGAAAGTTAAGTGAATTTGTCAATATTAAAAAGCTAGTAAGGGGGTACCTGGGTGGTTAAGCATCTGCCTTCAGCTCAGGTCAGGATCCCAGGGTCCTGGGATCAAGCCCTGCATCAGGTTCCCTGCTCAGTGGGGAGTCTGCTTTTTCCTCTCTCTGCCCCTCTCCCAACTCATGCTCACTCTCTCTCAAATAAACAAATAAAATCTTCACAAAAATAAAAAATAAAAAGCTAGTAAGTGGGATTTGAATACTGCTTGGCTATAGAACATGCAATTGGTAAACACTATTGAGCCCATATCTCCAAATTTTTAGAAGTACTGCTCAGAATTTACTTTAGAGTAATATATATATATATATATATATATACATATATATATATATACACTATATAACAAGTATATCATATCATATATCAAATAACAAATATTTGTTACAATATAACAAATATAGTATAGTATAGCATAGTATACATTCAAGAAAGTGTCTAAAATTTGCAATGGTTACTAAAATAGTTTCTAAAAATAGTGTGCTGCAGTATAAGAGGAATGGAAGATCTTTTATAATAATGTTTCTAATTTAAAATGAAATATATGTGGCATTACTATCTTATTCATGAAAGAAAGCCTGTGTTTCAGCTTATACTGCCATGAACTATCTCTTTGATCTTGATTATGTCAGTTAACCACCATTGTCTTAGACCAGTGTTTTCCAAACCATGCAGTCAAACCTGTTAGCAATTGTGCAATAGTTTCAAGTGCTCAATGAATGAATATTTTTATGTTAATAATATATTTGTTTTTATTTTATGTATTAAAGAATTACTACATCAAACTTGTTATTCATGAATATTACCTTCTGATAAAATCACTGAATTAAACTATTGATTTATTTTTTTAAGATTTTATTTATTTATTTATTTGACAGAGAGAGAGAGAGAGAGAGAGAGACAGTGAGAGAGAGAACACAAGCAGGGGGAGTGGGAGAGGGAGAAGCAGGGTTCCTGCTGAGCAGGGAGCCCGATGCAGGGCTTGATCCCAGGACCCTGGGATCATGACCTGAGCTGAAGGCAAATGTTTAACAACTGGGCCACCCAAGAGCACCTAAACTATTGATTTAAAAAAAGGATTTGATTCAAAGAAAAAAACATGGTGAACTATGGTGATATGGTGAAAATCCTAAACATAGTGCAGACTTTTGGGTCACAACAAACTAGGTAATTTTAAGAGTATAAAGAAAACACAGAAGGTAAATTCCGTAAAAGTATAGAATCTGTAACATGAAAATATCAATAAATATTGAATCATAAGAATGATTAACTACATGAGTGAATATCATTTGTATGGCACAGACATATAACATCATAGAATGGGGACATTTCTTTAGTAAATTTTCATATAAAACAAAGCCCATTCAACAAACTTACTCAACACACACTTATTGCTGTACTAGGTACTGAAGCAAAGCAATGGACCACTTAAGCAGGGTGTCACACAACACAAATCATAGATGTTTCCTAAATCTTATCTTCAAACACACAATTGAGGTTCAATGCTCCCTGAAGTTGGGTAACACTCCAGCTCCAGCCAGTAACCCCTTGATATTAAGAGTGTTTCTATATGTGTGCTTCAGGAAATGTGGGTGGAATGTTTCCACTTGTCTTCCAGGAGAATGGTTATATCACTCAGGTCTCCGTTGAGCTACATGTCCACCTTACCCAATAGGGTAGATATTATCATCTTATATTGTGCTGTTTAGTAGAGTTAAATTAACTGAGATCTCCAGATGGTTTAATATTTTTTTTTTTGGCCAATATAAATGTCAAAAGAAACAGCATGAGATTGTGGAAAGACCAGGATCCAAGTCCTGGCTCTGATGTATCCTTAACCTGTACCCCTGTAAATATTAAATGTCTCCATGTTTGTCATCTAAGAATTGGTGAAACTTCACCTCCTTACCAAGCTGTTTTGAGCCTTGTAGGAGAAAATGTGCAATGAAACACTAAAAACAAGTACTTGGAATACCATAATCTCAATCCAAATTAGGGAAAAATGAAAATCACAAGGGATCTGAGGGGAAAACACAAATCAATTCTCTCACTGATTTACAAAAATACCTTTATCTTTTGAGAAGCACTTACTGAGTGGTGGTCAAGCACTCAGAATGTGAGGAAGACAGGCATGCCATTAAATAAAAAATTTAGGAATCAAAGGGACTGAGCCCTTAATCTATGGGGTCTGGGGTAACTCTGGTTAATGTCAGAATTGAATTGAATTGTAGGACACCCAGATGGTGTCACAGATCATTGCTTTCTGTAGGGAAACACACACACATCTTTTGTCACAAGTGTTTTAACTGTGATAGTGTATGAGAGTAAAGGAAAACAATGAGTTTTTCCTAAACACTGTCCATCTTTGCTACAAAAAAAATCTAAGTTGTAATAAACACCACAACAGATTATTATTATGTACATTAATTTGCCATCATTGTGTATATCCTCTTTCCTCTCTCCTCCTGGTAAAAGAATTAGACACCCCTGTCTCTTGTTGTTTGTCTGAACATGCCTTCTGTGGGAGCAATGTAAGTCTAGGACTCATTGACTTTGGGTGTGATCATGTGACATACTGTAGTCAATACAATGGGAGAAGACAGCACCTGTGCCATGTCCAAGCAGAAGCAACATGAAGCATTGTGAGTCTCCACCAGGGCCTTCTTCTATCTCTCTACCACAAGAATATGCAAGTCCAGTAAAGGTTTCTTTAACCTGGCTAGTAACAGGAGTAAACACATGCAATAAAACTAAAGTCAACTCTACATTTCACAGGAAATGGATCTTTGTTTTCCAAGCCTCTGAGATTTTAGGGGTTGTTTATTACACAGCATAACCTATAACAAGATGACTAATCCAGTTTATTATCCTGCTTTATTCAAGAAAGGAACTGAAGCATAATTCAATTATTCTCTATAAAGCTATCTTTGCTTATATGGAAATCAATGCACAAATCTCCCTGAACAACCCTGCCTAGAAATTTGGGTCATATCCATAATACATATTTCTGAATCAACTGTTCACAGAGATTATATATAAAATGGAAAAACATGGGTTTAATTCTTTTTTTTAATTTTTTTATTATTATGTTACGTTAATCACCATACATTACATCATTAGTTTTTGATGTAGTGTTCCATGGTTCATAATACCCAGTGCTCCATGCAGAACATGCCCTCTTTAATACCCATCACCAGGCTAACCCATCCCCCACCCCCCTCCCCTCTGGATGGATTTAATTCTATCTCTATTACTCTCCTGCTTTGTGATCCTGGGAAAATTCTTAATCTCTGCACCAATCTGCACCTCGGTTTCTTTTTTGAAAAACAATGTTTATTATACACACTTCCTAGAGTCACTTTGATGATAATACTGAAATTAACATAGTACAGATAAATAAACTGAGCCTCACTTTCATAGTTTATATTGTTTAAGATATTTTGATATCAGAAAAACAACAAGTCCTGGTAGAAGTAAGGAAATCTGCCTCCCTAACCCTTGCAGCATCGTTTGGTTTATTAATAATAACAAAGAATTATAATTTATCAAGTTCTTATTATGTGCCAGGCACAGTTCTAAGTGATTTACAAACTTACAATTTTAACCCTACAACTACTACCATAGTTAATTAGATCAAACTAAATTGCTAAGAAAACTTGATCCAAATGAGAATTTCAAAGAGTAGGATATAGATTTGTTTGGACTAATAAGTTACATGTAAAAACAGAAATCATCTTTGCTAACAAGCTTAAAAAAAAAAAAAACCAACAACAACAACAATCATGATCTAGGTAAAATATATGGCAGGTTTTTGGTATGAGGTTTTAAGATTCTATCTGGATGTAGTTATGATGATTTTTGTAGTAGAGTAAATGGCTTCCACATTTACTCATATATGTATAATTTATTTAGATGGGTGTCAGAATTTTTATATACTTTTCTCAAATCTGGCTTTCTCCAGTAAGACAGTAACTAATGATAAAATCTTTGGTCATGCTGAAATTTTCCATGTGGTAAGGATTAGTATCTGGCCAGGAACAATGTCACAGTAGTGTCATTTTGAAGACTATTGCTGCTCATGAGTTGTGAAGATTATCTTGCTGAAAAAATGTCACAGTCTCTACACACATGGCTGGGTATATAAGGTAAATTAACAGCTCTTACAAAATTGTATCTGGATTAAAGTATAATTTAATAATGGACTGAAATATAAGTATCTACAAACATAATGTGAAAACCAGAGTACTGCCCAAAACAATTTTACAAAAAGTAATGTATTGTAAAACTTATATGTTTATCCAGAATAAGAATTCTAACTTTATGGTTAATTAAATTCACAGTTTATATTTTTGAACTTATATAACATTATGTATTGAATATTCATATAATATGAATAACTTCCTGTACTATATATGATTTGGGCGCTGGAATATTCCATTAGCATTATTTGTATAACTGTTTTTACAATTGATAAAGCACACATATATGTATATGTATGTGTGCATGTTTGTGTATGTATATTTATAAAGTTACCAGTTGCTTATAGCAGTCTTACAATGTGAATGTTAATATAACTGATGTTATCAGCTACTTTTTTGAGATGAAGAAACTGAAGATCTAAAGAATAAATGGGTTTCTCAGGGCTAACAGGACACATTCATGACATTAGAATTATTATGGCCCAATTATTTACAGGCTACATGGGAAAAATCAAATATGGTATTTCTTCTTTGATATAAATGTTAATTCTTCAAAAAAGGGACAGTCTTGGGACACCTGGGAGCTTCAGTCGGTTAAGCATCCAACTCTTGGTTTCAGCTCAGGTCATGATCTCAGTGTCCTGGGATAGAATCCCAAGTGGGCTCCATGCTCAGCATGGAGTCTGCTTGTGATTCTCTCTCTCTCCCTCACCACGCCCCGGCTCTCCCCTGACTTCTGCTCTCTAAATAAAAATAAATAAATAAATAAATAAATAAATAAATAAATAAATAAATAAAATATTTAAAAAAAGGAACAGTCATTATAATCATGAAATATGAATCTCCTTGGAATCAAGGTCACTTGTACTTCTATCGTGGGTCTGTTTCTACATGTGGTACCTACAATATTAAGAGTGGAGGATTGCTCCTGTTTTTTCACTACTGAGGTCATTAAAATAGATTCAAAAAAAATTTTTTTTGCCTAAAGATTAGTGGTAATAGTAATGATATCAAAAGAACGATAATATCAGAGACAGCAACTAATGTAAGCAGAATACTTAAGATTAGGTTATTTTTTATATATTACATTTAACTGTCACAAAACCCTTCTAATTAGGTATTATTGTTATTATTATTACTATTAACAAGAGAGAGAGATTCATAAAGTTGGTATGACATGACCAAAGTCATACAGTAAATTAATAATGAAGCTGAATTATTCTACTCTACTTCATCACCCACACTCCTTCCTCCTCTAACAAAATGAACACATTTTTCATCAAATAGAAACCTCTATTAGAAAGTGGGGGGGGGGGTTGTTCGTTTTTTTTTTCAGGTTTTTTCACTCAGTAAGATGCAATTTATGAAAATGGCACTGGCCAAAAACCACAAACCATATATTTTCTAATTCTATTTAAAAATGTATGGAGAAAAATTGCTTCCTTTTTAAAGTAAATGCTGTACAATAGAAGTAGAGGTAGTTTCCTACAGTGTGAGTTTTCAAAGAGCAATAGGATAATTGGAATGTGATTAATAAGAAAACATTACTTGCATTACACAGACTATTACTAGTTACAGTATAATCGAGATCTGGATCCAGGGAACATGAAAGTAATAAATTTATTTTCCCACTAGGAACCAGAGGAATATAGAGGTATTTTTGAGTTTATTGTTCTGTTAGCATCGCTTTTCTATTTTTATCTTTATTTTTTTTAAGCTGTAATGTCATTTTACTTTTGTTTTAGCTTAGTGGCTGTGGACAATGCAACAATCAAAATTACAAGGTCAGGATAAAAGATAATAGCAGAAACTAAGAATGTCTGGAAGATTGTAAGATTAAGAAAACAACCCTATTTATTTATTGGACGAATTTTGCTTAATCGAATTATTATTTTTGCATACTATAACAAAATTCATTGAAGGTGTGACATATGCCTTTGTTATTAAGTCTGAAACTCTATAAACAATTTTCATTTACTATCTTTTATTTTTAATTTTATTTCTTCATTTGAGAGAGAGCACAAGCAGGGGGAGAGGCAGGAGAGGTAGAGGTAGACTCCCAGCTGAGCTGGGAGCGTGACATGGGGCTTGATCCCAGGACCCAGAGATCATGACCTGAGCCAAAGGCAGATACCCAACCATCTGAGCCACCCAGGTACCCCTTCATTTACTATATTTTAAATTTCTTTTTTCTCATGCAATTGTGCTTAGAAACGCAACTATAACATTAAGAAAGAATAAGCTTTGAAACAAAAAATACAAGATGTCTAATATGCTTGCTTTTTTAGTTCATTTCTCTTGATTTTTTTCAACTTTCCATGAATAAATTATTTTAAAATCTTTCAAAATATAAAGGAATCCAGATGGAAAACTCAGTTTGGATATGAGTCTCATGCAGGTTTTCTGTGTGTTATACTGTATGTGTATTAGGAAGCCCCTCCCATAAGGTTTTCTCTTTGATTTTTACAACCTTTTTTAAAAGTTGTTTTAGACTAAGTTTCCAAATTGTTCTCCAAACCCCAGATGCCATATTCACCCATCATTAAGGGCAAAAATGATGCTTCTTTCTCAAATATGTACCAACTACATTTTATCTTTAGCATGGAAGCATTGCTATTCTATTCAACCTCAATAGGTACTTTTTTAAAATAATAAGGAATGGAAAATACAGTCTGTATTATGGTTTTTCAGAGAAACAGAATCAATAGAGTATATATTTATATATAAGGAGTTAGCTTAACAATTATGGACGCTTACAAGTCCCCAGATTTGCAGTGAGCACGCCGGAGGCTCAGGAGAGATGATGGGGTAGTTTCAGTCTGAAGGCCAGTAGACTCAAGCTCAGGAACTGCTGATGTTTCAGTTTACATCCAAAGGCAGGAAAAACTGATGTCCCAGCTTGAAAACAGTCAGGCATAAGTTTTCTTACTTGTAACAGGTCAACTTTTTATTTTATTAGACCTTCAGCTGATTAGATGAGGCCCATGCACATCAGGGAGAGCAATCTGCTTTACTTAATCTGCAGATTCAAATGTTAATCTCGCTTACAAATAACCTCACAAACACATCCAGAATGTTGGCATAAAGCTGACACAGAAAATTAACCGTCACACTTTTTTTGAAATATTTTTCTTAAAAATGTATTCTAGGCTGTTTTCTGAAAGAGCAAAATTTACTCTGATGACACTTTACCACCACCAATGATCTATTTTCCTTCTACTCCCAATAGTTTATTTGATAGAGTGGTCAAGACAGATGCCCTGAGTTGGAATCTGGACTTCACTAGGTAACTGTTGATGTGTTGCTTAACCTCTGAGAACCTCACTAGCTTGTCTAGAAGTGGGATATTAATTATGTCTATCTCATCAATTGCTGTGAGGATTAAGTGAGAATTGCAGCATGTTCACCAACCCCACCATAACCACCACACACAAATACTCTCTCTCAGTTCCTTCATCCCATTTATTTTTTTCCCCTTAGAACTTATCAATCATTTTTCAATTATATATTGCTGTGTAACAAATCACCCCAAAACTTAGAAACTTGAAACAACTGATATATCATTTGTCATGGTTTTGTGGATTAGCTAGGGCTCCACTGTGTAGTTCTTATGCTCCATGTGGGATTGGTTCAGGTTGCTTCAGCAGCTGTGTTTGTGTGTTTTGGGTGGAGGCCCAGGAGGGGCTGTCAGTTAGGGGTTGGAATTTGAAAGGCCACCTCACTGATCTATCTGTCAATTGGTATTGGCTTTACTTGGGATGTTTCTGTTATCCTTCATGTTATCATTCTTCCTCCAGAAGTCTAGACCTTCTTCCAGTTTAAAGCATGGTAGTTGGGTTTCTAGAGAGCAAACGTAGAACCTAGCAGGTTGTTTATAAACTAGTCCTGTTACTAACACAGCCCCACTTTCACCTCATGCTATTGTTCAAAGCAGATCACATGACCAGTTCATATACAAAGGTAAATAGACTCCACCTCATAATGGAAAAAGCATGTACCAATGGAGAGGACAGAAATTATTTTTGGCCATTTTTAAAAGAATTGTCTCATTCCATCTTGCATACTTGTATTAGTTTTCTAAGGCTGCCATAACAAAGTATCACAAAACATTGGCTTGAAAACAGAAATTTGTTGTCTCATGGTTCTAGCAGTTAGAACTTCAAGGTCAAGGTATGAATAAGGTTGGTTAATTCTGAGGGCTATGAGAAAGAATTTGTTCCATGCCTCTCAGCTTCTGGTGGCCTTCCCGCAGTCTTTGGGGTTCCTTGGCTTGCAGAAACAGTCTACAATCTCTGCTTCCATCTTCACATGGAGTCCTTTCTGTGTGCCTGCCTGTCTCCAAATTTTCCCTTTTATAAGTACACCAGTCATATTGCATTAGCACTCATTCATTAGCTCATTTGAATTCCATTATCTCTGTAAAAACCCTGTCTCCAAATAAGGTCACATTCAGAGGTGATAAGGCTTAGGCTTTCAACATATGAATTTTAGGGGGACACAATTCAACCCAAACAATATTGTAATTTACTTCATCTATTACAATCTATGTCTATTGTTTCCTGCAAGTGTCCCTTCATCTAATACTCTATGATAGTAGTTACCTTTATTTTTTTCCTTGTTTATTGATGTATCCTGAGTTCCTAGAATGGTACTTGACATAGAGTAAACATTCAACAAGTATTGGTTGAAAGAAAAATGATGTTAATAAAGATGTTAGCATATTGTCTGGTACATGAAAAGTACTAACAAATATTAGTTTTTATTATTATAAAACATGTATTGATCCTAAGAAGACATATTTTGGTGTCCTTTTCCAAAACATGCAATGACTATATATTACTGTGAAACTATTAAGCATGCCAGAATATAAAAATAAATCTCTATGAATGCATTTCTCCAAAGTAGGCTAATTAGTACAATGTTTACTTATTCTGATGATTATGCTATAGCTTAACAAAATTTAGGGAGACATCTTCAGAAAAAAATTTACAAATGTGTCTATTTGTTCATATTCATTACCCACATTGATCACTCAGTGATTCACCAAACACAATTCAGAATGTCTTTGGTTGTTTCCTAAATTCAAATGTGTCCATAAAATATAGAAAAGTTATACTTCCAATTGTATTATAAGTTTTGTATGTAATTTCAAAAAGTTTTGTTATATATCTTTATTTAATTTATCTTAGGGAATGGCACCATTAAGGGGAGAAAAAACAACTATAGATTACTAATAGTGTCTGAGAGTAACAATGTTTATCCTAGACTTGTTATCTTCCCTCTTTTAAGGGTTAAATTGCAGTAGAAATGTTCTTGGATATTTATGCCCAGAATTAAGATCCAGAAGAAACACTGCCTTTCTGTTCTCATACAGAAGAGCCACCATAAGATTAGTAATTAAAGGTGAGTTTCTCTCTCTTTAGTAATATTTAGGTCACTGGCCTACAGAGTAGTAGTAAAGGTAAAACTTTCCAAGATTAACACCATATGCTACCATTCAGACCCATATATGCTGGTGACGAATTTTTCAGTTTAGATTAATGTTGCTGTCTCTGGAAGAATGATAAGAAATTCACCCATTAGCCATTGAGTCCAAGAAGGCCTTCAACAGATCTGCCTTCAATCCAGGCATTCAAAGTCCCTAGAGATTGCCAAGTCATAGGGGTGTGCAGAATAAATTAAAGTTAAAATATTGTCCAAAAGAGACCATATGTTTGAGCAGACTGCATTTGCCTTGACGGGGGAATGTAAGTGTTAAGACAAATCATGTCCAACTTGTCATAAAATTGAATTAGGACCGGAAGGAAGATGGAAATTTTAGTCAAGGGAGCTAGAAAGCTTAACAGATATCCTCCTGAAATTAGCAGACATAAGAGTGGTGGCCAAAACACTCTTAAACATTCAATTTCTTCTCCTGAGAGGATAGAGTTGAAAAATTTTAAATGTAGGAATATTACTGATTTCTACTTTCCTCATAAGCATATCATCTGAAAAAAAATTTTTAAAATCCCAAAATTGATACCCAACTGGCTCACATTCTAGAATCTAGATGAAGGACACATTTATTAGTAAACAAAGGAGTATTTTAGATTACATTTTTTCATATTCATTAACCCTCTGTTGTGTGCCTAGTTATAAATAAAACAAAAAAAAGATTAATATTTTCAGAGAGCTTATATTTTTGTGTGGAGAGAGATGATAACAATATGAAATGTTTAAAATATAGAGCATAGAGAATGTGATTGGTGCTAAGGAGAAAAACCAAGTAACAATAGGGTAGAAGTAGCTACAGAAGACTGCAGATAGGTGGGTAGGGAAAGGCTTCAATGAGAAGGCAGTGGGGTGAAGGTGTGAGCTATATAAATATCTGAGCGATTGTTCTAAAAAGAGGAGAAGCAAAGTGATTATATTCTGGATATACTTGAAATGCAGAACTATAAGCTTTGTGGATGGATGAAGTGAAAATTTATAAGAGAGTCAAGTGTAGATCAGAGATTATGGCCTGTGGTTTGTCTATTAACTGCGATGGGGAAGAACTGAGCCAGAGCAAGTTTTCAAGGAAAAAATTAAAAACGCAATTGTACACATTAGGTTTCAATTACTTATTAGATCTTCACATGGAGAAATTTTAATAAGCAGTTGGAAGTATGAACTTGGAATTTAGGAGAGTTCTGGAATGGGGAGATGATAGGTAGGTAGGTAGATAGATAGATACATACATACATACAAAAGTAGACATAGATAGAGAAATGGTATTAAAGTCATGAAATTAGATGTTTTCACTCTGGGAGAGTGTATAGACTTTAAAACATAGATAGGTATATGATAAATAGATGAGAGATAGATAGATGATAGATAGATGATAGATAGATAGATGATAGATAGATAGATAGTTAGATAGATAGATATAGATAGATTGATCGATTAAGCCCTGAGGAATTAATGACCAGCAATGTAGAAGAAAAACCAAGAATATGGCTTCCTGGAAAGCTAATAAAGAAATAGTGTTCTGCTGTATTGAATGCTTCTGATAGATTAAGTGAAAAAAATGCTAAAAATTGGTCACTAGCTTCAGTACATGACCTTGTGGAGAATAGTTTTGGATAAATGGTAGGAGCCCAAGCCTGTTTGGAGTGGTTTCAAAGGAGACACAGAAAGGCAAGTTGGAAACATCTGTATAATTAGTTCTTTTGAGAGTTTGTATCACAAAAAGAAGAGAAATGAGGCAATATCTGGAATGGTTAGTCAAGACAAGAAAGAAATTTTTTAAGGTGGGAGAAGTGACGGTATGTTTGGATATGGGTAACATAACAGGGAAGAATTTATGATGTGGGAGAAAGGGGTGAATTACCAGAATCATGTATTTGTGTTTGTAGGACAGTTGTCTCATGTCAAAATGAGTGTAATTAATCCATGGTCCAGGGTGTGAGGGCAAGTATCTCAGTATGGATGCAGGTTGGTGAGTTAAACATGGTGGGAGCTTGTAGATATGCTTTTAATCCCTACAATTGTCAGGCCACCTGGGTGGCTCAGTCAGTCAAGCGTTTGCCTTCAGCTCAGGTCATGATCCCAGGGTCCTGGAATTGAGTCCCACAACAGACTCCCTACTCAGCAGGGAGTCTGTTTCTCCCTCTGCCTCTGCCTCCTCCCCTGCTCATGCTCTTTCTCTCTCTCAAATAAATAAATAAAATCTTTAAAAAAATCCCTACAATTGTCTAAGTGACATAAGAACATGTACCTGTATTGTATGTTTGAGGAGAAGGTAGGAAATAGCATCTAAAAGATGTGAGCAGAGAATAAACTAAGGACATAGAGTTTGATTCCTGTACAGCAATAAGACCAAGATCATGAATCCTAAATAGAAAATAAGACCAGTCATTTCACTCCTGTATTTTCTTCAGCTTTGTTCAGCTGCATGCATCAAGACAGAGTAGGTGTTAATTAGAATTAACCAAGGTGATTGTTTTACCAAGCAAGGAAACCCAATGAGTGAAGATGTAATGTCATTGAATGTTTATGAAACATGGATCATAATGAACAGTTTTTGGACTCTCAAAGTGTCTTCTTAAGCCTCTGTTTTGATCAGAATGATTCAACCTAGATCTGATTAGGTGGCCACTCTAGGCCAAGATATAAGATATCTAGCTGTTTCTCTGAAATAGTCATGTCTACAAATATAACTCCCAGGCCACCTATACTAAAGTATGTTCTAATAAATGCCCATCCATGGAAGAAAAAAAAATCAATAAGGATTAAGATAGCTTAAGGTTTTAGTGGGTTAGGATACTAATCAGAACATTACTAGGTCAAAAGCTATTTTCTGAAGTTACATGAAAGAATAACCAATATTCCTTGAACAGACAAAATCCTGAAAGACCCTATCTCAGTTGTTCATTTTCGTCATAAGCCTTTTCCCAGAGATGACCAAAGCCTATGTCCTGGAGGTAATAAGAAATTCTTATAGACCTTTTAGACAGATCTATGTTACTCAGTATAATTCCTGACAATTTAAAAGAACTTCCCAGCCGGCACACAGAGAATCAAAGCTATCCTGATTTGTTATTGGCACAATCAGTCTTGAAAATCTAATTTTAATGAAATGTATGAAAATCTGCTGTCATGAAAATATTCAACTAAAATATCTCATAAGGAAGAGATGATATGGGATGTTCAGAAAGGCCATAGTTTCAGTAATTCAAGTGTATTATCTAAGGAGGATGACACTGGGGAGTTAGGTTTAGGTCACCTGAAGACCATGTTTTATGAATATATGATAGATCTGTTGTTGCAGTTGTCAGATGCATAGAGGTAGCTTCAAGGCATGCTTTGGGTGAAGTATGCACTGGTTCTACTGTGGTATGGCTCACCTTGCCTCTTGCTGGCTACTGGCCATTGTAAAGAACAACTTGGAATAAAAACAAGTGGAAGACAAAAGTGAGTAAAGATAAAGCCAAACAAGTCAATGTTCAAAAGCAAAGGAGATATTTAGTCTGGTCTCACTTCCTTTGAGGGACTCCTTTTTGAGAAATAGACCTCATGGTCAGTGACCCAGTATGGATGAAAACACTCTGATGCACTTGTTTTGTTACTGTTCACCTTCATTCCTAGCCCTGAAGAAGAAAATCCATCACTGCCAGCATCTTGAAAAACAAAAGGATGGAATAACGTGTAGGTTAAGATCAGGTAGAGAACTGGAAAACCATGGATAACATTGCCTCCTGCTTGTCCTTAGGAATTGTATTTCAGCAAACTTTAGGAAACATCCAAAGCCATAAGAAAGTATTAGGGTTTGAAGGATAATCTGTAATTATCCAACCCAATCCTTCCTTTACAGAAGAAGACACTGCAGCTCAGAGAATTGAACTTACTTAACTTCTTATAACTAAACTGGATCAGAGCCAGCTTATTTTATTACAGTCATAACAATCATTTTTATCAAGTTTGAAAACCTAATGCTTATGAAATGTGTAAAAATCTGTACTCATAAAATATACCAGAAAAATTTCCCTGTTATATATTTGTAACATATAAGATATAACAAAATGTAACATAAAAATATCCTTTTAATATCTTAAGCGAATGGAAAGTGCCATTTTCACTCCAGAATACTCTATGGAAAGGATATCAGATGTAGAAGTGGAGACAGGGATCCTCATTACAATCAGAAACAGATAAAAGATGCCATAGTCACTGATTGGACTCTACATCCAACTAATGCAATACTAAAATGTCATTTAAAATCATCTTACGGGGGGCACCTGGGTGGCTCAGTCGTTAAGCGTCTGCCTTCGGCTCAGGTCATGATCCCAGGGTCCTGGGATCGAGTCCCACATCGGGCTCTCTGCTCGGCGGGAGGCCTGCTTCTCCCTCTCCCACTCCCCCTGCTTGTGTTCCTGCTCTCGCTCTCTCTCTCTCTGTCAAATAAATAAATAAAATCTTAAAAAAAATCATCTTACGGGTGAATATTTAATCATTCACATTATTGCTAAGTGAAAAACATATTCAAATAGCAAAATAGTAAATAAAATATGATATTAATTTATTAGATAAATGGATAGATAATAAGAATGATGTATACCAAAGTGTTAACAGTGGCTTTACTTGGGGTCTTTCACCACCTTCTTATGCCATTTTATTTTCCCTCCTATTTTTTACAATGTGAAAGTTTCACTTAAATTATTAGAAACATCCTATTTTTAAACTTTATTTTTGAAGTGTAGTCATGGCAAACCCTGTTAGGTTCTTTTCTTCTAACTGTAAGAGCTATTTGCAGATTCATTGTTGAGCACCTCTCAAGCCAGATATATGTTTCCTAAATCTGACATGAAAGCAGTCATTTCCTGTCTTGGCTTTCTACCAAAAACCTTCACTGATCAGGAGAAGGGAGAGTTAAACACATTTGCAGAATCAGAATCTGACGTTTAAAAGTGAGATTCAATCCTTGTGAATGCATAATCGTCCAAAAATGACAAAGGAAACAACCGACTTCCTGATATGTAAATATATAATTTTGGAAATACTGAATAAAAGAATCAAAAAGTTTGATTCCTAATAATACTGTGGAAAATAACAAGTATTAAGAAAAGCAGCATTGACAAAATACAGGTCTTAACATATTAAAAACACAGCACTAACCTATAAGGACAGAAATTAATTTGTAGGGGAAAAATGCATCTCTCTCAGATCTTATTCCATAGCCATGAAACGTAAAGAGTGATTGCATCTAACTGAAGGCCCCATAAGCTGTGGAAAATCATTTGAATAGGAAATGGGCACATATAAAATTCACCAAGAATTTATATAAGCTTTTGTGTCCCCAAATTATAATTCGGCATGCGTTATTAAAAGATGTAAATACAAATTTATGCTTTAAAGGACATTTGAAGTAAAACTCTATAGCACCTAAACAAATCTACCCAGATTAAAAAAAAAGTCTTTAATTCCTAGGAAAATAATATATATTAACTCTAGATATTCAGCAAGCCACATAGCCTCTTAAAATGTCAATTTTTATGAAGACACACAAATAGTAAACTCATAAACATTCATAGTCTTGCAAATATTATACTCTGACAGTCATATCCCTTCATTCAACAAATACCCATTGTGTTTTTATCATGTGCTAGATATTATTCTAGGCACTGGGGAAACAACCTTAAGCAAAACAAAATTTTTGCCTTCTTGGAATTTTATGGTATTTAAAGGCATATGTCATTAAGTGAAGAATTATCATATGTTATCTATTTAAATATAAAAAAGAGCATATGTTTTGTATCTAACAATGACTCTGTTGAGTATATGGATTAAAAAGACATGAATGTGACGATTTACTCCAAAATTTTTATTTTAATTCTAATTGTGCATATCTTGGAACACCCTCAGACTATATGAAAACTCATGTGTACACTGAAGGCTTGCGTGATTTTACAATTGGCATTTCCTTAGGCATTAAATTAACATGTTAAATACAACACTAGCGTGGGAAGTTTTTAAATGGTGTACATGAAATATTCCCAGTGATGCAGAAACAAGAAGCACGTTTATAGATCTTTCTCTAATAGAGAACACATTTCTGGATAAATAAAAATTTTAAATCACAAAACCTTTTTCTAAAGTGGTTTTACCACTTTACACTCCTACCAACAAAGTGTGAGAATTGCAGTTTATCTACTTACTCTCAACATTTGCTGTTATTGTTGGCAGGTGTATGCTGTGTTCTGTTTGTTTTTTATAATTGCCATTTTCCAGATTACAGTGATTGTAAACATATTTTCAAGTGTCCATTGGCCATTCCTACAGATATCTTTGTGTTGTGTCCAGCTTTTTGTTCTTTTTTTTATTTAGCTGTTTTGTCTTTTTATTAATAAGTTATAGAAGTTACGTATGTATCCTGAATACTGGTGTTTGGTCAGATATATATTCTTTTCAAAATTTTGGTTTTTTGGGCCCCTGGGTGGCTCAGATGGTTAAGCGTCTGCCTTCAGCTCAGGTCATGATCCCAGGGTCCTGGGATCGAGTCCCGCATCAGGCTCCCTGCTCCTTGGGAGCCTGCTTCTCCCTCTGCTTCTCTCTCTCTCTCTCTGTCTCTCATGAATAAATAAATAAAATCTTTAAGAAAAATTTGGTTTTTTATTCTATCTTTATTTTTTAAAGATTTTATTTATTTATTTGAGAGAGATAGAGCATGATTGGGGGAAAGGGCAAAGGGAGAGGGAGAAGCAGAACCCCCCACTGAACAGGGACCCCCCCCGAAGTGGGGTTCTATCCCAGGACCCTGGGATCATGATCTGAGCCAAAGGAGGACGCTTAACTAACTGAGCCACCCTGGCACCCCCCAAAATTTGTTTTTATTTGAGTTAGGTGACACACAATGTTGTATTAGTTTCAGGTGTACAACATAGTGATTCAACTTTTCTAAGTGTTATGCTAGGCTCACCACAAGTGTAGCTACCATCTGCCACCATATAACACTGTTATAACATCATTGACTATATTCCTTATTCTATGTCTTTATTCCTGTTATTTATTCATTTCATAACGAGAAGCTTATATCTCTCATTCCCCTTCCTATTTTGCCCATCCCCCAGTGCTTCCCCTCTGGCAACCATCATTTTGTTCTCTGTATTTACATGTCTGATTCTGCTTTTCATTTGTTTATTTATTTGTTTTGTTTTTTAGATTCCACAAATGAGTAAAATCATATGGTATTTGTTTTTCTCAGTCTGACTTATTTCACTTCACATAATACCCTCTAGGTCCATCCATGTTGTTGCAAATAGCATGATCCCATCCTTTTTATGGCTACATAGTGTGACATCGTGTGTGTGTGTGTGTGTGTGTGTGTGTGTGTGTGTGTGTGCGTGTGCATACATCTTCCTTATCCATTCATCTAATAGTGCACACTTAGGTTGCTTCCATATCTTGGCTCTTGTAAATAATGTTGCAATAAACATAGCGTGCATGTATGTTTTCAAATTAGTGTTTTAATTTTCTTTAAGTAAATACCTAGTAATTGAATTATTGTATCATATGGATCAATTGGTCTATTTTTTTGAGGAATCTTCATACTGTTTTCCATGGTGGTTGCACCAGTTTGCATTCCCACCAACAGGGCACAAGAGTTCCCTTTCTCCACATTCCCACCAACACTTGTTAATTTTTTTTTTTTTTAAGATTTTATTTGTCAGAGAGAGCGAGCAAGCACTCACAAGCAGGGGGAGTAGCACGGAGAGGAAGAAGCAGGCTCTCCACTGAGCAGGGAGCCTGGATGCAGGGCTGGATCCCAGGACCCTGGGATCATGACCCAAGCCAAAGGCAGAAGCTTAACCAACTGAGCCACCCAGGCATCCCAACACTTATTATTTCTGAAAATATTTTCTCTGTATCTGTGGCATTCCTATTATTTTTATTAATAGTGTCTTTTTTTTGAGAAAACATTTTTCAATTTGATTTTAATTGTTGATGAAGTCTAAATTTGTCAATTCGTTCTTTCACTATAATTTTTTTTTCTTTTGTCTCTGGCCTAAGAAACCTTTACATAGACTCAAATCATAAAGAAATGCTGATGTTTTCCTCCAAAAGGTTAAAGGTTTTTAGGTTTCTATGTTTAGATCTATGATGCATCTTGAATTAATTTTTGTATATGTTACAATGTACAGGTAACAGTATAGTATTTCTTTATTCCAGTATAATTGGTTGAAAAGACAAAAAAATTGACTACACTGACATCTTTGTAGAGAATCAAAGACTGAATGATTGTGCCTCTTATTGGGCTCTATTCTGTCTTACTGGTATTTTTTATTTTTTTTAAATAATTTATTTATATATTTGTCAGCGAGAGAGAGAGAGAAAGCACAAGCAGGGAGTGTAGTAGGTAAGAGGAGAAGCAGACTCCCAGCTGAGCAAGGAGCCTGAAGTGAGACTCGATCCCAGGATTCTGGGATCATGATCTAAGGTGAAAGCAGACGTTTAACCAACTGAGCCACCCAGCTTCCCTGTCTTACTGGTCTTTATGCTGTTCTTACACCACTACCACATTTCTTGATTATGTGGCTTTATAGTAACTCTCAAAGACATGTAGTATAAGTTCTTTATAAGATTGATTTGGATATTATAGATACTTTATATTTTTATGTGGAGTTTGAGAATCAGCTTGTCAATTTCTAAAATATATGTGGGACTGCATTTAATCTATAAATCAATTTCTGGAGAATTGACATACTAACCCATAGTAAGACTTCTAATCCATGACGTTGTTGATCTGTCAAGCTAATTTTTAACATGTTAACATTCTATAGGAATATTAATTTTATTTTTTAATGATGTCAGTCATTCCTTACCAGCCTCATATTAGGTTAGTCCCCTCCATAATTTGAAAACAGAGATCATTAAACATGTGTACTAAATCTTCACTCTAGATGTTCCTTCCAATTTTGATATGCCGCACTGCTCCCAATTTCCTTACTGCTCCTAATTTGCTCCACACATATATACTGCCACCATAGAAGGCATTAAAATTTGACACCTTTGCCCTGCGTTTTGATTTCATAGAAGAACTCACCCTTCCATAAAATTATTATAGTTTCTACCTCCTTGCTCTTCATTCTACATATCTACATATCTACAAGTGCTCTTCCACCACTTTTTTTTTTTTTTCCACATAGTTGGATGGCCTACCAGGTCCTTTATGCAGTTGAATTTACAAGGTGACACCAAGTTAAGACAAAGTTCCAGCTTGGATGCCTCCATCTCCCTCCCCTGAATCCTGACCCACTGGCTGCCAAAGTTCGAAGGGGTTTGGGGTAGGGTGCTTGGTCATGGGAAAAGCTGCTATGGTTGGCCCAGCACATGGGTAGAGGGGAAGGTTTCATTTTTTCACAATCTGAATGACATCCTTGTCCTCCAATGTATGATCTTTACCCACTTTTTGAGGATTGTGTTTCACAGACAGACCCCAGACCAGAGCGTATTTAAATTCTTTGATAAGATTTTTGTGAATCTTCATGCAGAAATCCTCCACCATAGTCCTAGAGTAAGGCAGCACCACTGGGGATGTATAATCTGGCAACTGGCCTTTGGGTTTGGTGTAAATCCTCACTAGTTTCAGATAGTACCAGATCTTTTCCAAGAGATCATCAAAATTCCAGCGGTGATGGGCAGAGATGGGTACACAATGAAGCACCTTATAGATGATATCCAATTCCTCAATGGAGATCTGATCGATGTTATTCAACACATAGATACAAGGGATATAAACTCTGTTTCCTTCTACCACGTCAGTGAGGTCATCCACTGTGGCATCACTACACAGCATCACATCAGCATTGTGAATTTTGTATTCAGCCAGAATGCTCTTCACAGTTTCAGCATCCAGCTCACTCTGAGGGCAAGTGGCCGTGAGATTAATGCCTCCTTTATCCTTCTTCTTAAAGCCAATGTTGGGGGGGTTGATGTTCAAGCGAATGTCAAAGACTTCCAGCTCATTTTCAATTATCTTTTTGTGTCCCAAGGGTTTCAGGACATCCAGAACAATCAGGATCAAGTTACATGTTCGGGCCACTGCAATGACTTGAAGCCCTCTACCTTTCCCATCCTTGGCACCCCCAATGATACCTGGAAGATCCGGGAGCTGGATCTTGGTACCTTTGTATCTGATGACACCAGGCACAGTGGTCAGAGTAGTGAACTCATAGGCTGTCACCTCAGAATATACCCCTGCCAGGTTACTAAGCAGTGTTGACTTCCCCACTGATGGAAAACGCACAAACCCAATTCGAGCATCACCTGTCTTGACCACATCAAAACCTTCTCCTGGCCCACCACCACCACCACCACCGTTTGGGGTGATGAGTTCTCTACGAAGCTTAGCAAGGTGAGCCTTAAGCAGCCCTAGGTGGTGTTCTGTGCCCTTATTCTTTTGAGTCTGAGCCATCTCGGCTTTGATCTCCACAATCTTGGCTAAGGTGCTGCTCATGGTGGCGAGTCACGGGGCATTGGGGGGAGAGCGTAGTGGCCTCAGCACAGACTACTTCCCCTCACACAACCATTCTTCCACCACTTTTCAAACTTGTAAAATCCTATACATCCTTTAAGGTGAAACTGAACTATCCTTTCTTTGGTGCAGTCTTTCCTAAACAATTCACACAAAATTAATAAAAAATTGTATTAGTTACTTAAGCCTTTTCATTTATTTTTTTTATTTTTTGGGGGACATTCATTTATTGTATCTAAATTCTACCTCAAGAAATTTGATTTAAAAATTCTGTCAGTTATAACATGGCATATTTTATGCATGCTAACATAGTCTATAATTGTCTATGAAAACTTAGTATGCAGGAAATATACATATATATTTTTATATTTTGGCATAATACATAATAAAATATTTCAAATATGCAGAAATAAAAAAGAAGGACTTAGTAAATATTTTATACCAGTGGTTCTCAACCAGAGTTAATTCCTGCCCACCCCGAGCAAAATGTTTGGCAACATTTTCGTTGTCATAACTGTGGGCATGGGGAGAGGTTTGCTACTGACTGGCATCTAGGGGATAGAGGCCAGAGAGGCTGCTAAACATCTAAATATCCTACGGTGCACACAGACTATTGCCCAGAATACCAAAAGTACAGAGGTTGAGAGACTCTCCTCTATATTAACAATTCAAATGCATTAGATGTTAACATTTTGCCACATTTATTCCTATTATCCCCCATTTAAAGAAAATGTTACAAATATATTTGAAGCATTCATTGACTTCTGATCTCATTTTCTCCACCTTCTGCCTTTAGAGATAATCACTGTTTTTTTAAGAGAGGGAGAGATGGGGGAGGGGCAGAAGGCGAGGGAGAGAGAGAACGTTAAGCCGACTCTATGCCCAGCATGGAGCCCGGCATGGGGCTCGATCTCACAACACGGAGATCAGGACCTGAGCTGAAATCCAGAGTCAGATGCTTAGCTAACTGAGCCACCCAGGCACCCCTGTGCAAGTAACACCACATATATGTATATTTTATTTTATAAGTATCAACTATATCCTGTTTTGTATATTCGTCACACTTATACATCAGTTATCATCATACTGCTAAATATTCTACAATGTTCTTTTTTTAATCTATGATATGTTCTTAAGATTTATCAATTTTGACATCCATAGGTCAAAATGATTTTTGTGGCTGTACATCATTTTAATAGCTGTACAAACTCCATTGCTTGTCTGTGTCATTATTTATTATTCACTGGTATACTAATGGAGATTTTGTTGTTTTAAATTATCCCCATGGCAAACAGTGCTGTGATAAACCTTCTTGTTATGCATTTCCCTTTGTATAATATACTAGGCTGAATAGTGTCTCCCATTTGTCCACCCAGAATCTCAGAATGTGACTGTTTAGAAACAAAGCTTCTTCTTAGTAATTAAACTGAGGATTAGAATCACTGGTTTATAGGGTATATGCATCTATAAATTAATTATTAGTGTTTATGAGATTTTCTCTTCAGACTTTCTCCTGCCCTGGTATCATCAGACTCTATTTTTTAGAAATCAGATGTCTGAGACAGTGTTTCATTTTTTATTTACCTTTCTATGATTATAACTGATGTTGTATACTTTTACATCATTTTTATTCATTCAATTCTATTATTTTGTGAATTATCTATTAAAATGATTTGCCCATTTTGTGTCTGTGTGGGGAATTGGTTTTTGTCTTTAAAAAGAAAATAATATGTAGTGGTATATAATGTTTTCTGGACATTAAATCTTTATCCAACATACATGGCAAATATCTTCTCAAAGGCTATGGCTTATCTTTTAAATTTGTATATATTGTCTTTCTAGTAGAAGTTATTTATTTTATTTATCAATTTTATTTTTGAGTTGTTTTTCATCTCCGTTAAATAATTCATTCCACTTCTACCATTGTAATACTTACACTTTTAATATATGTGAAATTTGTTTTCGTCCATGGTATGACACAGAGATCTACTTTTCCATAAAGAAAATCGATGTTCCTTTCATCATTTAATGAACAATATAGCTGCTTCCCACTTGGTTGTAATGCAACCTCTGCCCTCGTGTATGTGTGTGTGAGTGAGTGTATGTGTGTGTGTGTGTGTCTACAGGTTTTCTATTCTGTTCCAGTGGCCAATTTGTCTGTTATTGCCTCTATAGCATGTGGTCCTATTTAACTTACTGTTAAAATAGCTTTGATATATGAGAGAGCCAATTGCCCAACTTTGTTCTTCAAATACATCGTAGATAATTTTACTTACTAGATATTCTTATGGTTCCATAGAACTTTAAGATCAATTTGTCAAGTTCCATAATATACCCGAGAGGGATTCCAATTTAAATTGCATTGATTTTAGAAATTATTTTAGTGTTATCTGACATCTTTATGGCATTGAGTCTAATAATTCAGAAACATTAGCTTAACTTTTTTTTTTAATTTAGCTTAATAAATTTCAAATTGTATTGTAATAGTTTTGTGCTCAAATTTTTAAATTTACTTACATACTTTATGATAGTTCTTGCTATTCTGTGTCATAATGTATCCTATTTCATTGGCGGTTAGTGGTAGATGAGAACACTGGTTTGGACACTTGCTTGTCAGTGGCATTCTTATTGTCATCTTATTAATTTTAATACTTTATAGATATTTTTGGACTTTTTATAAATTAAATCCTATTTTATGAAAATAAATGGTAATTTTAGCTCTTCTTTCCCAATTGCTATATAAATTTTTGCCTTGTCTCAGAGGTTCTGATAAATATTCAGTAGTAAGAATGATGATGAGTATACTTGCTTTTTGCATAATTTTAATAGGACCACTTTCAAAATGTCATGATATTTCAAAAGCATGATATTTCAAAAGCTCAGCAAACGCCTTTAACAAGGTAAAGACATTCCTTTTTTCCAGTTTGCTAATTTTTTGTGATGAATTAGTGACGAACTTTATAAAATTTTTCAAAATAATAGACAATCAATGAGTAATCACACAGACCATACCCAATAATTTATAAATACTGTTACTGGCAGGTGACAGGTCGTGCTCCATTATAAAAATTGTGTTTCTGACACTTATTTACTTAATCTTTTTCACATTAAGCTTTGTGTTTGTTCAAACGTGACATTAAACATGTGTCACCAATTTTGAACTTAATGTAGTACACAAAGTGTTTATAAGAACTGTATGTGTTTCTGAGTGTTTATGTACTTAATCAAAGTATTTTATGCTCTTTTGAGCAGATATTTATTTAATCAAGGGTTTAAACGTTTTAGGAAGTGTAAAATGGCTGAACCATATGTAAGATTTCATAGGTGCCCCGGGAGGAGAGGGAATGAAACATTAGAGGATAAATGAAATGGATTAT
Organism: Callorhinus ursinus; assembly: GCF_003265705.2. Taxonomy (NCBI): domain Eukaryota; kingdom Metazoa; phylum Chordata; class Mammalia; order Carnivora; family Otariidae; genus Callorhinus; species Callorhinus ursinus. The sequence goes on along the minus strand of NW_027397066.1, from coordinate 15,133,322 downwards.
AAAACCCAAACGAAACTCTGTGGGATGAACACTGGCAAAAAACTCAAGAGAGGAAAGCTGTAGAGAAGACACCCCAAGACACAGACACTGCAAAGTAAGATGTGCAAGATCCTGAGGAACCGAAGTGAACATGTAAAGTGCATGCAATAATATTTTTACTAACGGCTCTTAAGATTGACTAGAACAGTATAGGGTATGCTGAGTAGAGCCAATTACCCTGTGTTACACATCAAGCCCTGGAATGATTTTTTGTTTTCTTTGGTATCACATATGCCTGGCACTTCTGCTCATTCAATCCATACAACCCCACTGAGTATTGACTGTGATTACCATATTTTGAAAATAAGGATAAAAAACTTATATTAGGTTAAATACTTTGATGAAGTTCATAAAGCTGACCTTTGAATCCCACCCTATTGGATTCCACTGTCCGGCTCTTTCTTCTGTACATCATGGGACCATTTGGATAATCACGTTTATTACACAAAAGCCAGTTATTCATCCAACACAAAAGGGGCCCTAAGACATAATCCTGAAATGGAAGAGGTTAGCAGGCAGAACAAGAGGGACTCCCGGGACACGGAGTATAGAATATTTACCCGCTGTGTGGCTATCTCATACTTCATTGACAAATAACCTTGGTTGTACAAGAAAACTCACGCTCGAGTGGTGGGGAATGCGATGCGTGATAAAGGAGGGGAGGCTATGGGGTCAAACGGCTGCCAGGGTATGAATTTCATCCCTCAACCGATTTTGTTGTAGAGATCATATAGCAATCAATTTTTGATGAAACAAAATTTCAGGTGGATGATCATATTTCTGTGATACCTACACACACACATATGTTTATACACATGTATATTCTAATAATAAGACAATTCTCAATTATATATCCACCAATTTTCAACCCAAAGTTCCCGTTTTCCTACAATTTTCATATAGTAACATCTCTTAAATGATGATGACACAAACATATATCCATTCCGTATCTCTTGAAATAGTCTAGGTCAAAATCTGTAAATCATCCTATCCTTGAAGTTATTTCCTGTCTATTCACAAGGCAGAACATGAAAACACATAAAGGATTTGAGTGAAAGAAAAAGAAGTATCTGAGGGACTCAACTACTGGAAGGTTTAACCTCAACACCCTATCTGCCAACACAACAGCAAAGCAATCACAACAATAGCAATATTTCCCTTATTTATTTAAATATATTAAATATATTAAATATAAATATATTCTCTTATTTATTTAAAAAGGGTATAACAATGTAGTCACAGCATGCCTCATCATGGCCTAAGCAGAATTTATTCCCATATCGTTTTTATTATTTAAACAGAAAGTAAAATATATTTTAAAAGTTCAGTTCAGGATTTAGAAAAAAAGATAAAAAATAATCACCAAAAACAGCAAGATAAATGCAGTTATCAGGTTAAAAAGAAAAATGTAAGAATTTGAAAAACTAGAGAAGAAAAAAGAAAACAGAGCTGGTTCATTGAAAATAAATAATTCTATAAAATGGAAGAAACAGAAAAAAACAAATGCCGAAAATTAGAACAGTATGAGAAATACAAATATGAGAGTAAGGGCTAAGTTTGTACAGGATAATACTTTGCACAACCATTTGCGTTTCAGAAATTTTTACAGCATGAACACCATTTTGTGGAAAAAGAAAAAGTAGCTTACTAAGGCTGATTCTCAAAGAGTTTTAAAAACCTGGATTGATAAAAATAGTACAAGACAATGCAAAAATGATCAAGAACATGTCTTCAAAATATTGAAGACTACAGAAAATTTACAGGTGAGATATTTTTAAATTTTCGTTTGAAGAATTTAATTTCAATGTTCTATAAACTGTAATAATTAAACATGATGGAATATTGCATAGCTTATTTTATGAGATACATTTATACCTGAAAAAGGAAATGCTAAAGGTGAAAATATAAAATATCATTTATGGATACAAATGAAATTTATACATGAAATACTAAAAATTGATTTCAACAGGATATTTAAAAAAAAATGTCTACCTTGAAAAAAGACCTTTAATCTCAGTATGGGCATGATGAATCTGACAAATTCTATTAACGTGTTAGTAAGTACACAATAGGAATTCCATAAAATATAATGTCCTCCTAATGATAACTCCTACAAAACTGACAAAAAGATAACAGTTTTCTTCACATGAAAAAACAAAAGTCATCATTTTACTTGCTGGTTAAAAACAACAGATGTCACAGTTGAAGGTAGGAACAAAATTGCCAATATAACTCTCTCTCTTTTTTGTTGTTGGTAACTTTTGACAAATGCAAGAAGATAATAAACCGATGTCAGGGAGAAATTATCATTTTTAACATTTGCAGGTAACATTTTTATATAAAGACTATCAAAGATAATAAAAGCGAAAGTATTTAGTGAAATGACTTGATGTAAAGAAAATGTATTATGTAGTCATCTACATAATAATGATCTAAAATAACAATAAAGGTTTTGAAAGAAGGAGAAAATGTTTGAGAGTGCAACTAAAAAAGAGATTTAAAAATAACTTTAACCAAACTGGAAACTGATGATTGCAATTTACTGAGCATCCATTTTGTGTCCAGCACTGTCCTATGTATTTTGAATATATTATGTCATTCAAATGTTATTCTCTTTTTTAAAAAAGGAAAATGAGGCTCAGAGACATGAAGTAACCTGTCCAAGTTCTTGCACCTAGAAATTTGAACCCAGTTTTATCGGATTCCAAAGTCTGTTTTATTAAATATATTGGAAAGTACTATGAAACTAGATAGTATTAAAATATGATGCTATAGGCTGAATTTTCTCCCCCTCAAAATTCATATCTTAAAATACTAACCCCATAGTACTTTAGGCTGTGACTGTATTTGGAGATGGGGTCTTTAAAATGGTAATTAAGTTAAAATGAAGTGACTAGGATGGGCCCTAATTCAATATGACAGGTGTCTTTATAATAAGAAAAGATTAGGACACAGATATAATAGAGGGAAGAATATTTGAAGATACAGGGAGAAGGCAACCATCTGTAAGGCAAGGGCAGACCTCAGAAGAAGCCAAAAGTGCAGACACCTGATCTCCAGTCTCTAGAACTGTGAGAAAATACATTTGTATTGTTTAAACCACCCAGTCTGTTTTACTTTGTTATGGTAGCCTTAGCAAACTAATAAATATGGTATAGGGTTATTATAATTGAACTAGTTTGACAATTGTAGATTATTGAAGAAAATAAATGAATTGCAAACAATGATTCCTGAAAGAGATCAGAAAAAAGAATCATTATAAGTGGGTTTTTTACTTTGGAATAAAAATCAAATTTGGACCTCACCTGAAAGCCTGTAAAAAGGCATAATCTTGTTGATTAAAGAATTGGATGTAGAGTCCAAATATTTGTAAAGTCAATTTAAAAAATTTTTCTATATGCTTAAAATTTTAAATATTAAAACATTGTATGAAATAATTAATTAATTTTCTTATATAAAAATAAAATAACTGCCATAAGTCAACATGAACTACATGAACAGGCAGATATTATAGATGGCTAATGTCACAATTATGCAAATAAACTCATACGAAGGATTAAGATCATCTCTAATATTTAAAAGAGAGTGGCTAGAAAATATCTCAAAAGTATGTTTTGACATTAATTTAATGGCTTCAGGAAATATTTTTTAAATAAATGAAAAAATGAGATAGAAAACAAAAAAAAATTGCCCTTGGGGTGCCTGGGTAGCTCAGTCGGTTAAGCAGCAGACTCTTGATTTTGGCTGGGGTCATGATCTCAGAGTCATGAGATCAACTCTGCATGGGGTTCTGTGCTGAGTGTGGAGCCTGCTTGGGATTCTCTCTCTCCCTCTCCTTCTGAACCCCCACTCCCACTTGTACACATGCACTCTCTCTAAAAAAAAAACAAACAAACAAATGAAAAAAGCAAAAAAAACATACCATTTCCCTTATTAAGAATAACTAGAAATTGTTTATCTATGTCCCTATCCATGCCTATATCTATAGACACATGCATGTATGTATTTATGTACTAGATTGTGATGGGAAGCTCATTTCTTAAGTGGTTGGCAGCTGCAGGAGTCTGAAAAACACTGTCTTGTACTGGTGGGAATGTGGTGAAGTAGAACATCCTGGTGTACTGTCTTGGGGTTATTCATTGCTGTACAACCAGACGGGAAATTAGTTTAACATTATATGTAAAATAGCACTGGAAATGTTCATACCATTGGCCCACTAATCCCCTAATAATACTTCTTCCATAAGAATTAATTAAATAAGTGATCAAAGACTTATATAAGAGGGTACCTGTCAGTGCTCTGCTCTAAATTCTCTGGTGACTTTTCATTTCTCCCAGAATGAAATGTTATCCCCATGTCCTTACGATGGCTTAGAAGGCACTTGCAATTTGAATCTATTAGAAATTGCCTCTTCTATTTTTAATTTCCCTCTTAGTCTCTCAGCTCTAACTACATTGGCCTCCTTACTGTTCTTCAAACATAGTAGACACACTTCCACTTCAGGCTGTTTGCCCAGGAGGTTCTCTCTGCCTTGAAAATTATCTCTGTTGTGGGTATGGCTTAACTTCCTCTTTGCTCCAATAGCTACTCTTAGCAACCAATTAAGTAATGCAGCACCAACTCCAATCCTGCTGAGACCCTTATCCCTGCACTATTTTTTTTCTATAATACTTCTCCCCTCCCAACATACTATAAAATTTAATGATTATTATATTTATTCCTAATTTTATCTCTCCATGCCCCCTTTATCCCTCACTTTCTAAAATATGTATTCCACAGGGAGATAGTTAAGTAAAATTTAGAGATGTATATTATTACTAGAACAAGACACATTTTATGCAAAGTAATGATCAATAAAGATACCAAGTAATAATAAAAAGAAGAAAAATATGCATAAAGGACAGGAAATAAAAATATTAGCAGTCGTTCTCCAGGGACTGGGATTCATTAGTGTTATAGTTTGCTTCATTTTTATCCAATATATTTTCCTTCATTTTCCACAATTAATAAAATAGAGTTAGAAGACTAACATTTTAAGAAAAATATTAGTTTATTTTTTAAAATTGGGGTTTATGTAAATATATCAAGATAATGTACTCCATAATCTAGGTAAAGATAGATACAGAATATTTATTTGATAAAATGTAAAACTCATTCTTTGTTTTAACTTTTTACAAATATAGTAATCAAAATATATTTTATAATGTGTATCTATTATAAATAAAAATTTATAAGATTGATGACTATTGGGAAATATATTTTAAAATCACTATTCTTTTCAGCAAACATGTTTAAATACTTAAAATTAAATAAATACAAGATATTTGTATGTTGAATATTTTCACAACTAATGATGTTTTTCTAAGATCACATGACACAAAATGTAAATGTAAAAAATTAGTACCTTTCCTATAGAGCATTAATTAGAATATAGAAAATATAGTGAGGAAAGATATTCCTTTTTACGTGCCAATTAAAAACAAATAAATTTGGCAATGACCATGTTGCATTTATATGAAAAAATAAGAGCATTCTACAGAGATAAAAAGATTTAAACTGAATGAATGCAGATAGATTCAATGTACTTTGATGGAAGAACTGTTGTTAAAAACAGACTATTTATTCTTAAATTATTTCATAAATTTAAATGAATTCAGAATTGTACAGAATAGTGATTAAAGCTACATTTCTTTTTTTTTTAAGATTTTATTTATTTATTTGAGAGAGAGAATGAGAGAGAGAGAGCACATGAGAGGGGGGAGGGTCAGAGGGAGAAGCAGACTCCTTGCCGAGCAGGGAGCCCAATGCGGGACTCGATCCTGGGACTCCAGGATCATGACCTGAGCCGAAGGCAGTTGCTTAACCAACTGAGCCACCCAGGCGCCCCTAAAGCTACATTTCTTACTGCGTATAGGAATGAACTCAAATTCTATCTCTAACATGTGAGTTTTGTAACTTTAAGTACCAGTAAAATGAGGATTTACTAGTATTTATTCCAAATTCTTATAGAAATAAATGACATAATGAATGTAAAGTACTTAGCACAAGGCCTGGGACATAGTGAGCACTTAGTAATCATAATGAACCCTGATTACAAAATCTCATTTGCCTTCTGTTGTTTTTATTTTTGAAATAAGGAGTCACAGGAGGGAATAAGTTTTTAAACATATTGTAAAAATACATTAATAAAATCACTTTGTCAAATACTTATTCATGTATTCATTTGGTCAATAATCATTGGCATAGTATATTCCACGAATTGTGTTTGATACTGGAGGCTCAAATATCATCCTGAAACTCACAAAATATTGGAAAAGACAGATCAGAAAAATAATCAGTTGTAATATAATTTGAGGAATGGTGATCACAGTGATAAAGACAGGGATTCCATGACTTAAAATATGGCTGTATACTTCTTGAATCCTAATACAAGGCATCAAACTGCCCTACCAAAAAAATGAGAGGAGAGAATACGGGGAGAAACTTACTTTCTATGTTAGGAGTGTACAAAAATGCCTATTGGTTGCCAAATCAAGAGTCATAATAACCTCCTATCTAAAATTTGTCAAGTCATTAACATGGCAGTTTGCCTAATGCTTCTAAGACTTAGAGAAATAGGTCAGAGAAATATGCCTGGTGAGACTGCCTAACAGAGAGGTGTAGAGCCAACCCTTAAATTTCTAGCATTCTAAGAAGATGGATTAACTATATGCCCTCAAGTTCTGAATTGAGAGTCAAAGAGAGAAGATGAAAATGTGAACCACACACCTGCTGGGAAAGTTATATGGGCCAAGAACACAAAATCAGGGGACCAGTAAAGGGGACTGCCATCTGAGGTTCAGGAACAAGTAGGGCTTAATCATCTAGGGGGCAAAGGATCCAGAATGGCTAAGGCAAGTGGCCACTACTTGTTGAAATTAAGACACATACAGAAGACTACATTTTATCTCTTTGAGACATAAATATGGCAACTGATGAGTGAGTCTTTTTTCAAGTAAGGAACCATTTTTTTCTCTCTCTCTAGGAGTGCTGTGTATGTGAGTTGAGATGGTGCTACTCCCCCTGCACTTCTTATGCAACTGGAACCACAGACTTGCAGAACTGAGTATAATGAAGAAGAGCTTTGAATCTGATATGGAGAGGAAGCTGAATATTAGTCAGAATTCAAAACAAAAGTGAAACAACAAATAACAAGTGGAATTTGGAATTTAAAACACAATACTTTTTACATCAGCACCCCCCAAAATTAAATACTTAGGTATAAATCTAACAAAATATGAACTAGATCTATATAAGGAAAACTATATAACTCTGATGAACAAAACCAAAGAACTAAATAAATGGTAAAATATTCCATGTTCGTGGATAAAAGGGCTCAATACTGTCAAGATGTCCGTTCTTTCCAACTTTATTTATAGGTTTAGTGTAATCTCAATCTAAATCTCAGCAAATTGTGTTATGGATATTGACAAACTGATTTTAAAGTTTTGATGGAGAGGAAAAAGATTCAGAATAGTCAACATAATATTGAGGAAGAACAGAGTTAGAGGACTGACACTACTCAATTTCAAGACTTACTATAAAGCTGCAGTAAACAAGACAATGTAGTATTGGTAAAAGAATGGACAATAAATTAATGGAACAGAATAGAGTACCCAGAAATTAAGCCATGTAAGTATAGCCAACTGATCTTTGAAAAGGAGAAAAGGTGATACAATGCAAAAAAGACAAATGAAAAGACATTTTCAACAAATGGTGCTGGAACAAGTGGACATCCATGGGCAAAAAATGAATAAATTTAGACACAGACCTTACACCCATCACAAAAACTAACTAAAAATAGATCACAAACAAAAATTAAAATGTAAAACTATAAAACTTCTGAAAGGTAAAATAGGAGAAAATCTAGGTGACCTTGGGTGTGGTGATGACTTTTTGATGTAACACCAAAGGAACAATCCTAAAAAAGAAATAAAAAGCTGGATTTCATTAAAATCAAAAACTTTTGCTCTATGAAATACACTGTTAAGAAAATTTGAAGAAAACCTACAGACTGGGAAAAAATACTTTCAAAAGGCACATCTGTTAAAGTACTGTTACCCAAAATATACAAAGAACTCTTAAAATTGGACAGTAGGAAAATAATCTAATTAAATAATGGGTCAATGACAATAGACACCTCAACATGAAGATACACAGATAACATATAAGCATATGATAAGATGTTTTCCCTTACATGTTATTAAGGAAATGCAAATTAAAACTACAATAAGATTCTACCACACACCTATTAGAATGGCCAAAATCCAGAACACTGACAGCAAATGCCAGTGAGGATGTGGAGCAATAAGAACTCTCATTCATTTCTGGTGGGAAGGCAAAATGGTACAGTCTGGATGACAGGGTGATGATTTATCATTAATACTAACCATATAATGCAGTGATTGCATTTCTTGGTATTTACCCAAAGGAATTGAAAAATGGAGTGCATGGGTGGGCTCAGCTGATTAAGCATCTGCCTTTGGCTCAGGTCATAATTTCAGGGTCCTAGGATCCAGCCCTGCTGGGCTCCCTACTCAGTGGAGAGTCTGCTTCTGCCTCTCCCTCTGCTCCTCACCCCCACTCATGCTCTCTCTCTCTCAAATAAATAAACAAAATATTTAAAAAGAAAAAGAAAAGTTATGCCCACATAAGAACCTTTACATGAATGTTTATAGCAGCTTGAAAGCTGGAAGCAACCAAGATGTCCATCAGTATGCAAAAAGATAAATAAACTGTGGTACGTCCAGACAATGGGGTATTATTCAGCACTAAAAAGAAATGAACTATCAAGCCATGGAAAGACATGGAGAAAACTTTAATGAATATCAAAGTGAAAGAAGCCTATCTGACAAGGCTACATATATTATTATAGTATGATTCCAACTGTATGACATTCTGGAAAAAACAAAACTATAGAGACAGTAAAAAGATCAGTGATTGCCAGGGGTTGGAGGAAGAGCAGGATGAATTGGTGGAGTATAGAGGATGTTCAAGGCAGTGAAAATATTCTGTACGATGTCCTAATAATGAATACATGTCATTATACATTTGTCCAAGTCCACAGACTATGTAACACCAACAATGAACCCCAATGTAATTTACAGATTTGGCGTTACAACAATGTATCACTGTAGGCTTGTCACTTATAACAAATGTACCACTGGTAGGGAATGTTGATAATGAGGAAGATGTTCCTTGTGTGGGGATAAGGAATATATGGGAAATTTCTGTAGTTTCCCTTCAATTTTGTAGTAAAATACTCAAAAAAGGTCTTAATTTTTTTTAAGTGTCCAAAAAGCTATGACATATGCTTGCACTTCACTTAGCCAACCCATTTTTCTGCAGGTAAGGAGTGACCCACCTAATATAGTTGAAAGCAATGATCAGGAGAAATAAACATTTTATGTTTATACCCAAAATTTAAATTCAAATATAGAAAAAAAAATCAAGTCATTTAAAAATTGATTAGAAAAAAAAATCTCAATAAGTAAAGGTATTTCTAGGCTTAATAGATAGGTAATATCAGAAATAAATACATAGGAATGGTTTATTTTATTAATTTTCAAGAAGGGACTATTCTCCACCCTCAGGTACTATTTAACAATGTCTGCAGGCACTTTTGGTTGTCACAAATGGAATGAAGGGATACTAGTATGTAGTAAGTAGAGGCCCAGGTTGCTGCTAAACATCCTGCATGCATAGGACAGCCCCCAATAACAAAGAACTGTCTGGCACTAAATGTCAATGATCTCCAAGTTGAGAAACTTTGATTTAACTCCTACTAATCCATGCTTCTCAGGAATCAACAATCGTTGAGAGAAGTTGAAAGCACATTCTTCCCAACCTGAGCAAACCGGTTGATTTTGTAATAGGCGCATTTGTTGGGATAAGCCAAAGTAGAACTATTGGCTAAGATCTCATGCTTAGGCATTTTTTTTCTTTAATTTATCTGGATAAAGAATATTGGATGAACTGTTGTTGGGGGATCTCTCCTAGTTTAACTGAGTTGGGTGCATTCCAAGAGGTAACAGATTCCATTTCTCATGCCCTTCTAATGTACTCTGTGACTCTGTGATTTTAGGAGTCTTTTCTCAAGAACTCTATTTCCATATCTGTAACAAAATGGCATTGATTTGAGAATAGCGTTTTAGAGCTTTGACATTTTCTGTTTGCCTCCCACATACACTGGTTTGCACTTTCTTAATCCATGAAAGATCCCCAGGTTTCAACATGTGTCCTTTGTCATACTGACAAAGGGAAAGTGTGAAACACCACTGAGACAGGCATGTCTCATGCCTCAGCGCAGAAGGCAGAGAAAATGAGCAGTTGATTATTCACACAATCCAACTTTTGATTAAAACACTTTCCACTGGCCTATTAGTGTCTTGGTAGGGAGGAAGGTATAAAGGACCAAAGAGCCATTTCTCTTCCTTTCTTTATTTGCTATCTTCATAGTGCCTAAGTTGCAGGGTATAACTTTTAATAACAACTTTGGGAAATATCCTGAATACTACATGGTATTCATTGGCTTCAATGGTGAGAAACACACTGCTCCATTAGCAGTACACATTGTCATTTACACAATGTGTGTTTTAATGGCAGACATTATTTTAGAGAGGGAAATGTTATATGGAGTTTTATGGTAAATATGTTTGTATCTGCAATTAAGTAGAGTAAGTATTTTTATCCTACTAAAAGACCATGAATTCCTAGGTTATACCTTTGTCTTGAATATGCATTTTTCCATGAGTTGACAAAATAACAAGATGATTTCTGTCCTACTATTTGATCTCCACACTCCTGAAATACATGTGCACTATCTCTAGATCTACCTATCGATTGCATGGAGTCTGTGTATACATATATAGTACATATACACTAATAAAATATGTAAATAAAAATGTTTACAGTAATTTTTTAACCTTCTCTTTCCTGTGTTCCCTCTTCTCTATAGCCAGAAGGCTATGAGGTACAGAATATTGTAGAATATTCTCTGCAAATACCCCAAGAATGCAGAAAATTGTACTATCAAAAATTACTCTGTAGAATGAAATTAAACTGTAGCAAGAATCTTTTTATAGATGTGAGAGACTGGTGTTCAGCGTTCTAAACTAAGATCCTACAAATAATTTGCAAGTGTCTCCAGGCTCCCCATCAGATTAGTTTTTGTTTTTAAATTATTTTGTTTGGTAGCTTTATTGAAGCATAATTTCTAAACAACACACTGCACATATTTGAAATGTATAATTTGATATGTTGTAACATATGGATACATAAGTATAAACTTCACCACGATCAAGATAACAAAGAAACCAGTCACACCCCGAGGTTTTCTCCAACGTGTCCTCTGGTGTCCTGACCATTTTATCATTCAGGCCAGTCATCTGCAGAGGCTCTCTTTGCCTGTTATGGGCGGTTTTTGGTCTCTGGCCTAAATATGGTGCATTTGAACTAGGTGTGCTCTAGTCTGCTTGTGAAATGAGGCTTGTTGCCACTGCCACTGGAACCAAGGCCTTGAAAAACTCTCAGGTTAGGAGATGCAGTGTTGGCAGGGTTTGAGGCTGATCTCCTGGGGCATGGGGCTCACAGCACTGTGACTGAAGCAAGTGGGACTGGGAAGGGTGGTCCCCCCAGGGTGTTGGAGGGGAGTGGGGCTTGGTATAAGCAAGTTAGGTAGGAAGTGTTGGTGCTGTACTGATTCCTGTAGGTGGCTCTGTGTTTATGCTGAGGGCTGAGGGAGAGAAGTGGTGCTGGCTAGTTCCTTTGTTCCAGAGGGATCTCTCTAAATGCTGCCTCTCTGGGATGTGCTCCAAGATGAGCAAATAACCTCTCCATTGGGTGCCCCAGGCACTCCTTAGACAGCTGGTTCCATACTGTATGTCTGTGGCCTATCTGCTGTCTTTTCTCTAAGAGCTGCCCCAGTGTCCTTCGATCTCTCCCAGAGCCAAGACTGCTGACTTTTAAAACTCCAGCCTTTAAGCCCTGCTGGTTGCAAGAATTCACAAAATTTGGGCCCTCTCACTTTCCAAGCCAATTGTTGTGGAGATTTATGTGCCCCGTGTGCTCTCCTGTGTGCTAGTTTGTCTCTTGCCCTTCTCCAAAATCGCGGCTCCCTCCCCACTGCAGTGGCCATAAGAATCCTTTCCTCTCCAAGTCATGTCTCCCCTACCTTCTTCACTATGACCTTCTCTCCATCTTTAGTTGTGGAGTTTGTTCTGCTAGTCTTTAGATCAATTTCTGGGGTATTTGGGATGATATGATAGTTATCCAGTTCTATTTATGGGAGAAGGTGAGCCTAGGGTCCTCCTACTTCATGGCCATGTTCCCTCCAAGGCCTCCAGGTGATTCTGATGCTTCTGTTTATATGATAAGTATGAGAACCACTGATCTAGACTTTGGTCCATTACACTATGATACAAGTTAGTGAAAAAGAATTCCCTCAGCTCTGAATATGCTCCTCTAGGAGTCAACAATATGATGGTTATAGTGACTTGCTTAACAAGGATTTGGAATAATCACTATGCTTTAAATGTGAGATGCTCAAATTCTTGCAAGGGATTTAAATAAATTGAGCTTTATTAGGATTGATGAAATGAGGATACTTACTTCCCTAAAGAACAGCTTAAGCCTGAACATGAAATAAATCAAAGGAAATTCTAGACTTGGAATCTGAAGATGTCATTAATTAGCAGATGATGTACTTGGCATTCAGATTGAGTGATAATCTTGACTTGGGGGAAATGGCACTTGATATGCATTATTCTGTTCTTACAGAAAGCTGGAAGGCCCTGCAGGTCCCATCCACACATATGCAGAAGACAATAAGGGACACTAAGTCTTTCATTCTCTTAAACATGAAACCCCACTCTGCAGACTTAAAATAATCTCAAAAAGACAGTGTTTTGGATACTTTATGTATAATTAGAAAGGTGATATTTTGATCATAGGATACTGTTATTACAGCAGACTAAGAAAATGATTAATGCAGAGATATAGAAAAATAAGATTCGAATATATATATATATTATTCTAATAATATAATAGTAGAATGAAATGATATTCTAATGTAGGTTCTTTTAATAAGTAGGGAAACATTCAGTGAAATAATTTATACCTTATAATCAAGAAAATAGTATTAAAGCAATAGGACTATGTTATGATTCCAACAAATGTGAGGTACATATATGACTTTGTATGATTATATATAACATACATGATATATATAACATATACATGATATTATAATTATATGTATATATATGTATATCTTCCTTTGAATATCCAAACCTAATTTTTCCCCAAAAGATATTAGCAAAATTTCAGATAGTGAAAACCTGTATGTTTTCATTTTAAGTGAGAGAAAAAATAATGTGGTCACAGCCTACCCAAAAGCCCAACAAATCTTGAGAGATATTAAATATTTTAGCCCTTTATTTAAAAATCCACAGGAAAAAAATCCGCAAGATATTTCTTCATAATATTAAGTACTTGAAACACCATGGCTTATTTACTTTATATTCTCAAAACTCTTTAATGAATATATTTGTAGTTACCATGTAACAATTACAATATGGGAAACAAATTACATTTTGCTTCTATGCTTTCATCTACCCAATGCACAGACTTACGTTACAGATGTTTTTATTTTTTTATTATTTTATTTTATTTTATTATGTTATGTTAGTCATCATACAGATGTTTTTCTAATGATTCAGCCTTTCCAGGCTCCTTGGATTCACTTACACTTGTGTAATATATAACAATGTTGGGAAGATGACAGAACACATGTCACCTTGTAGACAGCTTGATCTGAAAACACAGCCCTAGATATTATCCTAATCAGAGAAAAGCTGAGATACAAATGCAGACTCTTCACATCCTCCTATCCTACCTAACACTTGACTCACACATTTTCACTCACCCACACAAGCATATCTCTAGAGTAGGGTTTAGATTTTAGAATTAGATGTTGAATTTTGCATAAAATACTTCTACAAATCTCTATATTCCACACATAAAAAGTCAAATAACAAAATATTGAAAGAGAACACAAATATAGATCATATACACATATATAGAGTTTGCTAGAGAAAATAGGACTGAGTGAAAGTAATCCCCTCAAAAAGCTTGCAGTTTAATTAGAGGAGAGAACATGTAAACAGACAAGATATCTGATGTGAGTAATTAATTATCAAATACAGAAATAAATACATAATATAAGTCAGTTAAAAAGTAATATAAATTGTATCAAGTAATGCTCTAAGTAAAATAAGGGTATCATGGCATTGTAAGAACACCATGGTGTTCCTCACACAATAACTAGAGGTGTTCAAGGGGTTCGTGAAAGTTGCATAGGGAAAGCAATGCATGAACAAAATGGAATGAAGCATATGAAGAAGACAAAGAAAAGAAACCTTTCAAACAGAGCAGTAGATGAAAAGGACACAGATACAAGAGAATCAGGTAAACAGGAAAATGCAGGCAATTCAGGGTTTCTAAATCATAGTCTATGAGGCAGGGAATGAGACATGATGAGATTAGAGAAGTAGAAAGTGGTCAGTTGATAGATGGTCTTGCCTCTATCTTAACAAGCTTTGACCATGCTCTGTAGGTGACAGGAAATCCTTAGAGAAAACATGGCAAGTTGGGGAGATAGTGCAGTAATTTACATGAAGAGTCACAAGCTTCTGAACAAGGGTGATGGAAGGAGGGGTACTAGGTAGAGAGATAAATTTAAGAAATAGGAGTAGAGTCATTAAGACAAGACAAATGTGTATGTGATGGGGAGAGACAGGTAGTAATGGGCTAAATTAAACCTCCCTGATTTCTAGGAGAATATTGATAATATAGGTTTGGCAGAAGAAGGATGATTTGATTTAAAAATATATATCTAGTTTCAAATAAGAACTGTGTGAATGAGTCAAGAAAATGCCTAATGACCAAAAATCCAGCTTAGGAGTTGAATTATTTATTAATGTGAGACAAAAAGCATGAGGAGAAACTAGTTGTTCCACTCATTTGAAGTGTGACTATAGGCAAGTCATTCAGCTTCTTAGAGCCCTATTTAGATTTTCCCTTGTAAAATGAAGTACAGTTTACTGTGTTCTTGTAAAGATCAAATGAAATAATTTCTATGAAAGTACTCTTTAAACTCTATGTTTTTCTAACAATAAACCCATATCATCATCCAATTAACCATGGCTCTAGCAGAGCTATATCCCACATTAACCTTTGTTATTTCAGCAAGTTTATCAATGGTTATATATGACTTTTAGAATTCTTTTAGAAGGCAGGAATGACTTCAGAGTAAGACATGTCCCCTTGGAGAGAGGATAGAGATAAACACAAAGTAAAATATTAGTAATGAAGATGGAATTTAACTGGTAAACTTACTTTGAGAATACCAGGATATCCTGGTGGATCAGTATGGGTTCTACCTGCATGAAGACCCGGGTCAATTGTGAAAAGTACTAAAAGGACACTGGGATTCATGATTCGGTACTAAGATGGAGAAATTAAAATTCTGAAACAAAGCAAAAGTACCAAAGCTTATAGCAGATATTCAGAGATAGCAGATGGCATGAGTGAGGCTGATATCAATAAAACACTTTCATAATATGAGATCCTGATATGGGTACCTGAGCTGTTCCTGGAAAACCAACTAACTGCTTTGAAAAAGGAAGACGTTTGATTATAAACTGTCATTTAAAGTTCTCTGACACTGCCTCAGAGGAAAACAACTCAAATTTCTTGAGAAGAGCCTATATACCACAGAAAGGTTTAGCACATCATTTGGGAAATGAACGGAAAGCTAGACATCAGTGGAGAGAGGAATCTCCATTCCAAGCTAATGGTAGAAACCATGATTGAAACAGTGAGATCAGCAACAATAATGAATGAAGTAGAGGGCAAGAAGTGCATTTTTTTTATTTTATTATGTTATGCTAGTCACCATACATTACATCATTAGTTTTTGATATAGTGTTCCATGATTCACTGTTTGCGTATACCACCCAGTGCTCCATTCAATACCTGCCCTCTTTAATACCCATCACCAGGCTAACCCATCCACCCAACCCCCTCCCTTCTAGAATGCTCAGTTTGTTTCTCAGAGTCCATAGTCTTTCATGGTTCATCTCCCCCTCTGATTCCGCCCCCTTCATTTTTCCCTTGCTACTTTTTTTTTTAACATATAATGTATTATTTGTTTCAGAGGTACAGGTCTGTGATTCAACAGTCTTACACAATTCACAGCGCTAACATAGCACATACCCTCCCCAATGTCTATCACCCAGCCACCCCATCCCTCCCACCACCCAACACTCCAGCAAACCTCAGTTTGTTTCCTGACATTAAGAGTTCCTCATATCATGAGATCATATGATACATGTCTTTCTCTGATTGACTTATTTCGCTCAGCATAATACCCTCCAGTTCCATCCACATCATTGCAAATGGCAAGATTTCATTCCTTTTGATGGCTGCATAATATTCCATTGTGTATATATACATATATATATATA